>NC_134854.1:125422098-125755223 GCF_049852395.1 Peromyscus maniculatus bairdii
AAGATAAAGGCAAAGGCAAGAGCATTCTGTAAAGGGCTCCAATAGCAAAAGAAACAACTCTTAAGAATCGAAAAATGATATGACATAAAATTAAAATGTTCCTACCCAGCAAGAGAAACAATCATCAAACTGAAGAGACAGCCTATTGAAAGGGAAAATATATATCTTAATAAGTACACATCAGGCAAGAGATTAATATCTGCAATGTATAAAGAACTGCAAAACTGAGCATCAAAAATTCTATCGTAAGTGGGAAACATAACTAAATATACAGTTCTCTTAAGAGAAGAAATGAATATGGACAATCAGTACTTGAAAAAAAAATTCAAAATTTTTAGCCTCAGAGAAGTACAAAGGAAATGACATTTAGATTCCATCTTACGCTTTTAAGAACATGACAGCAAATACTGGTGAGGATGTTGGGGAAAGGAAATCTCTATTCATTTCTATGTGAATTTAAATTTGTGTAGCCATTATGAAAATATGTATGGAGTTTCTTCCAAAACATGAAATACAGGAAAAAAGTGAAAGATGCCAGATTCAGAAAAACAGATGCCTCATTTTCCCTTAAATGTTCAAACTGGAATTAAAATTAGATGTGTGTGTGTGTGTGTGTGTGTGTGTGTGCGCGCGCGCGCACTTCTGAGATTTAAAATTACTTTTAATATTGTCACATATTCCAAAAGAGAATAAAATTAAAACAGTAAGTTTTATGTACCATCAAGACATAAATACTATTAATATTTTCCTTTTGGTTAATTTTTATAGAGATGTGTGTATTTATAGAATTGATGATTTTATAAATATTTCATAAATTTATTTTAAAAGGATGAAGCTGAAAATGTGGTTTTATATCTTGGAAAATAGTATCAAAACAAGCACTACTAATTATGCATTGCTCTAATGTGTGCCTGCATAAGTTTATGTGCACTGCATAAATGCAAGAACCTGAGGAGTCTGAAAAAGGGCTCTAGAGCCTCTGATACATGAGGTACAGGATGTTATGAGCCACCACACAGGTGCAAAGAATATAGCTTGAGTCCTCTTCAAGAGAAGTGTGTGCTTTTAATCACTGAGCAATTTCTAAAACCCATAGTTAAGTATCTTTAAAAACAAATCATTGGTCTTTTCAGGATAATATCTCACCCAATGAAATTCAACCACACATTGCATATTCAGAATATTCCTACAGTGATTATCTCTATACTGGTACCATTAAGTGGATTTCTGGTTATTTTTTTCAGTTTTGGGACAAGAAACTACTTGTGTAAATTCAGGTAGCTTTGAAAAGGACTGTGCAGAGTAACTTACAAAGTGGAAAAGAAGAAATTCATATCGAAAGATTTACAATTGATCAATTTCAGCTAAAATTTAGTTTACTAACACTGCCTTCCTGAACACATAGTAAATATCATCTACTAGTAAATATCTTGCTGGTTGTATGTTTACAAACATACATTTTAAGATGAAAGGAGGAAGCAGATTTCTCATAGGAGTGGATAATAGATATCCTGGAGGCATTTAACTGAGGCGTTTCCAGCTATTATTTAATTTGCATTTTAAAAGCATTTATTACAAGTTAATGAATCAACTGATACTCCAGGGAGCATTTAATAAGATTTATTGCCTTATAAAATTTGTATGGCTTCAGCTAAATAACTGAGATTATAATTATCAGCAGTAGCATAATTACATTTGTGGCAATTCTAGAGATGACCTGAGATAGGGAACATCTAAGACATTCTATGAAATAGGTGACTTGAAAACATAATTTTTAAACATTTGAATAAGTTTGTAGCACCAGTTTTTTTTTTTTTTAATTTGGAAGTTATGTAAAGCTGTGGTAACAAAAAATGGAAGACCTTCATATTAGCACTAGGGCAGAGGACCTGAAAGGACAGTTAATTAGGAAACATTGAAATATGCACTTTATAATGTCATGTTGCCTAAGGAATCTATAGTTCTGTGGCTGAAGGCAGAAAGTTTATACACTCCAGAACCTATTCAATGAGTGTTTCACATACTTTTCTTTTACTGGCCCACATCACTGGCATAATAAATCCAGTCAGTTCATTGGAGGCAAGTTCACATTGCACCACACTCTCCTCCTTTCTTTCCTGTATCTACTTCACATTTGCTTCTCTAAGCCTTTGAGATGTATCTTGTTATTAGCATAAATTAGTTATACACAGTTGTTTCAATGAGACATATAATGTGTTTGATCATATTCACTATTATCAGTTTTGTCCCCTTTCCCATGCTTCCTGAGCTCCCTACTCGTTCAACTATGCCCCCTTCACATTTATGTCTTGTTGAATACATGAGTGTGAGTGTTTATGGGTGTGTGTGTGTGTGTGTGTGTGTGTGTGTGTGTGTGTGTGTAAGTGTTTGTGAGTATGTGTGTGAGAGAGAGAGTGTGTGAGGGAGTGTATGTATGAGAGAGAGTAGTTGGGGGAGACCCAGTGTGTTTTACTAGGATTGCTTATACACGCATGGGTAAGAGGTTGTTTGGAGGACCATGGGGACCTCATCAAAGGCTATACCAATGAAGAAAACACTCTTTCTTGCCCAGCAACCATAAACTCTGTATATACTAAGGTAGATAGAGGACTCCATGAACCCCTCTCAATTCATGAATGTCACTTCTTTTTAATATTTGTTTACTGTTCCAAAGATTTTTATTTACAAAATCAAGCAATGGGATAGAATTAGCACACAAGCAATAGTCTGTGCTCAAAGTAATATAAATAATCACAACAATAATACAAAATATAATATGGACAAATCAAACAGATTAACGAATTACACAAATTCTATACCTTGAATAGTGATTTTTTAACTGTAAAACACATAGCCAAAATGTAAGGATTATTTTCTAATATTAACATCCAACCTGTAGCAGACAATACTTAAATCAATCTTTAAGTCAAAGAAATACTGAAGTGAGGAAAAAAAATACATTTCAAAACCTTTTCTCTTTCTTTCCTCTCTTTTTTCTTGAGACAGGGTTTCTCTATGTACTTTTGGTGTCTGCCCTGGATCTCACTCTGTAGACCAGGCTGGCCTCGAACTCACAGAGATCCTCCTGGCTCTGCCTCCCAAGTACTGGGACTAAAGGTGTGTGCCACCACTGCAGCCTGGCTACATCTGAATAACTTTTAAAAATAAAAATACATTATTTGAATTTTTTTAATTAAAATGTAATTATATAATTTATCCCCTTCTCTTTCCTCCCTGCAACCTCTTCCACATATGCTCACCTGGGTCCCTTCCAAAATCATGGCTCCTTTTCCTTTAGTTGTTATTTGTTACACACACACACACACACACACACACACACTCACACACACACACACACTCACACACACACACACAAACACACACACACACACACACACACACACACACACACACACACACACAGATTATGGGGGGATATTTTCTCTAAGTTCTAGAACCTACCAAGTTTTCTGTTTCCTTAAAGTAAAGTAAGGTCTCTGCCTCTCCTGTATGTAATTTATAAACTTGTATGGAATAACTGTATCTGTGTATTCTACTTTTAAAATTGACATAAGGGAAATGACATTGTGATATAAGTAAATGGGAGCAGGGCTCACTCTAGATTTTGAAGTTTAAACATTGTCTCATGCCATTTTCAAACTACTATTTCCCACAGAGTGTCATGGTCAGTTTCCATGAAGCATCACGATGGCAGCTGAGGTATCTTTGTTTATTATAGCAGTTCTCAACCTGTGGGTTGCGACCTCTTTGGGGGTCAAACAATCCTTTCACAGGACTGGTCATCTAAAACTATTATAAAAGGGGGATATTTACATTATTCTTCATAACAGTAGCAAAACTACACTTATGAAATAGCAACAAAAATAATTTTGTGCTTGGGGGCCACTACAACATGAAGAATGGTATTAAAAGGCCACAGCATAAGAAAGATTGAGAACCACTGGTCTATAACCTTTAAATTCAGGTACAATGAAAAAGGAGAGACTCAAGAAAACCTATGAACATGTGAATGGCTCTGAGTTGTGTACTTATCACCTTAACAGAGCAAACAGCATTTTAATTGTTCAAATCATTTCTCAACCCTGAACCACAGGTTAGGTGTCATAGAGATTACTGATGGAGGGCAAATTAATGGCTCTCAGAGTATTGGTACCTGAAAAAGGTTTTCAATGAACAACAATGGCTTCTACTAACTATTCTATAGAAAATAGTTGTAAGGTAGCGAACAGAACTGTTTATTGTCAAAGATGCTACAAAGTAAGAATTCAATCAATATCATCCAAAGAAAGGAATCTGAACATACACAGGCAAGGAGTTATGTTTTCTGTGTCTTGACTAAATGTGCACAGAAATTGTTACAGTTAATAAAAGTGAACAAACACAGAAAGAAACCAGGAGTGTGTGTAACTGGCAAAAAGTCAAAACGAGGTCAGAAGATAGTGGCAATGATGATTTGCTGTGGATATCACTCTGTATGCTGTGAATATGTTGCTCTGATTGGTTAATAAATAAAGTGCTGTTTGACCAGTAGCCAGGCAGGAAGTATAGGCTGGATATGCAGAGAATCCTAGGAAGCGGAAGGCTGAGTCAGGAGTTGCCAGCCAGACACAGAGGAAGCAAGATGTGAAGGCAGAACTGAGAAAAGGTACCAAGCCATGTGGCTAAACATAAATAAGAATTATGGGTTAGTTCAAATGTAAGAGCTAGTCAGTGATAGGCCTGAGCTAATAGCCGAGCAATTTTAATTAATATAAGCTTCTGAGTGATTATTTTATAAGTGGGCTATGGGACTGTGGGGGATTGGCAGGACCTGGAAGGAAACTTTTTAGCTATAATGATTTTCTAATTTGACAAGGTGTTATAGTTATGCAAGGTGTTTTATTGGGTAAGGGTTAATAATCTCTCTGTGTCATTTCTTGAAACCAAGCATAAGTCTACAATAATCCAAACCAACATAGATCTTTAGTACAGGTGGTATGAAGGGGAAAGGGAACCTAATGTGGGATAAGATTTAAATAGGGAGGTAAATGAAAGAGAAGGGGTAGATACATTTTATGGGCGGCATGCCTTTAATCCCATCACTCAGGAGGCAGAGCCAGATAGATTTCTGAGTTCAAGGTCAGCTTGGTCTACAGAGCGAGATCCAGGACAGGCACCAAAACTACGGGGAGAAACCCTGTCTTAAAAAACCAAACAACAGCCGGGTGGTGGTGGAGCACGCCTTTAATCCCAGCACTCGGGAGGCAGAGGCAGGCGGATCTCTGTGAGTTCGAGGCCAGCCTGGGCTACCAAGTGAGTTCCAGGAAAGGTGCAAAGCTACACAGAGAAACCCTGTCTCGAAAAACCAAAAAAAAAAAAAAAAAAAAAAAAAGAAAGAAAGAAAGAAAGAACATTTTTTGCATGCTTTCTAAAAATACAGAGGTTTTTTTAAAAAAATTAGTAAGTATAATATTTGTTACAGGGTTGACTTTGAAAGTTACCATAATACTATGATCATTTGAACTCTAAAGTAATTAACATCTTTCCTGGGGCTGAGGAGATAGCCCAGTATTTATGACCATGTGCTGCTCTTGTAGAAGACATAAGTTCAGTTTCCCAAACTCACATCTGGAAGCTCACACTGGACCGTAAGACTTCATTTTTTTAAAAAACCACTATAACATTTACCAGGGACAGTTATCAGCATTCCTCCTTCATGTTTCCATGTGAGTTGACCATGACATCCTGAAAGGTAAGAAATTATTTACTCATGTTTTGATTTAGTCGCTTCTATTTTGTATTTTCCCCCCTCCCTTTCCCTCTGTGTCTGTCTTTTCTCATATTGGACTTTCAATATAATCTTAAATCCAACATGTACATTAGCATATATTCTTCATTATTGTAATGATTTTGACATCACATTTTTTATTGATTTTACTTATTTCAGGATTGATGTGAGCTGGCTAATGTTTTTCTGAATTGGATTGTCTTTGGGAGTGTTTTTATCTGTTCAAAGAGACTGAAAGACAGCAGACGTCTACTCAACAGAGGTTTTATTTCACAGAAGCCTGGGGATCAGAGATTAGCTATTGAATGATTATCACAGCAGGAGTTTCAATCCCCTTTTTATTTAGGTCTCCTGTGTTTCTGTCATAGAGAGCTTAGGTAAAAAGGAGTTCACCATCTCCTCCTGAGAAGTCTGCAAATTTTTATAAGCAAGAAAAAAAAAAGAAAAAGAAAAGAAAGAAAAAAATGCCAAGTGAGTTTTTTAATAGAGGATTACTCTCCCAGAAGTCAACTATAACTCTTATATATATAGGATCGCTGACCATGGCGGAGTGAGCAGATAATAGCCTGTTTAGAAGCAGTCGGCTTTGTTCACTGAAGGGCATTCTGTCCTCCCACTACTCAACCTTCTTCTTTCTTTTTTTTTTTTTTTTCATCACGCCCACCAAATAAGAGAGATGCCAAGTCTGCAAATAGAAAGCAAGATTATTAACATATGAAGCAGCTCCAAGATCAAAATACTGCATGCAGCATGTGTGTTTTAATGAAAAAATCTCGGTGCAAAGGGAGCTGATGTCTGCATTGTATGAGCTTCCAAGATAAAAGTGCAATTGCGGTGAGAAAAGAAACTTTCAACACTCCAAGTAAAAATTGCTTCTTACAGTTAGAGCCAATTACTTTCCCATGAGAAAGTGAGTGTCATCGCCAAACCTCTTTCCCAAGACACAGGAAGTGTTCTTTCTTCTGCCTGAGTTCCCCTATGCCTGCGGGGGTCTATCTGCAATGGTCTGGTTCCTGCTATAAACTGTCTTGAAAGGTGGTCATTTTATTTATTTGGGAACTCATTCCTGTTGGGGACTGGTGTTTCTAATGGCCTTATCTGTTACCCCTAGGTTTTGCATTTCGTCAGCTGATGGCTTTGAGGCTAATGTCATTGATCATCGTGGTACCCAGCTCATCAACCCAGAGAAAATGAGGTTACAACTCCATTTCCTTTGTCTAGCATATGCTTTGATGAGCTCACATATTTCTTCCCCTTCCTTTAGTGTTTCCCTGCCTGTTCACCTTGCTGACACTTTTCTTATAGAGGAAGGGAAAGACAATCTCAAGCATGAAGGGATAGTGGATTGCAACAGAAAGGGAGAATTCTGAGGCCTGAGTTTCATCATTCATCCCAGCAAAGAATGGTATTGGTTTTTCTACTGCCCTGTATCAAAGGGATACCAGCTTGGTTGTTTAAATCAACATGTATTGATCATTACAGAGCTTTTGTTGGTAAGGGGTTCAGGCATGGCTTAGCTGGACACTGTACTCTGGCTATCATAGACCAGTCAAAGTGTTGGCTGGGTTGTGCAGTGGTCACCCTTGCTAATTTAGGAAACTAACCAGAACTGGTTCCTTATGTTTGTAGAAAAGAAGTTTTCCATTCAGAATCTAATTCAACAGCAAGTGTAAATGTAATCATGGAAACATTAAGAACGCTATACAGCAGCATGGGTTGTCTGTCCTAGTCCTGGAATTCCTCTTGTCATTATGGAAACATCTGTCTTATTCATTAGTGCCTTGAGTTCTTAAGACCATGAGTGGCATACAGTATGCAAGCCAAATATCTAAACAAAAAAAAAAATCACTTCCATCTTTGGGATCATAAGAAGCAAAATTTCAATGTTGTTGTTATTTACTATTCTATACATGTATAATTCTATTTTCACAAAAAGCCCTATAGTGACTGTTAACAAACAACCAATGCAATCTTTTCATAAGCACAGGACATAACGCTAGGTCATGAATGGAATGATTACTTATTACATGTGTTCTTAATTCCAATTATACAAGACAGAAGAACTAATGGTTATTTTTGCCCCTTCAAATCCACATCTGTGTCCAGGCACCGCTTTGGCATGAGAGAAGCAGGAGTGACTTCACATGCTTAGCCCTCCAGTTTCTACATGCTTGTGTTGTCTGCAGCTGACAGCTACCTTGTATTTTTGAGAGCTGTCTCAGTATTTCCTGTGCTTTTTTTCCTTCCAAGGCTGATGGCTCAGCATGTGCAAACCAGTTTGTATGTTCATAAATTGCAGGAGTCAAGTTTTGAGCTCAGCCTTCGATTTTTCATAGTGCGGTGAGTTGTGGACTTGGCTTTGTAAGGATTCCTGAGAGAAAGCACAAAAGAAGACAGAGCATTCTGTCAGTGAAAGGTCATAGGAAAGGAATGCATGGATATGTATTCCTTTCATATATATTTTTTAAACTCTATACGAATATATTTTACATTTCCATATAAAGAGACATACTTTGAGGATATATTTTACACATATTAAATATTATATATTTTTATAATATTATATACATATATTTGTAGTGGGTAGCCATTCCAGCTTTGACCTGGAAGTTCCAGCTCCCATTGAGGCTTCGGTAATGGTCACGCCTACAAGGCGGGGCTAAGGGGGGGGCACTGAAGACCCGAGATCCGGAGGCCCAAGTGCTCTTGGTTCCTGGACCCTGGATGCTGAAGGTAGACTGAGCAGAGTTCTCCAGAGAATACCTCCCGACTGCACCTTTTCCAGACCCTGTAGCCTACCCCTTCACTTGTAAGTTACCCCACAGAATAAACCTCCCTTTTAACTATGTGGAGTGGCCTTAATAATTTCACCAATATATATTCAAAGAGATAATGAGTATCTGTATATGTGTATTGTAGAAGTTTGTTAAACTCCCTTAAACTTAGGGGTAAATTTTAGGATGCAGAAATTTTGGACTGGGATGCACTATAAATGCAGATAACATGAGTAATTCCAGGCTGATAGACTGAACTAAGAGATTTGCATTTTCAAAAAAACTTCCTCAACTTTTTCAAATCAGAATTCACACCTTACTGGAGGTGATTCGGTGTCTAGAATTAGAAGCCCTTCTGGCAAATCTCTTAACCTTAAACCTGAAAATTCCCATATGTCTAGTAGGAAGCAATTTTTGCATCACTTCCTTGAGAAGAGAGCTGTGAGGGTTGAGGCAAGGGTTGAAGAACTAGTGCAGGTAAAAAGCCTAGGGCTTCTGTTCTTTAAACTTGAGATTCCACCCCCCTCCTAGTATAAGATGAGTATTCAACTAAGTCACATCATTGCTTATTGCTGTTAAGTGTGCTTTGTAAGTCGACATCTTCTTTACAAGACTGTGGACATACTGGCAAAATAATAAAGCAAAGGGGTCATTTAAAAAAGAGAGGTAAAAATGGATAGAGATCATAGTTCAATATTGACATGTGAGTATAGACCAAAGTGCTGAGTAGACCAAAGCTCCTAAATAAACATTATACTCACTCTTTCTCTCATCCATCTCCAAGCCACTCTCAACAATAGGTAACAAGCCACTCTCAAAGCACACATAGGTAACTAGGAATGCATAGTTTGGTAATTACTTTAATACTGAAGGTTTCTGAGGCTTCTTCACTTCTTGAAGATCATTCTTCTTGAGAACCAGGAATGGACAAACCCTTGGGTACTCTAGACAAATGCTCCACAGAGAGTTTCCCTGTCCTAGAGTGCCACACCAACTCCGGTGTCGTCCGTGTGACACGAACAATTATGTCAATAATAGTGGATGGGAGATACATGTCCCATGGGACTAAGCTCCCTGGAGGTCCCTGCAGAGTGCCCGTGTTATGCCTCCTCCTTGAAGGAGACGTGCTTCACAGATCACGAGCTCTCTGGGATATGGGTTCTGTATAACTGCTTTTCTGATAATGTTCTAATTGATCTATAAAGCACAGCAAAAATTAATGAATGCTTGGGTTGTAAACTATGAAGGAAAGGGGAAGCTGGACATGGACCTTATTTAGATATAGCAGAATGAGCTATTCCTTAAAGACCTCAAGCCGCTAGATAATATCAAGTATAATAGTTCAGGCACTTCTAGGGAATGAACACTCACCCACTAGGAATCCTTTAGGAATCCCAACTAAAGTGATTTATGGAAGAAAACATTATCTCATAGGAGACAGATGGTGGGCCCCTCTGTTGAGGAAGTTCAGCATGGAAAACTTAAGGACTACAACAGAACCCCTTCCCCTTACAGGCATAAAAAGTACAAGAGTCCATATTCCAACAGTAAAAAGGTTCTATATTAGAAGAGATATATGGTAAAGAACTGAAGAAAGACTTAGGGAGGATCTGCAGCATCCAAATTGGCTAAATGGGTCATGAGAACCAGAAAAGTAGAAGTGCATAATAAACTAGAGAGCGGCTGAGATAAGATGAAGGACATAGCCGCAACCGCAAAGAAGCCTTCACAAGTCTAGGAACTGTACTAAGTTTAAAAAACACAGACTGCTCTTTAGGTCATAAAGTTATTGTGAGTGAAGGGATATATCTAGCGCTGATTAATAACTGTGTACTTGATGTTTTTTAAAGATGATGTAATTGAATTATTGCCAAGCTCTTGTTGTTCCCTGTATGACTTGATACTTTTCTTTTCTGTATATAAACTACTGATTTGCAGAAGTAAAATTGCAGCAGATTCAAACCACTTCTGAGTGTGTTGTCTCTCTGTCATTCGCCGAAACCTTGCCTTCCTGACTACCCAAGCTCTGGTCCCCCTACAGTCGTGGTACCCCCGATGGGCCAGTCTGTGGCACTAGAGCTACCAGACTTTTTTCTTTTCTTCATTCCCATATGTTGTTCTTTCCTTACTCTGTCTTCTTCTCTGCTCTACCATCTTTCTAGTCATTTTCCATTTGTTACCCCAATGCATCATCCTCTGGAGAGAATCTAGCAACTATGTGACACTGAACCAGTCACCTTACTTTTCTCCATTTAGGTATCTCCAATAAATTGAGTTAGATAATATTATCTTATGCCATGTAAAATATATATGAAAATTCAATAATTATAGAAGTTTAAACAGAACTTTGTATTTATTGCCAATTGTTTGTTAATCAGCTATAATTAAAATGGGCCTTTTATGCATATGAGCAGGTAAATGTCTCCAAAAATATCTGTCAGCGATGAAGAGAATAATCCATGCCTTGCCATATGGCATATGTGGTGAGTAGTCTTTGTCATCACCTGAAGGAGACACACTTCTGGTATGTCTGTGATGATGTTTCCTAATGGAAATGAGGACATTCTGAATGGAGTTGACACTGTTCAAGGGGCTGGAGTCAAAGACTGAATAAAGAGAGAAAAAGCAGAAAACACGGTCGTTAGGGGTTATCTTTCCTGCTTGGCTGTAGAAGCAATGAAGCAATATGCCCTTCCAACTCAGTGCCTTGCCTTTCCCACCATGATCAATCTAAACCCTAACCATCAAACACACACACACACACACACACACACACACACACACACACACACACACAGGACCTTCCTTCCTGCTTTTTCCTTTGTCATATGTTTTATCAGAACAACAAGAAACATGCCTTAGATTCCATATCAAGTCTATACCTAAGAGCTAAGAGCACTTCTCAAGTGCTATAGCAGGCTCTCCCAACTGCTCACTTGTAAACTGGTCTCCTGGGTTATCTGCTCCCACCATGACATGCTGCTCTAGTAGCCAATGACCATGAGCTAAACTAATCAAGCCATATGTCCTTATAAGAAGCTATTCTTAGCTTTGTTTTGTTGTTAGAGTGATAGGAAGCTGGCTAACTTATTAAGACTTGCTATTTGAAAGCATTTTGTATACCAGAGGCCACAATAGGACTGTCTTGAATAAAAGAATAGGATGGAAAAATTCAAGTTGTTTCCCTCAGTATGTTCACTTTCCTTTTACGCCCTCCATTAAGGCTTTAGGATGATGTACCTCCAGATTTGGGAGTGACAAATTCCCTAACAGGGGCTTGGTAGTCATAATATCAAAATTTATGAAGCCTTGATGAAAGATTTTCCTCTCAGAATTAGGCTGGAGATAAGCTCTCTTGGGTCTTCATGGTATATTTTCACTGAGCTGCAAAACTCTTTCTTAATCTAGTCATATGTGTCCCAATTTACAGGATCCAAGAACATCCAGGCTTAAAGTCAAAAGAAAATGGGGGGCCAACAAATCTTGGAAAATGTTCTCTCTATCTTCTCTTTCTTTCTGTATGTTCTTGGATCCTTTCCCTTTTATTCTTCTTTATGTTGCAGCTAATGGATTATGAATTCTCCATAGGAATTAGAGCTCAATGAAAACCAAGCAATGAGGGTTGAGGTAAGAAAAGGCGCAATGCAGTAATTTCTTTTCTGCTCACAGTCTAATTTATTTTACTCTATTTTCCCTAAGTAAATTTAGGCTGTGGGTGCATTTTTCAGTGCTTATTTTCAAAATACATCCATTTTCATAAATACAAACAGAAGTACAGCCATAATTACCCCCTTTCATTTGTGTCTTGAAATAACTTTACTTAATTCAAAGTAAGAAATAAAAGGATAATGTTGAAAAATAACTAATGAAGGGGTTCAGATTATGAAAGGGATATTATCCCAGTTCAAAGACATTTCATTTTTCAGAAATTGCATAGCATTTAAAATTTCAAGAAAGTTCTATATTAAGTATCTATTTGCTGAATATAAAAGCAGCATGTTTAGCTGAAAAGTCAATGCAGGATATGGGTCACTGTAATCATGACAGTTTGCTGCTATCAGTAGGCAGTCTGTGCTTTGGTTTGACCTGAAAAATCAACTGATGTAGGCAATGGATAGTATCGTTTAGGAAGGGAGCTTATCTTATATATATAAAAAGAGAGTTTTTTAAGTTGTGTGAAAAGCAAAAATGTGACATAAATCACAATGGTATAATTATGTATACAAGTCTAAAGATGTTTGAGTTTGGATTTATTTGGAAATACTCGGGGTTAAATGTATGACGTCCAAGTCATGTGCCATTCAGCTAGTTTGAAGAAACTAAATAAAATAAATCCCAATGAAAGAGCAAAATGCATTTTTTGTTGTTTGTTGAGATTCTAATTTAATTACATATCTCCCCTTCTCTTTCCTCTCTCCAAGTCCCCCCCCACTTATACCTCCCTGATCTCCTTCAAATTCATGATCTCTTTAAAACTTTTATTGTATACATGTATATATTTGTATATACATATATATTCTCAAATATAACCTGTTGAGTCCATATACTATTATTTGTATGAATATTTTCAGGGCTAACACACCAGTTGGTTTTCCAAAGCCAAATGGCCATCCCTGAAAAATACACATTCTTTTGAGCTTTATTTTGAATTACTCTTTATGATTAAGTACATGCCTGGAATTGGTTAGGCAAGGGCTTGGAGTGGGTGAATAAAGGGGCTATAATAAAACTGTGCCTCCAGAGGATGTCAGGCATGGTACATGCTCCTTATATCTTTTAGTGATATCATAGAAAACAATGGAAAAAAGTAATAGCTCATGGACCCACCTCATGTTACATCTCCACATGTCATCATTTTTTCTGTCAGAGAAAGCGAGAAATAGTTTAGTACGATGCTGCTCAGCATTGGCTTGTATTGTATGGATGTGTTAGCACTTTTAATTTTTTCTGAGTTGTGACATTTAGCTGAGCCATGACCCCAAGTAGTCTTGTTCTAGGAAAGAACACTGTGAGGGAACCTTGACCTTGACTTCAATCTGAAATCCATAAATGAAATATGCAAGTTTGCATACCTGGAGTGCACCACCTAAAGACTCATTGTTCTTCAGTATACCCTGTGTACCAAAGTTTACAAAAATCACTAGATTACTCCAATGTGCACATATGGTTGGGAATCATTGACACAGAAATCAAAGTAGAAACCAAAGATAACAAAGAAGGATTAGTTTGTAGTTATGCTTGAACAGCATAGTACAAGGCTGCATAGTAATCATTCTCAGCTCTGTGTCTGTGAAGGATTTGTTCCATGACTCATCATCTACAGGGAAACTGAATTCTGTGGAACTTAAGTACCTAATATGAAATTCTGTCATTTTGCTCATAGCCTTTGAACATCTTTCTCTAAACGTAAGTCATTTCTAGATGACTTTATAGCTTATGCAATAGAAATGCCATATGAACAACAATCCTCTTACTATATATTTAGATGATAATGAGTTGCTAAAAATATGTCCATGTTCAATACATATATGTAGCTGGAGAGTTTCTCTCCAGGTCCCACCAAGCCCCCACAGTCCCACAACCCACATATAAAATAATCACTCAGACACTTATATTACTTATAAACTGTATGGCCATGGCAGGCTTCTTGTTATCTACTTCTTTTATCTTAAATTAACCCATTTCTATTAAATTATAGGTTGCCACGTGGCTCTTGGCTTACCAGCATCTTCACATGCTGCTTGTCATGGCAGCGGCTGGCAGTGTCTCCTTCAGTCTTCCTGTTCTCTCAATTCTCCTCTCTGTTAGTCCCTCCTATACTTCCTGCCTGGCTACTGGCCAATCAGTGTTTTATTTATTGACCAATCAGAGAAACACATTTGACATACAGACCATCCCATAGCACAAAACAAAATTTTTCTAATTTTTTTCTGTTGAAATATTTGGTTAAGTCTGAGGAAGTGACATGTACAGATCTCTAGGATAGCTACTTACTTAAACTGAACAATAGATTAACTATTCTGTGGGATGCAATTATAGGAGATGCTACTGGGTCTAATGCCCCAACAGGCCACCAATTCAGATAAAATTAAAAAAATCAGCATGAAGGAATAAGACTTAGAGACACCACAGGGTCTGGCTCAAAACTAGACCTGCTGTCTGTATAGTTTCTTGTATTGTTTGCAGCTATTTTTATCTACAATTACCAGAGCAGAATTTTTTTTTCTCTAAGCAGATGTGCTTGGGGCCTTTCCAGGAGAGTTGATGACAAAACAGTGGAAATCCAGGTGGTGTCACTAGATGCCATCTTTACCGCAGAGCCTGCCTGGCATGAAGAAAACTATCCTATACTTTTAACAATCCAAATGATGCATTCAGCAGGCTTTTTTCATAAGGGCACATCACAATTAAAGAACAAACAGAGGTTAATGTGGATAGGAAAGAAGATCAGTAAGCATATCCATTAATCAAGATCCTGTTTACACATCTGCTAAGGAGGGAGATTTTCTCATTAACTTAAAGTGAAACCCAGTGTTTGATAACAGCTGTCTTTTTGTGACAATGTTGATTGCACCTGCCTCTGCATCCCATCTAAGAATTATAGAATGTGCACTTTAGAAATTAATCTCCACTTTGTAATTAAAATATTAATATTCTCATTGTAAATATTATGCAGAGTAAACTAAAGTACACCACAAATGACTCACAGCATCTCTATTATGATGTTGATTGATTTTCATTTATTCCTCTGAATATGTGTATCTCTGTATCAATGTGGATATGTATTTGTGAAAGTCATAAAAAAAATCTTAGTCTTTTCATATTGATAATTCTCAATCCTCTTTTTATGATTTCCATTGTATCATACTGTTTCCCTATATTATTATATAGTTTATATTAATGACTTTAAATGGCTGTATAGTATATTAGTTTCTGGCTATACCTTGCTTCATGTAACCAAATTCTTTCAATCAAATACTGTGTCATGAAATTACCTCTGCTCATAAAATCCAATGAACAAACCTGGACCATCCCTGAACTCTTTCTGTACAAAACCATAGACAAGGAACAATTTAAAGATTTTAGAGATTTTAAAGCTTTTTATTCATGCTGTCAAATTCCACTCCAGGAAAATGGTACCAATTTATGTTCAAGGTGTTTATGAGAATTCTATTCTGTTCTACCTACTAAACTGGGAACATATTAAATATTTGTCATTTTGTTCAAAGTCTAGTGCCAAAAACAATTACATAGCCTTCACAGATCTCAATTTTACCATTTATAAAATGATGATAAAAAGACAGTCTTGGCTATAAAATTGTTGTATCACATTTGTTAATATGCACCAAGTATTTAGACATAGCCTTCCAATGGAGTAAATGTTCCATATATTAGCTTAAGTTCTTATTGGCGAAAAGTGGTATCAGGCTATAATTCATATCTTTTTCTTTGCCAATAATCATTGGTAATAATTATCATTTTACAGCAAGTGTGTATGTGTCAGAGGGTAGCCTCTGGGGTCGGTCCTTTTTCAACACTGTTTTTTGACACAGGGTCTTTACTTGGCTCTATGACATTCTTTTTTCATAAATTGTGCTAAAATTATATGTTGTCTACTGGCATCTTCAATTTTATCTTGTTATAAAATCTCATTGAATATAAGAAGTATTGTTTTCCCTTTGGGATTTGCTTTATTTCTTCAACTTCTTTCTGTAGACAGAAATGTTAAATATTTAATGTGATCATAGAATGTTCAACATTTCAACTTTAACTTTAAACATACAAGAATAGTTGATGGTCATGCAGTAGAAATTCATGAGCAATCCTGCCCAGTCTTCAGGGGCACTTACCATTTCAATGTACATATCCAGGGCTAGGATGTTTCTCTCAAAACTTTGAAATCCATGCTTTGTAACATGTATGTCACTACCTCTGTGAATTACTATCTAAATACTCTCAGAGTTCCTCTTTTTTCGTTCAACTAAAATTAAGACCTAAATAAGTCTAAGAATGTTACTCAGTTCTTGGATAGTTAGGCTGTGATTAAACCATGTTATTAATGTTTGGTTTTATAGCATTACAATATTTAAGTATGGCCTTTATAATTTATACCATGGGGGACTTGGGGTTTTCTATGTATCTTGGAATGTGATCTGGGTTGCTAAATCTTTCTTGGCTAGAAATATATCATGTACTGTCTTTTCCAAGATGGTCACTTGATTATATATTTATTAATTATAACAGAAACATTTGATTGAAATTCTGTCATTTGTTTTTTTTTTTTTTTAAATAACAATGGGTTAGAGAAGGAAGAAACAGGCAACAAGAAGTGCTGTGGAATGGTCTGTATGTCAAATTACTCTGATTGGTCAATAAATAAAACACTGATTGGCCAGTGGCTAGGCAGGAAGTATAGGCGGGACTAACAGAGAGGAGAAAAGGAAGAACAGGAAGGAGGAAGGAGACACTGCTAGCCACCGCCATGACAAGAAGCATGTGAAGACGCTGGTAAGCCACGAGCCACGTGGCAAGGTATAGGTTTATGGAAATGGATTAATTTAAGCTATAAGGACAGTTAGCAAGAAGCCTGAGCCATTAGGCCAATCAGTTTAAATAATATAAGCATCTGTGTGTTTATTTTGTAAGTGGGCAGTTAGATGGCTGGGGTTTGGCGGGACCTGGAGAGAAGCTCTCCAGCTACAAAGAAGTGCATGATTAAACTACATCTCTCTCACTTTCCCAACCCAAGCAGTCATCAAATGTTCAAATTTAAAGGTTTTGGGCCAGAGGAAGAGTGAGCTGAGGTGTATTTCAGGATGTGTCCTTCTCCTACCCTTTTGCAACAGAGAAATACCATGTTGTCCTGGAACCCCTTGATTTGGATTTTCATGACCTGTCAAATAGTGTAAGTGCTGAGCTTAAGACCTCACTGCCATCATTTTGTAGATGTAGCTTCTGAATATCATACCCCGCTCATCCATTGAAAGGTTACCCACTCCAACCCTGTATCATCCCATGTGCTCAGACTGAGCTTTACCGCTGGTGTTTATATTCCAACAAGACCCAAGGTTTTGCTTCCATATATAGCCCTCATTTTCTCTTGGTTTTTCCTTATTTTAACTCTGAACAGCCTCTTCCCGACCCAGCAGTGCTTAGCTGGGTAATTTAAAGTTATCTTTCATTGTTACAGTCAAGATCCATTTCTCAGGAAAGCCTTTCCTGATCTTCTAAGCAAATAAACAAACAAATGCTGTTTATTTTTCCATTGAACTTCTGTGCTGTGTTATGGTTGTAGATTTTGTTGTCTTTCTAGTTGAATGTGGCATCAGCAATTTGATACTATCATTATACAGTCCCTAGCACACAGTAAATACCTGGTTAGTATAAGCTAAATTGTGGTGGTAATCTAATTGTACTGAAATATTATTTTGATTGTATGTTAATAAATAAAGTTGTCTGGGGGTCAGAGCTATTAGAGCCATAGCAAGAGCCGGGCGGTGGTGGCACACACCTTTAATCCCATAGATATCTGTGTGTTCAGGGTCAGAGCTATTAGAGCCATAGCAAGAGTGTGGCGGTGGTGGCACACGCCTTTAATCCCATAAGATCTCTGTGTGTTCAGGGATATAGTCAGCATTGGAGACATATGCCTTTAAGACCTAGGGGTCTGTACATTCAGACAGTGACGAGGCAGTCATGTGTTTGGGTTTACAACCAATGAGAAGGCAGAACAACATACTATAAAAAAACGAACCGACAGGAAGTAGGTCTCTCTTTTCGCGAAGCTGGGACAGCAGGAGGAAGGGTGAGATTTTAGCTCTGAGCTCTGACTTCTCGGCTCTCTCTTTTACATTGTTTCTGTGTTTCTTATTTAATAAGACGGTTGGTTACATCTACACTAAATGGTGTGTGTGTGTGTGTGTGTGTGTGTGTGTGTGTGTGTGTGTGTACAAATGTATTCACAGAGGTGTGAATGCAGGTGCGTACTGCCATTTCGTGCTGTGGAGGTCAGAGGACATCATCAGGTGTTGCTTCCCATTTTCCACTCTGTTGGAGGCACGGCCTTTCTTGTTAACTACTGGCTATGCCAGGCTACCTGACCTTTGAGCTTCCTTCCGATCTTTATGTGCTGCCTCCAAATCTCCGTGGGTGTTTATGCTACCATCTGGGGATCCAAACTCAAGTCATCAAGCTTGCTGGGCAAATACTTTACTCACTGAGACACCTTCCTAGCCCTTAAATGATGATGTTGTCTTTTAGAAATGTAATTAAGAAAGATAAAAGATGACAGAACATTAAAATAAATGAAATAGAGGTGTAGTAATAGACAAAAGCTGAGTACTTGTAAGTAACTAGAGGATATTATTTTTACTTACTTAGGGATATATTCCCCATCTATTATTAGAAGTCACAGCACATGGAAGGAATTACATAAACATTTATAGAAGAAATCAACTAGTCTGGAGGTTTTTAAGTTAAACTTGCCTGAATCTGGAGGCTACTTGGATAATGATTTTTCTTTTTAAAATTGTTTTCTGGCTGTCTTTTAATAACCAAACAAAGATGTCTGTCTACCTATTTACAAGATAAAAATTTTCAGTAGACGCCTTTCTATTTATTCAAGGCCTAGAATGACAACCAGGTTAGCATAACCACACACCACAGTAATTCTTTCAAAAGCAGGGAAAAGATTTCCAGATTCTGATTTTGCTTTCTAATGTGCACAAATCTTAATCTTCATTCCAAGTTTCAATTTGAGTTTTGTATCAGCTTAATGCACAGACCATCTTGTGTGAAATGTGTTATGCCATATGAAGGAAATACATGCAGGCAGCAGGCTGCACTTTGAAGGGGAAAGACAGTATGAAATCTTAGCATTGCCCCCAAAAAATGAATTGTTACGATACAGACTCAATAGTCAAGAATTAAAGTAAAATGTTTCAACATGAATGCCAACACTTTTAAATGGATTACCTTATTTTTATTGTGGGCTGCACATTTTTGTCAAGGGAATTTGATAATTATAAACTGCAACAATAATGAGGTTTTGAATATTCATAGGCAATTAAAATGCCTCTGTGCATTTTAGCAGTGCCCTGTGGAAGTGTAACTCATTTTTAGAAATAACTGGGTTGTAATAATCAAATTCCCAAATATTCTGTTAAAAATAGACAAGGGACTGAATTAGTTATGTTTTTATATACTTGGACAACTCAAGGTTTTGATATCATGCTTACTATGTGGCATTTGGTGTCATTTTGATATATCAACAGAGTTTTATATTCTTAAAAGTCACAGGAAGACCCTGAGTAGAGAGGAATGTCCATTTTCAGTTGTGAAGACCTTCTCATATCTGAGTGGTGTAGTAACTGGGGTATTCCTTTTGCATGCTAGAGAATAGACTGGCAAGCTCTTTCCATATCAGCTGCTTCTTTGAAGGTTGCAGGCATACAGCATTCTCAGGCTGCATTTGTGCATGGTGTAGATGTGTCAAAGCCACAACCAACAGAATAGCAGGGTTGGGTGCTCCATTTCCAGTGTAGTCACAGAACCCCTCATTTATCATCCTCTTGAGATGAAAAAACAAGCCTCAGGATGGTGGACTCACCAATGAAAGGGGACCAAGATCCCTGAGTCCTTGACCAAAGAAACCCCACTTAAATAAAACACTCACATTAAGTTGTCACAACTCTACAGTAAACATTCATTATGTTTCTGACATGTGAGGGTTTGCTTATTGCAATAGTTCACTTCCGTTTTACACAAGGAGACCAGGGAAATGATTACCAAACTCAAATCCTCTTTTATTAGCCATGCCTGAAATAAAGAATATACCTGAATCTATATTAATGACAAATTCTTCTGTACTATATTTTTAAAGAGTTTGAATTGATATTTTAGAGAATTAATTTTATCTAATATAAATGTATATTCTTTTGTGTTGTAGCAAGAAAACCAGCATCCCTCAGTTGATACCCTCTCCCAGTGAATACTTTCCCTGATATCTTTTTATTCATTGATTCATTCAATGCTTCACATTTATGCTTTCTGACTGATTGTGCTGTTCTTCAAACTTATATGTGGGAACCTAATCTTTATGCAAAAGTATTCAGAGGTGGAGACTGGGGCCAGCAAGACAGCTTTGAGAATAAAGGTGCTTGCCCTTAAGCCTAATGACCAAAGTTTCAGCCCCAGGATCCATATGGTGGAAGAAAAGAACTGATTTCTGTAAGTTGTCCTCTGACTCCATCAGAGCACTGAGGCACATGCCCTCTATCACCTCCACCCCTGCCCACACACATACAAAATATAATTAAAGAGATATTGAGTCTCCATGGGCTATTAGATCATAAGTGCTCTGCTCAGGAGTGGGATTAGTGTCCTTCAAAATATGCCTGATGAAGTTTGTTTGCCTCTTCTGCCTTGTGAAGAAATGCTAAAATATACATTCATGGCAACAAAGAAAGAGCGATAGTTAGGGGAAAGATACACCTTACTTGGTAGAGTGCTTGCCTAGTATGTACTAAATCGTGGGTTCTATCACAGCACCATACAATTTAACTGCATGGTAGTGCACACCAGTAATTCAAATTCAGTAAACCAATAACTTGGTAATTCAATCCAGAAGTTCAAGGTTATTTTTGGCTGCATAGCAAGTTTGAAGCCAATCTAGGCTATGGGAGACACTGTTTCAGAACAAAAAGTTCTATATGAAAGAAAGAAAAACTGAGCATCAGAGAATGAGTTTGAATGGTCATTGTGGCCATGTGAACATGCTTCACATAACATCTGGTACTGCTGTCTGCCTGCTATTTCAGTACCTCTTGTGACCCTGTGTCCTAAATTACAAGAGACAACCCTAATGCCTACTCTGCCCATGCAATTGTAATATTGTTCTCCTCAGCTCTCAAGGATACCTCGGTCTGGATGATAGATTTTATTGTTGACTTATTTATAGCCCTGTTGTATAAAGGGGACAACATGGCTATCAGAGCCTGACGCCCTTCAATATTAGCATAAATCTCTTTGTTCAGATTCCAGGCTTCACTAAGCAAGCAAACTTCTGATAATTTGGATTCTTTGTAGCAGGGCTACAAAGAGAAAGTACTAGCTGGACTCACATCAAAGGCAGGGCTGTTCTGTGCCCCTGTGTCATTATCAATTAATGAGCTGATACCCTGGATGTAAAACTTCAAAATCCTTATGAGAGATGAATGTGAGACAGTTTCCCCAGTACTGATCAGTTTCAGGATTCTGAGAATATGGACTTGAAGATTCTAATGAGATGTGGCACAGACGATTTAAGTTAAATGCTTGTGGAAAAAGCCATGCATCAGGACCACTGGCCTCTGACAATTCATCTTGGGCACATTCCAGTCTTTATTATATACAATTACATCTGGATAGATAAAAAAAGATATAAGAGATCCCTAGAGCCAGGCTATCCAGAGGAGAAGATTATGAGATAATCCTAAAAGCAGTGGTTGGATGAGTAATGAAAAAAAAAAATTAAGGATGTTTTGTTTTGAGCATGAAATGTCCTTCCTAGATGTACATGTTTGAAGACTTAGCTACCAAGGAGGCACACCATCTGGGAAGTTTATGGAACCTTCAGGAGTGAAGCATCATTGAAAGAATGGGTAGCTGAGGGTGGGCCTTGAATTTTATATCCTAGACTCACATCTGTTTTACTCTGCTTCCTTAGTATGATGGGTGCAATGGTACCTATCAGTATCCTGCCCTTGCTGCCGTCTTTCTCTACCTGCTATCACTTATTTCTCTCCTCTCTGGAACTATAAACGTCTGGTCATAGTATTTAGCATAGCAACAAAAAAGATACTATGATAGATACATTATATTCCTCATCTGTTTTACTTCCTTTGTTTACTAGGAATCTGGTTAATAAGAATAGAGGAGAGATTAGTACACAATTAGTACTTTAATTTCACTTGTATCACTATGAACCACTCAAAGGCAATCCCATTCTTTCTTAAGCAAAAGATTTATTTTAAATATTCATAATAAATATTATTTTCTAAGCATCTGTGGAATCATCAGTATTTCTATGAACACAACAGATATTTATTGAGTACAGCTATGAAGCACATGTTATGCACCTTCAGCAAAAGCAGATGGCAGGAAAGGAAGGGGGTAGAAGATCAGTCTAATGTATTCTTGGGTACCACAACCTGCAGAGGATGCCAAGTAGGAAAAGGAAAAATGAAAGTAATTACATGGTCCTAGTCAATAGGACAGGTATGGTTTGCATATGTTAAAGTCTAGAGTGCTGTCTTGAAAAGTTATGGAAACATTAAGAGTGTGGGTCTCACTGGAGCAAATAGTCACTGAGATTGAATCCCTGGCATTTTTTCCTTGGCTTCTTGTTTTTTCTCCTTATTTCTAATCATATTCTACCATGAAGTGAATCTCTCTACTCTGCCACAAGCTTATATCACCATAATGACTTTTGCTTAAGTGTATGAAGCCAAGAAACCATGGACTACCTCGCTTGAAACCATGTGCCTAGATCAATTTTGCCTCCTGTGGGTTGTTTTAAGGAAACTTCAAACAGCGATACAAAAGTAACTATATAAGGATGCTATGGAAATGTTAATGTGCATGCAAAGACATTTATATACATGCAGGAGATGGTTGGAGACATTTAATAAGAAGAAAAGACTTTTGGCTAAATGAGATCAATCAAAGAAAAATATAGATGAGAATTCTTTTATAAATAAAATGGACAAATAATCAAAGATGTTAGGAACTTGTTGAATATTCTGAAAGTTCTATGAGCCACAATTAGAAATGACAAAGTCATCATAGGCCAGTTGAAGAGTGTAGATTGTCTCCTAATACAATGGGAAGCAGTTGAGAAACTCCTGATGCACAGACCCATATCAGTGGTCTCAGAGCCTTCACACATATTCTTTGTGGGATTTGTTTTAGAGGTAAAAACAGAGGAATATGATAGTCAGACAACCCATACCTACATCCAGTAATAAATTCTCTGAGAACTTTCATTGGTATTTATAAAGATATTTATGCTTTTTAGGTAAAATCAAATAGCATCTTTGTTTTATGATAAGAAAGATACAGTAGTTCAGCTGAGACTCATTCTGGATGAGGACTCAGAGGCCTCCAGTCTGAGGAGACAAGACCAGCTGAGGGTCTGGTGAGGTGAGATAGCTGTGGCTTGTTCTGTCTCTCTGATCTTCTAGCATTTCACACACACCCTCCAAAAAAGAAAGATACAGTAATAGTTGGGGTAAACATTTGACTACAAAGACATTTCTTACAGGTGTTGCCTTTTCCTTCCCATGTGGCTGGGCAGTTTGGATTGTTTCAATAATTTTCAGTCTCTTTCTTCTCCTTGTTTTTTTGGAGTATTTCATAAACTATTAATGTAAGCATTATGCATCAGAATACTTAGGTAGAAGGCATGCTTCTTTTATTGTTTTCTGTCTTTTGAATGTGAAACCCATCCTAAGATGTTTCTGTTAGTTAGTTTGTGGGAATTATAAGATCAATCACTTAGTGGTCTTATGGGTGTTCCTCTTGCCTGCTGGCTTTGGCTATTGTCATCCATCTACTGTGTACCTCCTATGTAGTCTCTTCTTTAAGCCATCACAATTCTGTGCTGGGAAGAGAATGTTCTTGGTAATATGCCCTTTCCCTGATGTTTTTCTCTAGTGTTTCAATAATTATAAAAGCCCTCCAAAATGAAAATAACCCCTCAAATTAAATTCAAGTTGAGTCCAGTCAGTATTCAAGGAAACTGGTTTCATTACGGTGTATGAAGAAAGAGGCCCAGAAAACTCAAAACCATGTCAAGTGTTTCTATTATTCACTATTCTCCATCGTTTCAGTACTTTCTGGAGACAGGTGAAATTATCCTTGCATTTTATTTATTAAAAGAAGGTCTCATGTAGCACAGGTTGGCCTTGAACCTTTGTATTCAAGGATCACTATAATCTGAGATACTCCTGCCTCTCAGTTGCTGGGATTTCAGACATGAACCTACCATGTGCATGCAGTTTATGTGGTGCTGGTGATCAAGCCATTGTGGATAGCAGACAATTGTTCTATGATTGTTTTATCTTCAACACAGTGGCTGTGCCTTAATGGACTGCAATTGGAGCCAGCAATTGTGACTGCAGTTAATGGCCTGCTTCTCTAGCCCAGCCACTCAAGCTGCAGCCTGGTGGGGATTCTGTTCCCCTAGGCACTGGCTCTGCCACTGTCACTAAAAATAGTTTTAATTAAATCTCTATCATTCTATTTATAAATAAGATTTGAGATGCAAAGGCTGGGGTGAAAACCTGCTACTCAGAGAGGTTAAGTAGCATCCAGCTAACCTGCTCTCCTTGTTGGCATCTCCACCAAACAAATAAACAAACAAACAAAGAAAAGTCCCACTCCAAGTCCCTCCCTATTATTTTCAGTGGTCTCTCTATCTCTTCCAGGTGCCCTCTGATGGTCAATGATTACTTTCTGTCAACTATGCTAACTCAGTCATCTGACCCAAGGTTAATTTTATTTAATTAATACAAACAAAAACTCAAGGTCTATAGTGTGATCTAATGTCCCCCAACATTCTGCCTCTGGAGCTACATTTTTACCTCCTCCCCATGATTTTTAAGACATGACGATGGAAGTGACACCCTTGACCCTCCAATAACTCAAAGCCTTAATTCAGTGAAGGGGGCAGAGTGGCCAGGATTTTGTTCACATATGTTTTATGAAATGCTGGCAGCATTCTCTAGCACAGTATGACATTGTACACACTCTGACTGTCATTACAACTAGCATAAATGATGTTTTTTATGGGAACTGAACCAATGAAATTTTCATGAAGACAAGTTAAAAGGAGACAAGTTTTGTAAGAGAATAAATCTACAAATGATGAATTCTCCAGCAGTCTTTTCCTGGGAATGATAGAAATGTAATGTCCCCATTGTACTTCAATAATTTAAAAATCTCTACCTTCACTTCCTTAACTAATGCTCATCCTGGCAATTTAGTGACCCATTGTTAGGACACATTTCTGTGAGAGTTTCCTCATGTGAAGAGAAGCACACCAACCCCCAGAAGCATGACTAAAGAATACAAAAGCATGTCTATTAAAAAGGAGAATCTCTTAAGCTCCCTTAAGTAGGAAGAAAACAAAATAAAACACAAGGGAGGGAAACTAGAAGAAAGAGGCCATTACTCTACTTCCTCGATATAAAATCCTGCCATGTGGAGCTAGTGTTTCCATGGTTCACAGGGTAGATCAATATGCCAAAACAATAGGCAACTATAAGTTAATCATTCTTGGTCTCACTATGAGAATTGAAAGATCAAAGAAAGAAATATGAGCTGTTTGCAAGTCATAAGACCCCAAAACTGAGAACTAGATCTTAGCCTACAGTTTGTTCCATGTATTATTCTTTGAGACTGAGTCATCCTTATGGAGTCATGGCATATTCATACATGGGCAACATTTCACATTCTTATTATCAACATAAGTGTTTTGTTTGTTTGTTTGGTTTTATCTTTTCAAATCACCCTCAAGGACAAAATACAGCACAGCAACTTACATTTTTTTGCTATATTCAGCTTAGGTTTTATATTTTAAAAATGACAAATGGTATTATCTGACAGTATGATTATGTTATTTGCTTAATCTCACAGTATATTGCTGCCCTCCTGTAGAAATTGATAATAATAATGTTAACAAGAATGTGTGCATAAGTCAGTAAGTAGGTTAATGCACAGAAAACCTCTATAAGGTAGTATGTTCCATAGTAAGTGCCCCCAAAATATTAGCTCTTACTACCTGTGAAAATTTCCGTAGTCATTGTACCAACTAAGGGTCATATAATCAATCATCTTATAACATCAGTAACACTTGCTTAAGCTAACAGTGAAAGACAGCACAAACCGAAGTCTGATTTTGTTTTACATGTTACTCACTTTTTAGTTAACTTTCCTTGGCTGTGACCAAATGGGAAAAAGAGGAAGAGGGCCTATAATTGGGGAGGGCAGTGGGAGAGCAATACAGAAAGAAAGGGAGAGAGGAGGATAAAATAAAAAAAAACACAAAAAATGTTGTGTAAAGCCTTAAAGGATCATATTATTTTATGTTTATTTATAATCATATGAAATATATATTAATTTACATTTTATACAAATCTTCAGAAGTGAAACCCCAATGGATACATCTAGAACAAAACTCCTGCACTCAATGCTTAGGTAACATCATGGAAGAGAGGGAAGACAGATGGTACGTGTCAGAGGACCAAGAAGTCTAGTCTGATGTGAGATTGGATGTACTAGAAATGATAAGAAAGTTACAGCCATGACGCTTCAACAACATGGTTTCCTTAAAAAAAAATGAGCAAGACAATATCAAGAGAGATGCTGACATAGAGGAGAGAAATCTCATGGGTCCCACCCTACACAAAAAACTATAAGCAACTCATGACTGCTGCTGCAAGAGGGACAATTAGCCCCTCCTGGAGAGGAACCTCTTAACAGGCTATCCAATCCAAAGTGATCAGTGATCAGAGATTTTACAACACACACACACACACACACACACACACACACACACACACACACACACACGGACTCACCAGGTTGTATTTAGATATTTGTGTGTGGTGTGTGTGTAGCAACCATAACAAAAGCCATATATTTGAGAGGGAGTGAAGGAAACGTAGGAGGTATTGGAGGGAAGAGAGGGAAAGAGGAGTGATATAATTAGATTTTAATTAAAAGAAATAAAATGTCTTGGATAAACACTACTTGACAAAAACAACTGACAGTAGTATTGGCTTATTCAGACTTTGGGTTATGTAGTTTATTCAATCATGAAAGAGGAGGCATAAAGTCATAGTAAATCATAGTAGGACAGGAAACAGTAAAGAAAATGCCTTTCTCTCCACCCAACTCCCTGCCTTCTATTTCATCTGGGATTTCAGCCCACGGAATGGTGCCACTCAGATCTGAAAACATCATCAAAGACACACCTGGTGGAGCCTTGAAGTTTCCTCTGCTGTGGATATTGTTCTATATAAATAAAACACTGATGGCCAGTGACAAGGCAGGAAGTAGGTGGCCAGGCAGGAAGTAGATGGGACAAGGAGAGAGGAGAATTCTGGGAAGCAGAAGGCTGAGGGGAGAGACATTGCAGCAACTGCCAGGACAAGCAGCATGTGAAGACGCCAGTAAGCCACCAGCCCCATGGCAAGGTATAGATTTATAGAAATGGGTTAATTTAAGATATAAGAACAGTTAACAAGAAGCCTGCCAAGGCCATACAGTTTATAAGTGATATAAGCGTCTGAGTGATTATTTTATAAGTGGATTGTGGGACTGCGGGGCTTGGGGAACCTGGAGAGAAGCCCTCCAGCAACATTCCTCTGTAATCTTCAAGCCAGAAGGGCTATTAGCAAAGTCCAACTGTTACAAAGGTGAGGAGTAGGAGAAAGGAAACATTCCTAGGAAGCAATGATCCATATTTTGATACTGCCAGTAACCAGCTGTTACTAAGCTTCCAGATAATCAGGTCTCGCTCTCCTTGCATGTAGAAAGTAGTATGAATGGCTATGGATTTTAGCGCCCTTGCTGCTCACGCTGACCAGCATCCAAGAAAGATCACAGGCTGAAATGCCCTTACTGGACAAACTCACTCCTGAAAATATGCATTTACCCATTTTATTTGTTTGTTTCTTTTACTTTGCGCTGAGGACAAGAGGCCTGAATTAAGGAAAACTCACAGGAGATACTTAGTAAGTCAACAGGGATTAATTTCTTTTACATGTTATGATACACTTTTTACATGACACATTGTTATTTATTCCTTGATGGCCCAGCATGAGGTAGATGATTATAACTTCATTGCTGATGTTTAAAAGATTATGACTGATAAGGTAAGCCTTATGCTTTTATATTTCTTTTGTTTCTACTTCACTTTCTTTCCTTATAAATAATTCATAGAACAAAATTACTGTCCTAGAAAAATACAGTCTGTTTCATCAGCCCCTTCACACTTTATTGATTAGTGCATATAATTTTTAATATGTGTCCATGGAATAGAGAAAAGCAGCTTTTTCTTTTGTTTCATGGGACTTTAGAGGCGTGTATTTCTGCCTAAATATTTATATTTATAAATGCTATTCTACAAAAACATTATTTCTATTTCTTCTATTTATCTTACAAGTCTCTTGGATATTAAAGGTAACTTTCATCCCCTGCTATAAAAATCAAATCTAGCTATCACTTATCAGGTGCTTTTGAATGATCTAGTTTCTTATTATTTTGTCTTTATCCTATTATAAGGTTAATCTGAGTGTTTGGACCCTTGAGTCCACGGCAATCACTAGCTGTGGTGCTCTTTTCCAGTGAAGACCATTCACAGGAATGCATCCACTGTTCTAGCTCTGGCTGCTCTGTTTCATTTTGTCTTCCCTAAGTAATTGATGTGTTTAAGGCTTTAAGTTGTCTATCTGTGTTAGACTGAATGAAAAGTGTCTCTCAGAGGCTCATGTCTTAGAATACTCAGTCTCTGGTCAGTGGTGCTATTTGGGGAGGTTTTTCTCCTTAAGAAGGTATTGCCTTGCTGAAGGAAGTATATCACTGGATGTAGGTTTTGAGGACATATAAGCTGCCCCATGTCCTGCCTCTCTTGACTTCCTGTGTGTGATTGAGATGTGATCGCTTGACTTCCTGTTTCTGTCACCGTGCCTTTTCTGCCGTTCTAGACACTCTGGACATCTAAGCTAAAGCAAGTTCTTCTGTATGTTGCTTTTGGTCATGGTATTTGATTGCAGCAACAAAAAATTAACTAATATGCTTTCTTTCCATCATGACCTACTTGAAAGGAACTAGAGGCTAATAAATTCCATTTTGTATGTTCAAACAAAAGACTAGTTAGACATTTTTAACTAATAATTTTATTTATTTTTTTAATATTTCATGCAATATATTTTGATCATATTCATAACCCTCCCTCAAATCCACCAAGATCCTCCCTACCTCTATACCCACTCAGTATCATATTTTTCCTTATTCTTAACAAAGCAAAACAAAACATGGAGCCCGGTTTGTGTTAGCTGTCTGCTCCTGAGCATGGAGTCTGCCCTGGAGTCTGGTTGATAGTCAGTGTCACTCCACTGACAAAAACTAACTTTTATCTATCTTAACCTGTAATTTGCTAATAATGTCTCCTAGGCTAGGAATAGGACTCTGTATCCACTTCCTCTCCTCCCTGGTGGGATTTTTCTGATGTAAGCTTGTGTAGACCTTGTGGATGATGTAACAACCTCTGTCTGTTCATGTGTGCTTCTGCCCTGCTGTGTCTAGACTTTCTCCTTCATTCTCTATGTTATTGTAAGTGAAGTCATAGTTGAACAGAGATTTCTGGTGTGGGAGCCAGCACCAAGCAAGTGGTAAGCCAACCCAATACTGTCAATCAGCGGGCAGAATAATATCCCAGGGTAAGTCTCACATCATTGAAATATAAAAATATAGAATATTTAAAGGCAGTGAGAAAGTGAGTTAGCAGTTAGAATGAAGAAGCTGAATGATTAAAGAAGATATGGGTTTGGCTTGTGATGAAGAGATTGCTTAGGAACTAATGGTACTTGCTGCCAAACAAGATGACCTGAATTCAGTCTTCAAAACCTGCACTGTAGAACTGAGCTCCTCATGTTGTGCTCTGACCTCCAATGATGTGTCATATACACAGAAACACAAAATAAATGGTGTGTGTGTGCGTGTGTGTGTGTGTGTGTGTGTGTGTGTGTGTGTGAGAGAGAGAGAGAGAGAGAGAGAGAGAGAGAGAGAGAGAGAGAGAGAGAGAGAGAGACATACCAAAATTCAGAGTTGTGGAGCCCAGTCCCAAAGGATACATCTACAAAACACTTCCCCATTTGAAGCTCAGGGAGCCTTGCAGAAGAGGAAGCAGAAATATTGTAAGGACCAGAGGATCAGAGAGTTTTCTATGAGATGTTTGTCTCCCAATAATATTAAAGACTGCACCCATAAAGCCTCACCAACATGACTGCCCAGTTGTGAGCTGAACAAGGATGACAGCAATGGATATGACAAGAAACTAGACCTCAACAAACCAAATAATCAAATTAAAAAAAAAAATGAGGTACAGGTCTACACAAAGGATTCCCAACAGAAGAATCTCAAATGGGTAAGAAACACTTAAAGCATTGTTCAGCATCCTCAGCCATGGGGGAATGCAAATCAAAATGACTCTGAGATTCCATCTTACACCTCAGAATGTCAAAGATCAAAACCACAAATGACAGCTCACACTGGAGAGGATGTGGAGAGAGGGGAAACTCCTCCATTACTGGGAGGAGTACAAACTTGTAAAGCCACTTTGGAAATCAATATGGAGGTTTATCAGAAAATTGAGAATCAATCTGCCTTGAGACCCATCTATACCACTCTTGGGCATATACTCAAAGGATGCTCAGTCATAGTACAAGGTCTTTTGCTCAACTATGTTCATAGCAGCTTTATTTGTAATATGTATAGTTTCTTGAGTTCTTTATTTATTTTGGAAATCATTCCTCTGTCAGATGGGGGTTTGGTGAAGACCTTTTCCCATTCTGTAGGCTGTCTTTGTGTCATATTGATGTCCTTTGCCTCACAGGAGCTATTTAGTTTCATGAGGTCCCATTTATTAATTGTTGATCTTAGTGACTGTGCTATTATTATTCTATTTCGGAAGTTGTCTTCTGTGCCAATGCATTCAAGGCTCTTTCCTACTTTCTTTTCTATCAGGCTCAGTGTATTTGGATTTATGTTGAGGTCTTTTTTGCACTTGGACTTGAATCTTGTGCAGGGTGATACAGATCTGTTTGCATTCTTCTGTATGTTGCCATCCAGTTAGACCAGCACCATTTTTTGAAGATGTTTTCTTTTTTTCCATTGTATAATTTTGGCTTCTTTGTCAAAATTCAGGTGTCCGTGAGTCTTGATCTTCGATTTGATTACGTTGATCAATCTGTTTGTTTTAATGCCAATACCATGTGTAGACAACACTCTTAAAGATGCCACCATTGTCACCTCCTGGTAACATCACTCTAGATACCTAACTGGGGGACAAAACAATGGATAGCTAGCAATTAGCAAGCACAAATGATTACATATTTTATACATTAAATAAATCATTCTGTGTCATTTGTATTTTAATTTTTTTCCCCTGACCGGGCCTCACTATGTAGCCCTGGCTGACCTGAAACTCACTATATAAACCATGATGGCCTCGAACTCACAGGGATCCACCTGCCCCTGCCTCCACAGGGCCAGGATAACAGATATGTACTACCATTTCCTACTTGTATTTTAAATGTTAAAAATAGAGTAAGATATTCCCAACTTTTCCATGAATTTGAAGACTCATTTTGAAAGGCAGATAACTTCAGTGTGGTGTTTCATTCCTATCACTTTGAGAATCTTTTTTATATAGAAGAAAAAAATTCCCCATTCTTTCATGTAATTCAAACAAGAGGATAATTTTCAGTTGGTTATAGAAGCACAAACAATTAAAACCAGATGGTAGTTAAACTAACCTTTGCCAGTTTTTTTTTTTGGGGGGGGGTGGTCTGGAGTAGATTCTCTTTGGAATGATTCTCAGCAGGCTTTTTTTCCCCTTCATGTACCACCCCAGTAATGAGAAGACAAGAAAGTTCCATGCCAGTGGCTGGATGTCACACAAGTTTCAGCAACCCACTTATCATTTTGTTCAGTTTGTGGGACAAATGTCATCAGTTGTGACAGGATCTTGGGCTTCACAAGCATTGCTGACAGCCAAAACACTCCCAGCTCCCTTCACAGGATGTGGCCATGATATTGGCTTTATAATGATGGGGTTCAAGAACAACTAAATATAACTGAAATTTACATTTTTTTCTTTTCTTTCTTTCCTTTTTGAATCCAGTGCATTGTTGATACTGATTTTTATATGGTCCTTTCCTCTCTCAACTAACCCGACTGTTGCAGCTTCATAACAGTGTGTGGTCCATGCAGCTTTATTTTTGCTACACCTTACTTAGCTGGAACTAGAAGAATCAGGTTTTAACAATCTTGTCACCCTAGATACGCAAAGTGGCCAGTGGGTCAGGGGCCCTAGCTAGGTACACCTAGAAGCTTCCTAAAGCAATTTAATCTGTTCCTCGATGTTCTAAATTAGAAGTCATGCTTAACCGATTCCACAGGTGATTCTAATGTACTTTGTATTTTTAGAAATAATGAAACAGGGTAGGAAAGGGAGGAGTCAGTTCCATTTATAAATCCTCAACTCCACAGGAAATTTCAGTAACTGTTATGGCTGCTCTTTACTTCTGCGCATTTAAATTGGGTGTTCTGAGGTGGAGCCCAGATATAGCATTTTTAACAATTTTTTTACTACACAATCCTAGTTTGTACCTTGGATGGAAAGCAACTTTAACCCCAGTGAAGGGCTTATTTTTTTATATGTGTTGCTGTATCTCTATTCAGTTCAGGTAACTGCTGAGACAGATGTAATGATGATGAATAAGAAGTACAGAATTGTAACCTCATGCAGTGTGTTGTCTAACGAGTCCTATTGTATTTAAAAATATGAAAACAATAAATAAACAAGGAGCTGGAGAGATGGCTCAGCTGATAAGAATGAGTACTGCTTTTTCTGATGATCCAAACTCAGTGCGCAGCATCCATGTTGTTGCGGAGGGGGGTCGGGAGAGACTTATAACTACCTGTAACTCTATCTCAATGGAGTCTGATGACCTCCACTGGCCTCTGTGTGTTCTGCATTTATATGTGCACACACAAGTGTGCATGCACACACATTCAAAATAAAAATAAAATTTTGAATAAAAGTAAATAAATAAATGTGCAATAACTTTATAATACCAAACACTAAATAAACCTGGGAAATACTTAAGGCAAAGAAAGAAAGTCATTCCAACATAAGTAGACAAGAAGTAAGAAGGGGAGAAAAACCCTGACTTTAATTCTGAGGAAAAAGCATTCTGTTTGGTGATTGAGTTAGTTTTCTGCCCAATGGCCTATGACCCTGTCATAGTTAGGGTTTCTATTGCTGTGAAAAAACACCATGACCACAGACACTCTTAAAAAGGAAAACATTTATTTGGTGTGGCTTACAGTTTAGAGGTTTAGTCCATTATCATCATGGCAGGACATAGTGGCATACAGGCACACATGGTACTGGAGAAGGAGCTGAGAATCCTACATCTTGATTGGCAGGCAACAGGAAGTGAACTGAACTAGGTAGGCGCAGCTTGAGCATAGGAGACCTCAAAGCCTGATCCCACACATATTCTCCAACAAGGCCACACCTCCTAATAGTGCCATTCCCTATGAGCTTATGGGAGCCAATTACATTCAAACTATCATAATGACCCAGAAAGTCCAAATTTGAATGTTTATACTTTAGTGAGGCAACCTGCATTTAAAATACTGAAGGGATTTTTGTATGATTTATCTTTCAAATGATTCATTTTTTTCTAAAATTCTTTAGCACAGAGGTAAGCATTATTTTCTAACTTGCACCCTGTTGTGTCACATGAACAAACTAACAGAATGTCCATCATTTCCGTCCTCTGGTCTCCTCTCTTGGGCATCTCCCAGTACCTTAGGTTGTTATAGCTACAGCTGTTGGTAGTGAAGGCATTCCTCACCTGAGCAATATGGATGTTCTTCAGCATGTCTAAGATCTGATGAGTTTTGAGTTTTGTATCTATCCCCTGGTCAGAATTGAAGGATTAAGACACCATGTAAATTGTAATTATAGTTTGATTTGCATTGTTTAAAGATTATTTTGTAGGTATGGGGGTTTTGCCTGTATGTCTGTGCACCACATGAGGGTCTGGTGCCTGCAGAGCCCATAAGAATGCATTTGTATCTCCTGGGATTAGAGTTCCAGATAATTGTGAGCTGCTACATGAATGCAGGTATCAAACCCAGTCCTCTGGAAAAGCTGTGTTCTTAATTGATGATCCATCTCTCCAGCTCCTGATTTACCTACTTGAAGTTCCCACAAGACTGAGAGGCAGGATGACCGTGGAATGGGGTTGAAGATGAATGGATGTGGAGAACCCACTGGGAGTTACACAACAACAGGTGAAAGTTGATTATATTCTGTCCGAGAGTAGACACAGGAGAATGTAATGGACTTATGATACAGCCCTAAACTTGGGGGTGTCTATCCAAACAGCAGATAGACAGAAAAAAAAATTGTTGAAATAAATCCACCTCTGATACTAGTGGAATCTGGAGCAGAAATATGAATCCAAAATTCAGGAAAAACAAAACTCTGAGAATAGGTTTGGCTTCCTTGAAAGTCAGAGCGAGGAAGTACTCAATATATGTTAATTCTGCCTTTTTATTCCTAAGGAAGTATTGCCACATGTAACGAGCTTGTCCCCTTCTGAACCACTGCTTGAGTAAGTACTTCTAGGCTTTTCTTAGAAAAGGATATAAGGAATAGAGAAAAAACTAACTTCCTTCTCTGGCCCGTTCCCCCACAGTATGTAAGAAGAGATGTGTAAGGTGAGGTTGGACAGATTTTACAAAACTTCAGGGCCTTGTGATGAGTTCTGTGGTCCACCATTGTATAATTCAGGGGCAGATGGGAATACCAGTGTGCACATTATTGAGGCAGCACATGAAATTCAAAGGAACAAGCACCAGGAGTTTTCTTTTCTGATGAAATCAGAACACCATTTTCTAATTGTACTAAGCCTTACACAACGAACAGTAGCCCTGCCCTTCAATGTCTCTTGTCTCCCTCAGTGGCTTTTGCTAGGACCATGAGGCATTGCAGCCATAATAAAGTAAGTGAATAGAGTGTGTCCCACATAGCATGGTAAGTTGTTTTTGTTTTTCTCCATAATCTTCTGAATCTAATAAAAGTTTTAGATTTATCCTGAGGTCAGAAGGAAAAGACTGGTTCTCTCTCCCTGTGCCCCTTCCCCATTTCCCTCTCTCCCTCCCTCTTTATTATCGGTCCTCTCTTAGGTAATAACATTAAGAACCGAGTAAGCAATAGGTGCTGTGGAGTTAAAAAGTATACAGTAGATCCCACTTATCCACTGTTTCCATACGTACAACTCTAATCAACCACAGAACATTAAAAAAATGTTTAAAAATTGGACATGTAATAAAAATATACAGACAGTTTTTTTAGGCAATATTCTCCAAATACTAGTATGACAACTATTTCCTGAGAAATGAGTTGTGTTAGTTATAAGTCATCGAGAGGCTGTGTAAAGGCCTTAAGGGCTGGCAACAAGGGTCACAGGTCAAATGTTTTTTCTGACAAACCTAATGACCTAAGTTCTATTCTTGGAAACTATGATGGCAGAAGGAGGAAACTAACCCTTGAAAATTGTCTTCCAACTTTCAAATGTATGCTGTGGCGAGTGCACATACATGCACACACACACACACTACAAACAATTTAAGGATATAGGACGGATATAAAATATTTCAGTATTTACAGTTATGTAGAGGTCCCTGTAGATATTCCACCAACAACTTTGAAGTTCTGCCTGTAATATTAGACCTTCTCCCAGTAGCCAGGAACTTTTCATGCCCTCCTTTATATTCTGTCTATTTATCTACATCCATATAGGCAGCTTGTCTACATAGTGTTACTTTTAACCAATGAGCCACCTCTCCAGTCCCTGTCTTTCATTTGCTTTAATTCACGTGATCACGGCATGCCAGTTTCTATTTATTATCACTGAAAACACTATGCTTACTGGAATGATAAAACTGCATAATATAGATATATCTATCTTTTGTTCAATATTCATATATATGTATGTGTGTGTTTACAAAAAATGAAAATAATTCAACATTAATAAACAGTAATGAGAAATACAAGAAGGAAGCTTAAATATGTTTCATGAGTGACTCAAGTTCAAAGGCTACATTTGGATTCTGACTTAGGAAATTATGGAAAAGGCAAACATGAAGACAATAGAAAGGTGAGTGAGTGCCTGAAATTACGAACAAGGAAAGTACAGATGGAGCAGAGGATTCTTTTTTAAACAATGATTATTTAACTACTTTTATATCCCAACTGCGGTTTCCCCTCTCTCCTCACCTCCCATTCCTTTCCTACTTCCTTCTGCCCCCCCAAACTCCAATCCAATCTTCCTCTGTTTCTATTCCGAAAGGGGCAGACCTCCCATGGGTATCAACAAAACATGGCATATCAAGTTGCAGTAAGACTAGGCACCTCCCCTTATATTAAGGCTGGGTAAGGCAAGCCAGTATGAGAACTAGGTTCCCAAGAGCCAACCAAAGCCTTAGGGACAGCCCCAGCTCCCATTGTTAGGAGTCCCATAAGTAGGCCAAGGCACACAACTGTCACATATATGCAGAAGGCATATGTCAGTCCCATGTAGGCTCCCTGGTTGTTGGTTCAGTCTCTGTGAACTTCTATGAGCCAAGTTAGTTGTTTCTGTAGGTTTTTTTTGTGATGCCATTGACCCTTCTGGCTTCTACAATCTTTCCTCCCTCTCTTCAGCAGGATTCCCAAACTCAGCCTAATGTTTGGCTGTGGGTGTCTGCATCTGTTCTCATCAGTTATTGGATGAAGGCTCTCTGATGACAATTAGAGTAGCCACCAATCTGACCATAGGAGGTGGCCAGTTCAGGCTACATATCCACTATTGGTAGTAGTCTTACCTGGGGTCATCCTTGTAGATTCCAGGGAGTTTCCCTTATACTAGGTTTCTACCTGACCCTGAAATGTGACCCTCTTTCCAGTCATCTCTTCCAGTACTCTCCTCCTCCATCCACCCCCAACCCAATCCTTCAAATTTCCATCTGCGAGGGGCCATCCCTCACCCTCACATTTCCCCAGAGTACTCTTGAGTAGGAGCAGCAAGAAATATTAGTTAGAAGAACAGAGGGGAGAGAAACAGATAGAAAACACAGGATAGCCTCAAGAGGGCCTGGATCCTAATTCATCTGGCCTCGACTGTCTCTGCCCTAGGTTATTTAAAGGGATGCCAAGGGGTGGAACAAAAGACCTTCCCCCAGCACAGCCAAGTGCAGACCATCTCAGACACCTGCACTCTGGCCCCATGGTCCAATCATCCTCTCTATGCAGATCTGCTGGGTAAAGCCACTAGGAACTTGAAAATGGGCTTCAACACCCACCCCTACCTGCTCCCAGTCCACCCAGGAGATCTCTTCTATTTCCCCTTCCCAGGGAGATTCATGCATCCTCCGTGGGACTTCCTTGTTACCTAACCTCTCTGTATCTGTGGATTGTAGTGTGGCTATCCTTTACAGCTAATATCCACTTATGAGTGAGTGCATACCATGTTTGTCTTTCTGGGTCTGGGTTATCTCATTCAGAATGATTTTTCTAGTTCCATCCATTTGCTTGCAAATTTGATGGTCTGATTGTTTTTAACAGCTGAGTATACTCCGTTGTGTAAATAGACCAAATTTTCTTTATCCATTCTCAGATTGAGAGGCATCTAGGTTGTTTTCAGGTTCTGGCTATTACAAATAAAGCTGTTATGAACATAGTTAAGCTAGTGTCCTTGTAGTATGAGTGAGCATCCTTTATGTATATGCCCAAGAGTGGTATAGCTGGGTCTTGAGGTAGATTGATTCTCAATTTTCTGAGAAACTAACATATTGATTTCTAAAGTGGCTGTACAAGTTTGCACTCACACTAGCAGTGGAGGAGTGCTCCCCTGGAACAGAGGGTTTTTAGTGAAGTGAAATCACTCAGTATATTATTCAATTGTGGACACATTTCATCACAATTGTCCTAAGTGCCCAGAATATACAACACTTAGAGTGAATCCAGGTGTAAACTTTGGACTTTGATGAGGAAATATGACAGCATAGCAAGGCTCTTGTCTGGCCCACGAAAGCAATCGTGTAGGCTAAATCTGCTCCAAAAGATAAGATTTAAGATTTTTATTAAATTCACTTTTGGGCAGTCTCTTACATGCATATAATACATTTGGTCACACTTACCACCCCTCTCCTATACTTTTTCCAGCCTCATCTATCAACATTACCCTCTTTCCAACGTTCCTGTCCTTTTGGTTGTTTGTTTTGTGGCCCACAGTTTATTTAATAGGATCTCCCTTCTGATCATGGAGAGGGAGGGAGAGCTATTCACTGGAGCTTGTGGGGACTCACTGTCAATTAATAGCACTGAAGACTGTCTCAGTAGCCATCATCTGCCAGTAGTTTCCTGCTGAGGAGCAAGACTCCATGATCTCCTCTCCACCCATGATGAAAAATTTAAAGGGGCCAGTCTTTTGAACGCTCAGTATAGGCAACTATAACTGCTATGTGTTCACGAGTGCAAACTCTGCTGTGCTCAGATTGTCTTTCACAGCCCTACTCCTATCATCAGGCTATTACATTCTTTCCACCCCCTCTTCCACAATGTTCCCTGAGTCTTAGAGAGGGTGACATTGGTGTCCCATTTGGGGTTGTGCACTCAACCACCATATATTCTTAACACTAGAGCAGCCACCATTCAGTGCATTCAAATCAAAGCTGCTCTGATTAGTACTGCAAGCAGCACTGGTCTGTGAGCATCAGCAGGAAAATCTGGGAGGCAGACTGACAGCATGTTCATTTAGCAAAAGTAGTGTGTTCCCCCTATTCTTCCATCCAATTTTGGTATAAACCTAAAACTTCTCCAAAAAAAAATAAATTTTAATACCGTTTCTAAGTCTGAAAAAGTGACTGACAGATAGTACTAGCAGCTATAGTAATTATTTTAGGCTTTACATGAAAGTTAATATGTCTGTATTGAAAAATATATCAATAATGGAAGAATAAGTTTCATTCATTTTATTTTAAAAATATCTTATTATATTTATTTATTTATTTATTTATCATCTCTTTCTCTTGCTCTGTGGCTCTGTGTGTGAGTGAGTGAGTGTGTGTGTGTGTGTGTGTGTGTGTGTGTGTGTGTGTGTGTGTATGTGTGTGTGTGTGTGTGTGTGAAGTCAGAAGGCCACTTGGGGGATTCACTTCTCTCCTTCTCGCACCTGTGTCCCAAGGATCATACTCAGGTGGACAGGCTTGGTGACAAGCACCTTTGTAGGCAGAGCTCTCCCATGAGGCCCTTATTTTAATTTTAGAAAGAGGGTGAAAAATGGATAGGCAGAATCAGTTTCATGGTGTGATTAATATCTTTGGATTTAGAACACACCTTAGCTGACGCCTTTCTACAATGGTGACAATGCACGAGTCAGCTAGCTGAACATCTTACCTTCGTCTGCACACCCAGCACCATTCACTCTCTGACACTGGCTCCCAGTTGGAAACTGTAGTTCATTCAGATTGGCTGCTGCCAACAATGCTGTCTCCATTGCTTTAGGAGGGAGACAGTCCAGCATTTCTATCTGGACTGGAGCCCTCTGACCACCTTGCCCTCTAGTTCTGCCTTGAATCTTTGGAGTGTATCTTCCCAATGTTAACTGCATGATGAAATGTCAGGTGCTGAGTACCAGTAGATAATTGGTACATTGGGTAGGTTCATTCTACCAGAGTCAAGGGAACAATGGAAGGAAAATTCTCTCATTGAGTTAGATGGACAGAATGGAAACATTAGACAGAGGAGATTTCTTCTTACTTATCACCTACATAATTTGGAAGGAAGCTAGCAGTTATTTGAAGAGAGGGGCTTGGACCTGCCTCAGCTGAATGTGCCAGGCTCTGCTGACTCCTTATGGGAGACCTTGACTTGGAAAATGTAGGGATAGAGGGAGAGTTGGGGAGGAAGGCTGGGGCCTGAGAAGAGGGAAGAGGGGGGGTCTGTGGTTGGTATGTAAGGGAATAGAAAATTTCTTAATAATAAAAAGGGAAAATATATAAAAAGAAAGATAGTGGATGTAAAAAACTTTGATGAGTATTAAAAAATCCTTCATTTCAAAGTTGTCTTGGAAATGAAACATATCTTCAAATATTTAAAGATTTTTTTCTATTAAATTTCTAAATGTGTCCCTATTATATTATTAGAGGTAAGACAGATCCTTGTAAACCAAATGATTGTTGAATGATTGCTGCAGGCTTTGGGCTATCTGTCCTGCAAGCAGAAATATGAGTACTTTTGTGATAAATGCCATTTTATAGGTTTGGAAACTGAATCATGGAGGTCAAATAACTTACCTGTAGCCTCGATGTATTTTGTTGTTATTTGTCTTTGAGCTTTCCTAGACAACCCTGGATGACTTGGTGCTTACCATGCAGCCCAGCTTGGCTTCAGATTTGCAGCAATCTCCTTGTGTCAGCTTCCTGAATGCTGGAATTGCAGACATATACCATCATGCAGAGATGATAATTATATGGTGGTATTAAGATATAGACCTTAAGTCTTTTTAACCCCCAAACAAACCTATTTTGTAAATGCTTTATTTTTCCTTTTAAGAATTATATGTGTGTAGTGGTATTTGCTCTGCCCATGACCTTGGGCTATAGGGCCCTAAGGAGGTGGTGCTCCTTGCCATTACATATGACCTCTTATAAGGGAAGGGAGAAGGGTCACATGCCCCTTCTCCCTGCTCCTGCCTGTGAGGTGGACTTGCACCTGGTCAGATGTGGTGATATTGTGTCCCACAATATATTGTGCACCCTAATAAACTTATCTGGGTTCAGGAAACAGAACTGCCACTAGATAGACATAGAGGCCAGAAAATGGGGGTACACACAACTTTAATCCTAGAATTCTGGAGGCAGAGATCCATCTAGATCTCTGTAAGTTCAAAGCCACACTGGAAACAGCCAGGCATGATGATACATTCAGGAAGTGATGGCAGGAAGCAGAAAGGTGTATAAGGCATGAGGACCAGGAACTAGAGGCCTGTTAAGCTTTTAGGTTTTTAACAGCAGTTCATCTGAGATTCATTCAGATGAGGACTCAGAGGCTTCCAGTCTGAGGAAACAGGATCAGCTGAAGAACTGGTGAGGTGAGGTTGGATATGACTTGTTCTGTTTCTCTGATCTTTCAGCATTCACCCCAATACCTGGCTCTGGGTTTGTTTTTATTAATAAGACCTTTTAAGATTCATGCTACAGTCAGATCAGAGGATGACTTAAGCTGTCTACTCCCTTTTGTATTCGTGAGTGTATTTCCTCAATTTGTATCTTAATAAATTCTGTTACCTATGTAATAGACTTATATGGATTCATCGTAATGTGTGTGTGTGTGTGTGTGTGTGTGTGTGTGTGTGTGTGTGTGTGTGTGTGTACTTATGTGTGCATGAGTCCACAGAAGCCAACTGAGGGTTTCAGAGTCCCTACAAAAAAAGTTGAGGGCTAATAGAATTCAGTGCTTGGGAATCAAAGCCATCTGCAGAGGCTGAGCTCTTTACTGCTGAGCCATCTTCCCAGTGCCAGCAAACCTCTTAACTGGGCTTCATTAGACGGTGGAGAATATTGAAGGACATGAAAGCAAGGGTAGTGAAGACACTGTTCTATATTACCTGAATTAGGAATAAGAAGAACATTGTGAAGAATTTTTTTTAAATGAAGACCAAATCTACCCAGCAAAACTTCCTCCAAAGAACTACCAGATATATCAAAAGTACCAATTCATTATTTTAATGTGTTCATGTGTCTTCATCAATATTCTACTGCTGTGAAAAGATACCATGATTATGGAAACTCTTTCCAAAGAAAGCATTTAGTTGGGACCTGTTTACAGTTTCAGAGGTGTAGTCCATTATCATCATGGTGGGAAATATGGCTGCATGCAGGCAGACATGGACTGGAACATAGCTGAGGGTTCTACATTTAGATCCAAAGGCAGCAGGAAGAGAGAGAGAGACACTACTCATGGCTTGGGTCCTTAAAACCTCAAAGCCCACACCTGGGACTTCTCCAACAAGGTCATATTTATCCCAAGAAAGCCACACCTCCTAGTCCCTATTAAGGAGCATCATTCCCTAATAATCAACTATTTAAATATAAGAATCTATGGGGACCATTCCTATTCAAACCAGTACACCATGTACATCACTGCTTGCCGTGATATTGACTTGTTTTTCTCATATTTGCGCTCCAGTGGAGAGTTTTGAAATGTTGCAATAAAGTCACGGTATGGATAATTACTAAATGTGCTATTTTTACAACTGTTTTGAAAAGAAATAATTAGATACAGCAAACCACATGTTCTGTTTGTCTTTGATCATGTTCTTTAGACCTCATAAAAATAAATAAAATGTGCTATTAAAATAACATAGAATAGATCACAAGTTCACACAAATAAAATTTGGAAAAGTAACGTTGAACTGTACCTGTGATGAAAAGAAACTCAGAGATGGTGGCTAAAGATGCAAATTAAGCCACAGTGCTTTTCATTTTATTAATGCCCCTGTTTCCTCAGGCTAGCCTTGAACTTATGATCTTCCTACCTCAGTGACCCCTCCCTTGTACTGGGATGTACTTGTGTACCACCACACTCAGCTCCTCAGTGTTCTTTACAAGATGATTTTTTTTGTTGTTTTTGCACACTTCAAGAGATGAAATTAGAGCTATGCCAACCTTTGATTGACAGGTTGGAGGTAAATGGCAGAAGAGGAAGCTGTAATACTTTCTTCTTGCATGCCTCATGTCCATTTGGTGCGTTACCTCTTCTTCTATGATGGCAAATCTAGACTAGCCTGTAAAGGTTCAGATATCATGAGGAGCAGAGATGTAATCATTTACCTGACCCACCTAGAAACAGCTATTCCTTGGCTCAAACGTCACCACATACTCATGAAGAAACAGAGTCCAAAGATACCAGACTTCATAGAAAGGATCATTCAGATGAGGCCAGCCTACAGAATCATGAACTAAATAGTTATTCCAAGGCACTACCTTTGATTGTAGAAAACAATTATTATTTAGTAAGATTGGAACATCTAAGTTTGAACCCTGTTGAGATACCTGCTGCCTTTATGAACGTGGGCAGGTTAATTGCCTTGCAGTATGAGATTTCTCATCTGTAAAGTGAAGATAATAACAGTGCTACTTCTCTTGTTCTCAGACTCCCAGCTGTCCTTCTTGGAATACATCACCAGGGATCTTTAAAGTTACACATGGACATTGGACTAGATATGTCCAATTTAATGCCAGTAAAGGTTTTTTTTTTAATACTTATGAAATCTAAAGTATTTCCCTCCTATAATTACAGTGTTCCAGAAGAGAAGTTCCATCATGCATCTCAAAGCAAGGAGAACATGCCTCTGGAGCCCCCTCCTGGCAGACAACAAACAATACAACTTTGTGGTGGTTGTTACTACTGTAAATCCTTATATTTTGGGCATAGGTTGTACTTATGTATTTATGAATGTATGTATGTGTGTGTATATGTATATGTAACAACAATTAATTTAAAATGAAATCATGTTTTTAAAATAGCAAGGTGGTTTATGGGAGGACTTGGAGGTGGGAAAGGGAATGAGGAAATGATGTAATTATAATATCAAAAAATAAAATAAATTTGTAAAAAATGCTATAACTCAATTTACAAAATTATTGTATATATACATATATATGTATATATATATTACTTCACATCCAAGTACAATTCTTGAAACAAAATATTCAATATTAAGAAATATCACAATTGCCTTGGATAAGAACACAAATACTTCTTGGAGAGACAGAATCTAAAGGTTGCTTTAAAAAAATAATTATCTTCTTAATTGATATTCATGCACCATTTTAATATCATCCTGCAATAAATCAGGGCTTAAAACTTTGTTTATCTGCTCACTGTACCAGGAAAATGCAGTATAATTGGAACTTAATCTTGTTTGATTCATCTTCAAGTCTATAAACTTAATATAATATTAGTTATTCCATTTTTCAACTATGAGAAAACTTAGAATTATTTTAGGGAGCTGAGGATTATGATTAATATAATATATATTTATAATATTTCTCCATGTTTGTTTTAGATTACTTTTTAATTTTTCACTGTCACCATGTCATAAGCATGTTAGGAAGTTCTGGATACCAAGGTGAATGCCTGCTGCACAGTTGTATCAAGATTTGATATGACAAGATTGTGCCTTATATGACTTTTAAAACATTTTTTTCTTCACTTCTGTTTTTGATTCATATTCTTGCCAGAGCCAAAGGATATTTTCTCTAGTAATACTGGCTTTTTCACTCTTCTCTAAAAGTCTCCTCTCTACTATGTGGCTGTTGGTCTGCCATGTGATTGACTTCTTTGCCTAATTCAAACTGCATGCTTGTCTTTATTGAGCTTTGGTCTATTATATACTTCCGTTCAGAACAACAGCAGCAAAAACTTAACCCAAACAGAAGAAAACAAAAATTGTTTCCCAGTACCTGATTACAGAATAACGTGCCTACATAGCTATGGATCAGTGGGTCACTACTGTAGGGAGACGTTTTGTGGTTCAGAGATGGGTAAAGCAGAGTAAATCATAGGATTGTGTGATACTGAAAAAGCAGATACATTAAACCAATACTCTTAGCTAATGTGGAATTTTGACTATAGGAGGATTTCGGCAAAGTGTGATGACATACTGACTGGCACTTTTCATTGAGAGGTAATGCTACTAGGAGCTGGTGAACAGAAGCCAAGTTATTGTGAAATGCTTTCCAATGCACAGGAAAGTGTTTCATAGCAGACAACTGCATGGACCAAAACGTCAATAAATGTTGGGACTCAGAACGTGACCACTCAGTTTGTTTCCAAAGCAGTTGTGAGAGATGTAAGCTGACTCTTGAATTGAGTATGGCACCCCTTTAAATGCATGGACACCACAATGTGTGAATAGCTGGGTGTTGGATATGTTGCACAAATCATCAATTAAATCATCTTGGCTTTCCAGCTGTACTCAAAAGTTTGTCATTCTATGACTCACCATAGCTATTGAGGCATACAGAGAGGAAAACAAACATCACATGGATAGAAGTTTCTGAATATTCTCTATATCTGTGGTGTGTTAATCTTACAGCCTGCTACATGGACTTACATGAATATGTGGTTAGCACACAAAGATGACAAATAGACAAGCCATAGCCCAAAGATGACATTTTTTAGTATTAATATTCTTAATCTTGCACCACATCTTATTGGACAGACATAACTTGATGGAAGCTAGGTAACATATGCAGATCTGATGGGTTCATATAGTCAGTTTTTCCTTGAATGAAATTCTTAGAACACTTTTATATCAGCTGCATTCTCAGATGAATGAGACTACTAATATATCATCCATTCCCACTTCCCTGTTTTGAAGTTGAGTGTCAGTATCCAAATTGATTGATCCGTTTCTGCTTTGTTACCATGGTTGCAAGGTGTATCATGAGGTATGGTAATTCTTACATGCAACAAACATTTATTCATAACTGTTTTATGGTTAGCCCAGTACTAGAATAGCTCAGAAAAAGGAAGACATGGACACTAGCATTGTAAATCATATTCCTTGGCTTTAGTTCAAGCATGGAGTCTAGGGAGGGGCACAGCAAGGCAGACTACCCAGAGATGTTGACTAAGAATGAATTTGGCATGTGAAGAAATTTTCCAGTAAAGAAGACACTTAATAGTATTTCTGATATAGGGACTAGAATAACAAAGAGTGGGTATGTGAAAAGAAATGGTGTCCATGGAGAAACTATCGTACATCAATAACTTCTAAATCTCAAAAATAAAAGCAAGAAAAGAGAACCCTTAAGTAGAAGAGGACAAACTCTGTCTATATATTAACAGATAGATAGAGAGGTATATAGATGGGTGTGAAACACACACTTATGTGTATGGGGTAGGAGAGCTAGATAGATGATAGACATAAAGATGTTAGATAGCTACACAAATATTTTGATGCTAATGATTCTGTAATAAAAAACAATCAAAGATGGAGATTTGGGAATCACACTTAGGTAGTTATTGTTATTAAATTAAATAATTGAGGACTGGGTTAAAGTAGAATTAGGAGGAATGGAAAGATATGGGATTTCTAGAAGTGTCTGTGAAGTAGAATATTATTTTATTTTGGTTTTATAGATCTGTGGGACCATACAGATGGGTTTTTACACTTGCTCTCTTTCTGTAGTGTACTTTTATACTTTTTAATTTCAAAGTTGAAAGGAAAATATGCTAAGGTAGGTAAAATTTAGAAGAATCATGAGCATCTTTATTTTTAATGAACTTAATGGCTGAGCAAGTTAGACCTCGTTAGTCACAATGAAGTTTTATGCAGCATGATCTTTCTTTGTGGTACGGAGGATGGAATACAGGGCCATATAAAAAAATAAATGTATGCTTGTGCTGTTCCCAAATCCCACCTAGATATATAAGTAGGTAAATAGATAAATGTACATGTATACATCCATTGACTTAAATCAACATTGAGACTACTTGTGGGGCCAGAAGCCATAATGTATAGTTAATAATATAGAATCAAAAGAGAGTTAATAGTTCCTTTTAGAATGAGAAATAGTAATGACCACTATGTACTTAAATTAATAAATCCACATCCTGGATACTAATTTTCTGTACTTGAGTTTCTGACTTAGGGAATATTTCAACAATGAGAAAGTTTTGCCGGGAGCATGAGCAATATATTCAATTTCAGTTGGACATTAGTCATAAGGGAAATCAGGCACGTCAGAAAATTTTACTGTGGGTAACAGAAATAAAACCAGTCATCATTTTTGAAATACATCAAACATTAATACACACAGAGAAGTTTTAGGAAGCAGTGAATATAATGAAACAACCAGCATACAATAGTCTATTGCACAGTACCTATGATAATTGGGTTTTTAAATAATGGATTTATTTTTGGCTATTTAAAGTGTCAAGTTGAGCCTTGTGGAATCTGTAGTATTTTAATATTTAGTAAATCACATCCATTTTATCATTGTAAATATGCTGCACAAATAAAATGCCAACAATAAGGCACACAACACTAGGGATTTGTGACTGTGGTAGCTAAGCCCAATTTATCTCAATCAAAATATACAAGGCTTTAGATAATTGAACAAAATGACTAAAAATTTTTGTAGACTTGACAAGGAAAAAGCTGAAACTATAAAAAAAAGGTCTGAGACTCCTTTAATTTATTTCTACTTTTTTGGGTTTTCAAAGGAGGTCTGAGAATAATTGAGAGGTCTGAAGAAAGTTTACAGAACGGATTTGCCATAATTATACACAACACACACACACACACACACACACACACACACACACACGATAAAGATATATATAAATCTTTTCAAACCATTTTGGTAAAAGCCAAAATATATATATTACTGATTTTAATTATTAGATCCCAATATATTAGTTAGTCTCAGATGATATCTAAGGAGAGACTGAGCCTGCCTACTGGGAATACAACAGAGAACCCTGATGTTTAATGAACTACTGTGATGAACAGGTTCATTTCATTGTTTCTAAGTCTACTTCATGTAAGTAATATTGCTCACTCAATAATATATATATATATATATATATATATATATACATAAATAGTGTAGGTTTCATAAATATTACATTTATGTGAAACAAACATGGTGATATGCTAGCTTCTTTCTGCTTCCCTGATCTCTCAGTTTTTACCCCAATACCTGGCTCCAGGTTTTTGATTAATAAGACCATTTAGCAATTTGTATTACAAACAAATGTGGTGGTATTGTGTCCCCCAATATATTGTGCATCATAAGACATCATAATAAACTTATTTGGCGTCAGAAAACAGAACAGCCACTAGATAGACATAAAGGCCAGGAAATGGTGGCGCATAGACACCTTTAATCCTACCTAGCATTCTGGAGGCAGAGATCCATCTGGATCTCTGTGAGTTCAAAGCCAAACTGGAAACAGCTAGGCATGGTGATACATGACTTTAATCCCAGGAAATGATGGCAGGAAGCAGAAGGGTATATAAGGCATGAGGACCAGGAACTAGAGCCTTTTTAAGCTTTTAGCTTTTAACAGCAGTTCAGCTGACATCCATTCAGAGGAGGATTCATAGGCTTCCAGTCTGAGGAAACAGGATCAGCTGAGAAGTGGGCAAGGTGAGGCTAGCTGTGGTTGGTTCTGCTTCTCTGATCTTTCAACAATCACCCCAACACCTGGCTCTGGGTTTGTTTTTATTAATAAGACCTTTTAAGATGTGTGCTACAAACGAACATAGAGAAGGTATTATTCTATCTAATGTTACCCAAAGTTTGGAACCTATACAAAGTTTCTAGAACATCCTCAAATGTTGTCACTTGTTAAGGGCCAAGCATTAAACACTTGAGCCTAGGGGAAACATTCTAGACTAAAACTGTAATACGGAGGAAGGTGGTGCTAGCGAAGTGACTGATTCATCCTGTGAATTATGGGTGTGCTTCCCGGTTCCACATTCTCCACCACCCTCCGTTGCCCTCAGTGGCTACTGATTCCTTCAACTGTGCTGCTGTTTTTCTTTTCTACAACTAACTATTTCCAGGATAAGAAGTAGCTCAAGTATTTAATGAGGTATTTGTTCTCAACTAAACTGAGAGTTTGTTAATGAACAGTGCTAGATGCTTAATAAACAAAAACATGATACTGTCTATCACATATTGCTATTCACTATCATGCACCTTCTCTCTTAGAGCACTTGTGTTTCCATGCATCAAAGCAGAAAAAATGTCCAATAATTTCAAGCACATGGAAAAATATTATGAGCAAACACAAACCAAGTGTGAACTTGATCAATGAGTGTGTCAAGCTGTGTTAGAGTATAGGTATTTATTAGGGGAGGAGTCCGAATGGTGCCAGGATTGGCAGTGACACCCACGATTGTGGTGAAGTTGTTTGTAGATAAACCCATCCTAGCATAAACAGTGGTTAACAATAAATTGTAGTAGCTACTGTGATATGAGCTACAGAGAAGTCACAACATCCTTAAGCTGACATAGTGCAGTTGGAAGCTGGGAATCCAGTCACTCAGAAGCCATTGTCAGTAAATCAACATTTCAATAATCTAATGAGTATGGCATGGAATAGAAGATTTGACCAATACTGGGATGAAGTAGAAAGGGACCAAGACTATATTGAAGGAAGCCACTGGAGAACACCTTCATGTGATGGAAGCTTTAGTAGAATAACTTACATACCAAATGTACTATTTGGGAAAAACATTTAAGGGAACCAGCAGTCAATGTAATACACCATATAAACAAACTGAAAGAAAAATACCACATGATCATCTCACTAGATGCTGGAAAGGCCTTTGACAAAATCCAACACCCCTTCATTATAAAGGTCTTGGAGAGAGATAAGGAATACAGGGAACATACCTAAATATAATAAAGGCAGTTTACAGCAAGCCAACAGCCAACATCAAAGTAAGTGGAAAGAAACTCAAAGTGATTCCACTAAAATCCGGAACAAGACAAGGCTGTATGCTCTCCCCATACTTATTCAATATAGTGGTTGAAGTTCTAGCTAGAGCAATAAGACAACATAAGGAGATCAAGGGGATGCAAATTGGAAAGGAAGAAGTCAAGCTTTCACAATTTGCAGATGACATGTTAGTATACATAAGTGACCCCAAAAATTCAATCAAGGAACTCATACAGCTTATAAACACCTTCAGCAATGTAGCAGGATACAAGATTAACTCAAAACAATCAGTAGCCCTTCTATATACAAATGACAAATGGGCTGAGAAAGAAATTAGAGATATATCACCCTTTACAATAGCCACAAATGATATAAAATACCTTGGGGTAACTCTAACTAAACAAGTGAAGGACCTGTATGGCAAGAACTTTAAGTCCCTGAAGAAAGAAATTGAAGAAGATGTCAGAAAATGGAAAAATCACCCATGCTCATGGATAGGCAGGATTAACATCTACAGATTCAATGAAATCCCCATCAAAATCCCAACAATTCTTCACAGACTTGGAAAGAATAATACTCAACTTCATATGGAAAACCAAAAAACCCAGGATAGCCAAAAGAATCCTGTACAATAAAACAACCTCTGGAGGCATCACAATCCCTGACTGCAAGCTCTACTACAGAGCTACAGTAATAAAAACAGCTTGGTACTGGCATAAAAATTGACATGGGGACCAATGGAACTTAACTGAAGACCCTGATATTAATCTGCACAACTATGAACATATGATTTTTGACAAAGAAGCCAAAACTATACAATGGAATAAAGAAAGCATCTTCAACAAATGTTGCTGGCATAACTGGATGTAAACATGTAGAACACTGCAAATAGATCCATATCTGTCACTATGCACAAAACTTAAGTCCAAGTGGATCAAAGACCTCAACATAAATCCAGTTACTCTGAACCTGATAGAAGAGAAAGTAGGAAGTAGTCTTGAACGCATTGGCACCGGAGATCACTTCCTAAATATAACACCAGTAGCACAGACACTGAGAGAAACAATTAATAAATGGGACCTCTTGAAACTGAGAAGCTTTTGTTGGGCAAAGAACATGGTCAACAAGACAAAACAATAACTACAGCATGGGAAAATATCTTAACCAACCCCACATCTGACAGAGGGCTGACATCCAGAACATATAAAGAACTCAAGAAATTAGACATAAAAATACCCAACAGTCAAATTAAAAAATGGGCTATAGAGCTAAACAGAGAATTCTCAACAGAAGAAATTCAAATGGCTGAAAGACATTTAAGGAATTGCTCAACATCCTTAGTCATCAGGGAAATGCAAATCAAAAGGATTCTGAGTTACCATCTTACACCCGTCAGAATGACTAAGATCAAAAACACTGAAGACAGTTTATGTTAGAGAGGATGTGGAGCAAGGGGAACACTTCTCCACTGTTGGTGGGAATGCAAACTTGTATAGCTGCTTTGGAAATCAATATGGTGCTTTCTTATAAAATTGGGTATCAACCTCCCTCAAGACCCAAATATACTACTCTTGGGCATATACGCAAGGAATGTCCAATCATGCCACAAGGACACATGCTCAACTATGTTCATAGCAGCATTATTTGTAATAGTCAGAACCTGGAAACAACCTAGATGCCCTTCAACTGAAAAATGGATAAATAAAATATGGTACATATACACAATGGAGTACTACTCAGCAGAGAAAAACAATGACATCATGACGTTTGCAAACAAATGGATGGAACTAGAAAATACCTTCCTGAGTGAGGTAACCCACACTTAGAAAGACAAACATGGTATGTACTCACTCAAAAGTGATACTAGATGTAAAGCAAAGGATAACCAGACTGCAACTCACAACTCCAGGGAGGCTACCTAGTAAAGAGGACCCTAAGAAAGATACAGGGATCACCCCCACAACAGAGAAATAGATGAGATCTACGTGAGCAAACTGGGGGTGGGGATGGTAATGGAGGGCAAGAATCGGTGGAAAGAGAGTTTAGGGGAGCAGGAGGTCCTAGCTGGATCAGGAACAGAGTGCGAGTACAAGGAAAGAGATACCAAGATAGATGAAGACCCCATGGGAATAGAAAGAAGCAAAGTGCTAGAGAGGTCCCCAGAAATCCACAAAGATACCTCCACTATAGGCTACTAGATGGTTGAGAGAGTACCTGATCTGACCTACTCTGGTGATTGAATGGCTGAACACCCTAACTGTCATGATAGAACTCTCATCCAGTGACTGATGGAAGCAGATGCAGAGATCCATGGCCAAGCCCCAGGCAGAGCTCCAGGAGTCCAATCGGCAAGAGAGAGGAGGGATTATATGAGCAAGAGATATTGAGACCATGATTTAAAAATGCACAGGGACAAATAGCCAAACTAGCATAAACACATGAACTGTGAACCGATAGCCGAGGAGCCCCCATTGAACTGGACCAGGTCCTCTGGATAAGTGAGACAGTTGATTAACATGAACTGTTTAGGAGGCCCCCAGGCAGTGGGACTGGAACCTGTCCTTAGTGCATGAGCTGACTTTTTGGAACCTAATGCCTATGCTGAGACACTTTGCTCAGCCTTGGTGTGGGGAGGAGGGGACTGGACCTGCTGCCTCCACTAAATCTAGGAGGCTGGGCTGACTCCCCAGGGGAGACCTTGCCTTGGAGAAGGTGAGAATGGGGAATAGATTGGCGGGGGGCTGAGGTGTGGGAGGAGAGAGGACAGGGGAATCTGTGGCTGACATGTAAAATTAAATTAATTATAAAATAAAATATAAAAAAAAGAGAATATGCACAGAAAAATTTGTTTGACCAGTATCTTGGGTTTTCTGTTTTATTTTGTCTTGTTTTCTTTTTCTTATTTTAGTGTAAAAGAGAAAATATAAAACTTGCCAGATGACATATTTGGAAAAAGAGGAAGAAACGTAGAATCCATCTGTGTAAAGGATCCCCAAACAGGAAAATGTAGGAAGAGTGACATGGTCTCCAGTGTAAGCATATTATTTCAAATAGGTAAAGGATAAACATAGAGTTAAATATATCCTTATGCATTTGAAGTCACATCTCATGGCCAGTTTCCCCTGGAGGGTAAAAGCCTTTTGGTGCATTGGCTAGATTTTCCCAGATGTACCATAGTCCTTTCAAGTCACTGAGCCAAGTCTTTCTTCCTCTGTTAGTCATGGACCAAAAGAAGGCTATTAACCTAGAAGGTTAATCTGTTTTAAGAGTCCTTTCCCAGCTGCATTATATAAGGCATATATTGATGAAAGAAAGCCTTATTGTTCAGTACTATAGATGAGAGGCAAATTAAGGAAGCGAGAGTTCACTGTGGGTTGTAATTATCAGAGGCGAGTCCCTTGATGGTGTCAGACAGTTTGGACTTTGAAAGAGAAACAGGAAATGAAAACTCTATCAAAGACTCAGGATAGTGAGACATCAGCTGTGCTTGGTTTTGATGAATGGTGGGGAAGGGATCATATGAAAGTGCAAAAACCAATTTTTATCACAATATTTTATTATCTTTGCTAGTATTGATAAGAGGTAAGATTTGATATCACCTACAAATGCTGTGCTGACAGCAGTGTGATTTTTTTAGTTGACTTCTCTGTTTATGGAATTTTAAATCTCATTGCCATCTCTATAAATCTCTGCTATATTCTTCAGCATGAAGCAAAACAATTTTATTACTTAGTAGCCTGTGCTTTCGGATATAGTAGCCACATACCAATGGCAATGCTAAAATTATTTAAAACCAAATTGTATACAAAATTTATTACCTTGATTAAACCAGACACATTTCAAATACTTAATATCTCTATGTGGCTGCTATATTATACATAGTTGTCCAGCGTTTGAATTTGCTTTTAAGAACAAGCATGTTAATGAGATATAGAGTCAAGCATGAGGTGCCAGCCTTTAATCCCAGCACTCCAGAGGCAGAAGCCAATAAATCTTTGAAAGTTCTAGGTCAGTATGCTCTATTTAGAGAGCTACAGATTGGTAAGGACTATAAACTGAGACTTTTTCCAAAATACAAACAAACAAATAAAATACCCAACCAAGAGACAGAGGGATGGTTTGAGTGATAGGCTTCCTGTTGTTTTAGTTGAGAATTGTTTGATTTGTTACCAGTTTGATAAGTGTTTACTAGCAACTCATCATGAGCTGGCCCTGAACTTGATTTTCAGGGCTTAATGGTCATTGCCAAACAGATTGTTATTGATGGAATGTCATATCTAAAAAGACCATCGTTGTGATCCTGCTATTGAGACAGGGCAAAATAATGCACAGGTTCCTTCATCTTGTATTTTTACTGAAGTCATTTTAAGGTTAACTAGCATTTGATCTCCTTGGTGGAGAATCCCATGAAAATTACCCAACCTGTATTCTAGAACTCAAGGCAAGGATGCCCCAGTTAACTTAGTTTCTGTTAAACTGCTTTCTTATGAAAACCTCCCCATGCAGCTGCTTAGCAAGATACCAAAATGTGGTATTTTGCCTTTAGAAACCCCTCCCTTCTTCTAAATGTTTGGGGCTACACTTAGGTTCCAATTACCCGAGTGTAGTTCCAGCCGGCTGGAATAAAGATTTTCTTTCTTTTTTTTTTTTTTAATTTCAAGTATATGATGTATTAAAAAAAAAACCTCACAGGATTCATATTTTTTACAATAGCATGTAAGTTTTATTTGACAGAAAACAATGTGCTTTTCTTCTTCTTCTTTTCTTAAATGTAGACATGGCTTTTTTTTTCATTTTTCTTTATTAAGAAATTTTCTACTCATTCTACATACCACCCACAGATCTCACCTCCTCTCTCCTCCCACCCCCCAGCCCTTTCTCCAAAGCCCCCCTACATCCCCACATCTCCCAAATTGAGGTCTCCCATGGGGAGTCAGCAGAGCCTGGCACACTGAGCCTAGGCAGGTCCAAGCCCCTTCCCACTGCACCAAGGCTGTGCAAGGTGTCACATCACAGACACCAGATTCCAAAAGCCTGCCCATGCACCAGAGATGGATCCCAATCTCCCTGCCTGGGTGCCCCTAAACAGTTCCAGCCAAACAACCGTCTTCCTTCTTCAGAGGGCCTAGTTGGCAGCACATATACTAAAATTGGAACGATACAGATTAGCATGGCCCCTGCTGTTTCAGTTGGCTGTAAACTGTGTCTGAGTAGTCATCTCTGGTGGGCTACCCATAACAGTATCACTCTGATGTAAAATCACAATTGTAGTATAAAAACAAATACATGTTTCCATGAGGAGGTGGCTATTATTCAAAGAGTCAGGGAATCTTTATTTACCAAAATGAGATTAAAAGCGTGCAAGTCAAACAATAGTTTCCTTGACAAAGAGACTGCCATGGAGGATTACAGAGGTGATGATATGGACAATGTTTAAATCAGAACAACAGCAAGAAGAAAATGAAACATAAATAAGATCATGCAGAAAACCCAACCAAGAATCGGGTGTCGTGGTTCTTGCCTGTGTTCCTAGAACTTGATCAAGACTTCAAAGTAATCATAACAAGTTGTGACACTGAAGGGAAAGAGAGGCAGAGGCAGAGGCAAAGGCAGGCAGAGGGGTTGAGAAGGGATCAAGGAACATCTAATACATTGAAAGACTGATAGGATTTTTCATGTTCTTCTTTTTTTTCTTTTAATGTTATAAAACCTGCTATTAACCATACAAGAACAGTGTAAATTGATCAGGCCATGCACTTTAGTAAGAATCATATGAATTTTAAGTAAAATTGAAAGAAGTAGACATTGCATCTTATATCTTCATGAAACATCACTGAGGAGTCTTATAATTCTAACAGGAACATAAGGTTCAACAACACAGCATTTGCATCCACTATTCAAGGGAGTAGACACTTGAGCAATTAAACATCAGCCTCTTTCTTTCATTAAGACATTTTTCTCACTATGTTCACCTCTTCACCATCTCAGCGCAAATCAGGCTGCCTATAAAAGATAATCCAGTTTCAAGTCTTGTTAAATTACTTTGATCATCCATGAGGAAATAACCCATGTGGAACATACTCTGGAGTGGAAAAACACATTTATATTGGTAATACAAAGGCTGCACTGTGAAATTAGGGTAGGATGGTAGGACTCTGCTCTGAACCTCCTATAATTTGTAGTAGAGAGTGAGGAAGACACAGCGTACTACAAATCCACCCCACAGTGTGTCGTCCATGGCTGCCCGGGCAAGGAAAACAGCGCTCCTGTTAAAACAGTGAAGGCAACACTGGGGCTTGTCCAAATAAAGAGCAAACTGTCGCAGCAGTTCCGCACAAAACATCCTTTGGAAGAGCAAAGAGGCTTTCTGACACCTAGTTTGGGGGATTAAATTAACATGACCCTGTGAGATCCCTTGTGGAATATTCCATGGAGTCTTCCTTGTGGTAGAAAAGCACGGTTAGCATGAGGAAATACCAAGACTTCACAAAGACCCCAGGAACACAAGAAAACCAAATTTATCTGTCCATATTTAGGTCGTTTGACGTTCTCCTTATGAAATGCTTAGTGTCTGAGTTATAATCTACTCCAGATAGAATCCTGTGCATGGGAGGTACCTACCTGATACCTTCACAAATCCTTGGCTTTCCTTCCTAAAAAAAAAAAACATTTCAACAGCTTCACCAAACACATATGCTCTATTCAGCTATTGATGATGTCTCTAGATAGAATCCTAGTTAAAACATTAGTAAATGAGAAGACTGCATCTATGCAGTTTGTAAGTTCATTGTCCTGGACATAAGCACACTGCAGCATTTGCTTTCAACATTAAAGTTTTCAAAAATACATGTTATTCAATCACATTTGAGCATGGTTTACTCTTCATTTCTTACTTTCTTTCTTTTGGTTCATTTTCACTTCCTATATCCCCATCCAGTATTAGCCATATCAACAGGGGAAACCATGCCAACGATTTAATATATATTCATCCCAATTTAATTGGTTGTTGCTGTACGTTTTGACCCCCTTCAAAAGTCATACTAAAACGTAATCTCTAATGTAATAATTTTAAAAGTTGAAGTCTCCAGGTGATCAGGTCATTAGAGCCTCTCCATCCTATCTCGTGCTGCAAGCAAACAGGTGCTCATCAAAACCACAAACGTTGAATGTGGAAATACTAGACTGAAGAACTCTGAGGAGTAAATTTCTAATATCTAGACAGTGTGCAGGATGGCATAACAAATGAACTAAGACACATGCGCTTAGTTTTATGCAGACATTCTGACACAAACATGCATGTACAAATTTATATTGATGGGTATGCATTGTATATATCTTACATGTATTGATTACTATGATAGAAAAATAGTGGCAAGCTAATCATGTTTTATGCATTTTGATTTAATAATTAGAAAGTCTTCTTCCTTCTAACTTTTATTTTGGATAATGGGAAAGATTTAATCTCTATTTTACATGGTAGTCTGTGACCCAAGAAAATACAGGAATTTACTTCATTTATGGTGATATAAGAGATTAGATGTGCTTATAAATTCCATTTGACAAAGTAAACCAAAGATACTAGATAAGATTTTGTAAAGAAAAGGAAAGAAATTGTTTTCATGCATTGAGGAGCTGACAATAGTGTAAGACTCAGGCTTCTTGGAATTGCTAGGAAAGGGAAAGGGAGCAGTGAAGAAATCACGGTCTCTTTCTGGAGTCCCTGGTTTTAGTGGGTCATCGTCACAAAAGGAAGGAGGAAAAGTGTTGTTTCTTGAACAAGGGAAAGGCTGTTGATCCCCAAGAAGGTGACATGCTCAGACACACACACACACACACACACACACACACACACAAAAAAAAAAAAAAAAAAACAAAAAAAAAAAAAAAAAAAAAAAAAACCCACAACCTATTTCAGCAGGAAATAGGGATATGTGCCCATCTTGGCAATATCTTCTTTGCTAAACTCCAAAGAAAAGTTAAAAAGTAGTTACCTTTTAGGAAATGAAAGCTGTGTAATCCAAGTAAAACTTTAGTTTCAGTGTTTGTAGGTTGATACTCCTAAATATGTTGGCAAGATGGCTCAGCAGATAAGGGAGCTTGTTCCCTAAGTATCATCACTGGAATTCATTCCCTAGAATGTTGTGGGATATTTGATCACACTGGATGAAAATATCTCTGTTTTTCCTCACCTGCATAAGGCACCTTCTAATTGGTTTAATCAAGATCTGATTGGCCAATAGGTAGGCAGGAAAGAATAAGTAGGACTTCCTGGGAGAGAGGAGAACTGGAGGGGGGCGGGGTGGTGGTGGTGTAGGATCAGAGAAGGAGGATTCACCAGTGAGAAGCAGAGGAAGTCAGATATACAGTATGGAGAAGAGGTAACAAGTCAGGTGGCAGAACATAGGCTAATGTAAATGGGTTAATTTAAGTTATAGGAACTATTTGGGAACAAGCCTAAGCTAAGGCCACGTTTTCATAGTTCACAAAATGTCTCAGTGTTGTTTTTCCAGAGCTGGAGGTCCAAAGAAAGTCCAGCTATACTAAAACCTACATAAAAGTGAAAGGAGAGGACCAATCATGTAGTGCAAGTGGGCCTTGCCCCTCTCCACAGTAATAACAAGCAAAATAAAGTTAAATTCATTTTCAAAGCAACCTTGTAAACACCTGACAGAAACAAAGACAAATTGTTTCTTAAATGGTTGATTTTAAGCAAATCAAGAAAAACTCCAAGTGAAGTTTTCAAAGTTCCAACAAATATAAACTCCATAACATAAACTTTCACAAATAAGTAGATAAATAAGTAACAAGGATGTCCTAGTTAGATTTAACTGTCAATACTCCACAGCTACAAGTTGCCTGAGTAGGAGCCTTAGCTGAGGGATAGCCCAGGTTAGACTTGCCTGAGGTCATGTCGTTAAAGGATTGTCTTGATTGTTAACTGATGTAGGAGGCTCTAGCCCACTGTGGGTAGCACTGTTCCCTGGGCAGGTAGTTCTAGGCTATGAAAAACATATAAGTCAATATGACTCAGTGAGCAAGCCAACAAACACTGTTCTTTCCTCCATGATTTCTGCTTCAAGATCCTGTATGAGCTCCGAGCTCCTATGCTGACTTCCCTCAATGATGAACTATGATCTATAAGATGGAATAAACACTCTGTTCCTTAATTTGCTTGTGGTAAGAGCGTCATTATCACAGCAACAGAAAAGAAAGAAATGACTACAAAGGCCATAAACCATTCTAAGAATCAAAAATAATTGTACCAGCTCCACAAAAAGCATACCTACAATATTCACTATGTAATAAATGTGTTTAATTTTCAAGAAACAAATGTTACAGTAAATGGCAAGAATATTTGAGAACAAGAGAGTATCCAGAACAATGGAGAATCATACTTGTGTGAATATGGTGACAGTGAAATGTCATGGGGGCCTAAATAGAAATTGCAAAACTATCTACTTGAAAGTTATAATAAAATACGGAACTCAATGAATAGTTATCAGACTAAACATAGATGGAAAACAAGTTAATAAGCTAGAAGAGAGATAAGAATATCAAAATACAGATTTAAATAGCCGAAAATACAAAGGCTGAACTATTAAGGGAATCTGAGACCTGGGTTACAAAAATGGCATCCTCTAAGTTAGGGCAATGGAGTTCCAGAACAATTAATGGTAGTAAAACAACCTCCATATCAAAAGTAGATGATACAAACTAATTCTTAAAATTTTAAAGTCCCCAGATATTGAGGGGGATAAACAGAAATAAGCTTAGATAATTAAGAGTCAAATGGCAAATGTGTAAAGGCCAAAATACAAAAAGGGGTTAAAAGATCTTGATGATAGATACAGAAGACTTGAGAAGAACCATTAATTAAAGTACAACTTACTTTTTAAAAGTGACAATGAAAATAGGACGTCAGTGGAATAATGTTGGGCGGCTGAGAGCAAACAACTGTCAGTGTGTAATTACATGCTCGCTAAAGGGCTCCATTAAGAACTCGTAAAAAAGGAAAATATTTTTCAGGCAAACAATAAAAAAAATCTACAATGCACTCTTACTGAAGGATTTTTAAAGAACTCATTTTTCTGAGAAAAGACATGAGTCGCATGAAAATGTGAAAAGTCAAGAAAATGGGAAATACATGAGGAAACTGGTGTATATTTAATAAATGAAGCATTGGAAGCAAAGCCAATTTTTCGGGTTTAAATATTCAAGTTGGCATAAATTTTGTACATTAATTAAAGCTGAATGAATATGAAAATAACTTCAAAAAACTTGTAACTGTAATATTCAGGTGACAATTATGGTTTAACTGCTTCTATTAAAAAAGGAGTGTTGCAATTAGTGAACTAGACTCTCATTTTATTTTCTTTTAGTGCTGTGGATTGAGCACAGACCTGCATGCATCTCAGACAAGGCTTCTAATTTCCAGACCGTAGACATCTCAGTAGACAAGAACAAATGAACAATCCTGAAGAAGAAAAAGCATAAATCAATGAGAAATTGAAAGTAACGTGGAGTAGACATACAAAGCCATCATGTTTTTTTTTTTTTTTGTTTGTTTGTTTGTTTGTTTTTGTGGATATTTAGTACAGGGGCTGGATAGCTAGCTGGCTCTGTGGTGAAGAGAACTAGTTGCTTTTCCAGAGAACTGGAGTTGGATTTCCAGCACCCACATAGCAGCTCAAAATCTAACATACTCCAGTTCCAGAGGACCTGAAGCCCTCTTCTGGCCTTGGGAAGTCATGCATGTAGTGCACAGACATATGTGCAGGCAAAACACCCATATATATATATATATATATATATATATAATTTAAAATATATAATATAGCCGGGCGGTGGTGGCGCACGCCTTTAATCCCAGCACTCGGGAGGCAGAGCCAGGTGGATCTCTGTGAATTCGAGGCCAGCCTGGGCTACCAAGTGAGTCCCAGGAAAGGCGCAAAGCTACACAAAGAAACCCTGTCTCGAAAAACCAAAAAAAAAAAATAAATAAATAAATAAAAAAAATAAAAAAAATAAAAAAATAAAATATATAATATATATTTTAAAGATAAAATAAGATTAATGAAAAAAATAAGAAGTGTGAATAATGCCCAGACAAAACAGAAAGTAACGTAGGTACTAAAGAGGCAACAATTTAAGTGATTAGATATAAAATAATAAGAATTGTGAAATCATGAAGTCAAAGGAAAATTTTATGTGAATCTCTCAAATCTCAGCACAGCTTTGAAGTAAATAACAATTTTGTCCTGTATTCCCCTTAAGAAAGTGCTTTTGAAATGGGATTTTATTACAGGCTGGCCTTAAACCCCCTGTAAAGGGAAGAATAACCTTAAATTTCAGATCCTCTTGCCTCCAAGTACTGAGTTCTCTGGCTATAGGATTACAAGTTTGTGTGCACCACCCCACTGATTTTCTGTGATGCTGGAGATGGAAGCTATCACCTCCTGTATTCTATCTAGTCATTCTACCAACTGATCTCAATCCCAGCCTCCCTTTATTTTATTCCAATTATTTCAGCTTTATAGAAAAAAAAAACATGAGTAGAAAATCCTTCTCACACATTCATCCTCTATGCAAATAATTTTCCATGTTACATCTTGCATTTGAGAGATGCATTTCTTATAATTAATTAAATTAGTGTTGAGCCAGGCAGTGGTGGTGCATGCCTTTAATCCCAGCACTTGGGAGGCAAAGCCAGGCAGATCTCTGTGAGTTCGAGTCCAGCCTGGGCTACCAAGTGAGTTCCAGGAAAGGCGCAAAGCTACACAGAGAAACCCTGTCTCAAAAACAAACAAACAAACAAAAGAGTAGTATTGATATGCAGTATGAATTAAAACCTCAAGGTAGTATTGTTTCACATGTTGTTATGTAGTGTTATATGGGTTTTGATAAATGAATATTGTCATCTATCATACATATAGTTTCATTGCCCAATTTCCTGTCCTGAGCTGATTCATCCCATCCCTTCCTTCCAAGTCTCAGAGAACCACAAATTTTCTTACTTTCTGTAATTTTGCCTTTTCTAAAATGTCATGTAGACTGAATCATTCAGACAGGCTTCTTTTATTTCTCAAACACATTTAGTTCCCTTCACATCTTTGTAGTCTCAGTAGTTAATTTGATTTTATTAGCAAATAATAGTCCATTATTAGGATGCACTGTAGTTTGATTGTTTATGCTCCTGCTGAAAGACACTTTTGTTTTTCATGTTCATAGCTACTATGAACTAAGCTACTAAATATATTAATATGGAAGTTTCTTTGTGGACACGAAATTTCAAACAATTTGGTAATATCTGTGGAAATAGTGGATGGATTAGATGGTAAGGGTATTGTGTTCTCAGTATAAATGAGTGGGGTTTTCTGCTACTTCCCATCATGGCTAGTATTTGGTATGATTATTTATTTTAACAATTTTGATAAATATATAACCCAATCTCATTATGCTTTACTTTTTACTTATCTAATCGAAAAGGAATGTCCTACCACTTCCTACATGCCTATTTGCTATTTGTGTGTGTTCTTCAGTAACAGGGGCATTTCTGTATTTTGGAGAGCTTTCACATTAGATTCTAAATGCTTTTGAGGTATCATTTTCTTATTCATTTTGGACATAACAAAACACCCAATGAGATTTTCTACTATTCTTTCCTGCACAGATTTTTATCATTTTAGAGCTTGCCTTTAGGTCTAAGATCTGATTAAAATATATTTTCAGCAGAAAGGGTTACATATCTCTGTTTGCTTCACTTTGCTTTGTTGTTGTTTTGTTTATGGAGCTCCACTTGTCCCCACATCATTTGGGAAGAGACTGTCCATTCTCCATATAACTGTCTTTCCTCCTTGGTCAACTGTAAGTTTATTCTAACTGTAAGTATCGGTTTCTTTCTTATTTGTCTGTATTTCAACAACAGAAACTGGTGTTGATTGTTTTGTCTATATAACAAGCCTTCATTTTGGTTTCAGCATGCCTACTTTGTTTTTCTCCTCTGTTGTGTAGTGGCATTGTGTTCCCCAAAATATTGTGCACTCTAATAAACTTGTCTGGGATTAGAGACAGAACAGCCACAATATTAAACAGAGAATAGGCAGTGGTAGCACAAGCCTTTAATCCTAGCATTCCAGAGTCAGAGATCTACCTGGATCTCTGTGTGTTCAAGGATACAGCTAAGCATGGTGACTCACACCTTTAATCCCAGAAAGTAAGCCTTTAATCCCAGGGAGTGATGGCAGAAAGCAGAAAAATATATAAGGTGTGAAGACCAGAAACTAGAAGCATTTGGCTGGTTAAGCTTTTAGGCTTTTGAGCTACAGTTCAGCTGAGACCCATTCTAGATGAGGACTTCCAGTCTGAGGAAACAGGCTCAGCTGAGGAAGTGGCAAGGTGAGGTAGCTGTGGCTTGTTTTGCTTCTCTGATCTTCCAGCATTCGCCCCAGTAACTGGCCTCAGGTTTGATTTTATTGATAAGAACTTTTAAGATTCACGCTACACTGGTGTGTTTCCTCAGCTAGGTCTTCTGCTTTTCCATATTAACTTTGGTAGAAGGTAGTAAATATTAGCATAATCTGAGGTTTAAGAAGAGCCTGAGTCGAATCTGAAGAAGTTGAGAAGATCTGCATTTTACACTGTTAGGTGATCCTGTCTGTGAGCATGGTGGGTCATCACATCTTCCTGACATTGGCAATGTCTGAGGGATGTGTCTTCAGCTGACACCATAGAATGTATTCACACAAAGTAGGTGACAAAGCAATGTAATGCCTCAGGATCACCATCCCTTATGTGGTCTCTTATTGATCAATAGGCTCTGTTTGCTCTTGACTGTAACTTGTTTCATAGCTCTGTGATTTTCTTCCCATAGATCAGTGGTTCTCAACCTTCCTAATGCTGTGACCCATTAATACCGTTCCTCATGTTATGGTGATCCTCAATGATAAAATGATTCCATTGCTACATAGTAATTGTAGTTTTGCAACTGTTACTAATTATAATGTAAATATCTGTTTATGTATGCAGGATATCTGATATATGACTCCCAAAGGGATTGCAACCCACATGTTGAGAGCTGCTGCCATAGATGCTATACATATTCTGTACATAGATGGTTTATTCTGGGATGCTAATATGAATGGTGTGAGTTTCTTTTGTGTTTAACTTGGAAGTTTCTATTCTTCCTTGCTAGTATCCAGAAAAGCCACTGGCTTCTGTTCTGTCATATTGTCTTCTGCAATCTTGCTTGAATAGTTTATTAGTATCAGGAAGTCTTGTTTTTCCCATGCAATTTCTGTAGTATTGTCTACATAGACAGTTCTGTTTGCTTAGAATAAAGAAGGTGTTATTTTTCCTCCCTGAATTGTATACATTTTATTTCCTTGTCTTGATGCATTAACCAGGACATTTAGTGATACTGAATGATGAAGTTGGTTGTATGTAGTCTGTTCCAGTGAATTCTCCATATAAACACAGAAGATTGTATTACTGATTTTGGGTAATCATTCTGTACATGTTAATTAGTTGCAGGTAACTGATGGTACTCCTTTATCAATTTCCTGCCTGCTGGATCTGTCAACTACCAAACAACAGAATATTGAAATCTCCAACTCCACTAGTGAGCTTACCTTATTGTCCCTCAAATTTCTGTCAGTTTTTTCCACCTGTATTTTGGCTCTGTTGATAGATAAACATACACTACAGATTATTTTCCCTTATAAAATTGACCTCTTTGTCACTATGTAATGGCCTTTTTTATTTCTATTTTTATTGTACTATATTCTTCTTTCCCTGAAATCAAAGGAGCTATTCCAGCTTTCTTTTGATGAGTGCTAGCATGGTATATCTTTACTCTGCACTCTGTTTTTAATCACTGTATTACTGTGTTTCAAGCAGATTGTTTTAGCCAACAGATGGTAGAGTTTTCTTCACTGCTCCAGCAAGCAGTCTCTGTCTTTTAATTTGGGCAGTTAGACCACTCACATTTAGAGTGAACGTTAATGTGATATGTAGTTGGATTAATAATTATCTTGTTTGTGCTCATTTTTATCTCTTTAAACTTTGCTTATTTTCCTATCACCTCTGCTTTGAATGAGTATTATGTTTCCATTCCATTTTCTTTCCTGTCTCAACACATTCAACTATGGTTCTTTCTGAAACAATTTCCTTTCCCTAGAGATTGCACTATGCATTGCTAACTAGCCTAAGCCAACTAGGAAATAAACAAACCACAGTACACATAGGCAATGTAGGAGTCTCATAGTAGTATGCTTCGTATTCTTAATACCACCATTGTTTGCTTCATTGTTGTGTATGTTATGAGAACCCAACGGGTTTTCTGTATTATCAACATCTTTTTATGTAAATTAAGTGCATACATATTTTCTTTTCATTGTTCTTTCTTCCTTGCATTTTTTTAAATAAAGGAAATTTGAGTTTGTGATATTATTTTCCTTTTCTTTGAATTATATTTACATTTCTTACAAGGTAAAAAATATGAATCACAAATTTTTTCCATTTTCAATTATTTTACAAAAACAGTCTTCTTCCTTCTCTTTTGGAAGATATTCTTATTAGAACTAAAAACTTCTAAATCAGCAATTGTTTTACTCACACTATTTTAAACCTTTCTTTGCACTTTTTTTTTCTTTTGCTTATGTTGCCATCATAAAGATATTAGTATATCTTTAGGACTACTTCCTTCTGGGCTTTTTCTGCATTCCCTTTATTTACTGTTAGTGAAGTCTTCTTTCTCTCTTTCATTGTCTGTGTATGTATTGTCTACCATTTCTTCCGAGCTCTTGATACAGGAGTTGTGCTTTCATGAATGCTTGAACTATCTCAATGTCTATATTATCTTAGAGTATACTGATGCATCCTTTATCTCTTCAGGCTTTGGCTTTCCTACACCCGTGAAGAGACATTTTGCTGAAGCTGGGTATGATGCATTAGCTTATACAAAGTAGGATCGGGCTTGGTGGTGGTGATATATGCCTTTAATTCCAGCACTCTCGAGGCAGAGTCAGGCGAGTCTCTGTGAGTTCAAGGCCAGCTTGATCTACAGAACTAGTTCCAGGACAGCCAATGCTACACAAATAAAAAGAAATCCTGTCTCAAAAAAGCAAAAATAGAAAAACCAAGAAAAGAAAAGCAAAAAGGAAGAAATAAGAGAAACCAGGCACATTATGTGTTAATGTGAGGTGTTTTGAGGTTTTGTTATTGGAGTTGCTAGTTTCAGAGCCTGGGCCCTAGAAGCCCTCATGTGCTGGGCATATTTACACATTTTCAAGGGAACAAGTAAAGAGATATACAATAGGGAAAACCAGAGATAGTTTTATCCAATGTGGCTATGTTGGGAAGAAGAACAAATAAGTGTGGGGTGGAAGAGGGACATCATTATGCCCTATATAAGGCTTGTGTTTAAACAGAGGGTAAGAAATATGCTTAACTTAGCACTTTTGGTTTGCATGTGAGTGTAGTCTCCTCATGAGTGTTCTATCATTCTCTATTTCATGCCCATCATGCAAGGTAATCTGAAAAGTTGTCACTACTGTGGGAAATCTTTACTGGAACAAACAGTCCTCTGTTGGTTCGCACCAAACTCTTCCTTTTCCTTTCCTTTCCTAACATTAGGTTCCCAGGGAAATTCCAGTTTCTTGGGGACCATTGTTTCAGCAGGGTAATAGGCAAGAGATGGATATGTGTCTCCCTTTGTAATACCATTTTGTTTTCAGGGTAGTGCCAATGAAAATAATAGCAGTTGTCTCAAAGGAATAAAAGTGATAGTTTATTATACATACAAATGTGAGTGACCATGGCCTGGGAACACAGATTTGGGTTTCCCTAAATACCTTGTTCTAATGAGATAGCAGTTCCATGAACATTTTATAGAAACAGAACAAAGAAGGTCATACAATAATACAGTTGTCAAATGCACTTCTGGGTACTTTAGGTAGGTAGGTTACTGTAAACGGGGTTTCTCTGTCCTGCCCCCTTCCACAGCCATTTCCAAATAATCACTCAGAGGCGTATATTAATTTTAAATGCTTGTCCAATGGTTCTGGCTTATTACTAGCTAGCTTTTACATTTAAATTAATCCATATTTCTTATCTATGTTTTGCCATGTGGTTCATGGCTTGTTACCTTATTTTTTACATGTCTTGCTTCCTCAGTGACTGGCTGGCTGATGTCTCCCCAACTCAGCCATTCCCCTTCCCAGAATTCTCCTACTCTAGTGCTCACACTCAATCTCTTTCTGCTCAGCATAATCCACATCAGATTACAGGAAAGCAGGGAAAACTCTACTGTAGGCTTTAGATGCTATTTGACATTATTCTCAGCTTTTTCATAAGACAAAATTAAAGATCTATGTAATGGTCACAAAGACATTACGTCTTTTTCAGAGAAAGCAATAGATGGTGATTAAGGAAGCTGGAGATGCCTCAAGATAAATTGGTTTGTTACTTGCAACATTCCGACTTCTAATAAGTCAGTCAATCTTTACAGGCTTCTTTCCAGGAATTCTCATCACAGTACTTACAGTCTGGTGTCTATCTGACTTGAATCAAAAGTGTTTTTTTGTGTCTGGGCTATGTTATATCCACCAGTATCAGTTCCTGTATTTTTTTTCTTCCTTTTGAATGTGAGTTTTCCTAAGGACTTCTTCCTAAGTAAATGTTCTGAGTCTGAACATGGTGGCTCTTGCCTGTCACTCCAGAACTCTGAAGGTGGAGACAGAAGGATGTTAGCAGACACATTAGGCTTTGTACAGAGATCTTGTCTTCAATAAATAAACCAACAAAGATTCCTATTGCAGTTTTCTCATTTGCACTCTGGTGTTGTGGCTCTGATGATCTTTTGATGTGGAAGGAAGTTGTGATAAAAGAGAAGAATACCATAATTTTGTGATGAAAGCTTTTTCACACTCCCATTCCTCTTTTTCCTTCTTCTCCCTCTCTTTCTGCACTCCCCCCACCCATCTCTTTCTCCTCCTCTACTGGACCATGACATTCAAAAGACTTCCTTTATTGGCTTAAATTTTCTACACTTACAAGAAGCAGGAAATAAGAAGGTTCACAGGCTGTAGTTTCTCAGTGTCCCCAGTCCTGCTGGGACTCTGGAAGGACACCATGCCAGAAGGACAGGTGTCCTTTTTTCTTTTCTTTTTTTTTTCTTTCTTTTTTTTTTTTTTGAGAGTGATGGTTACTTTTCCACTGATTTATTTCCATTGGTCCCTCCCTCATTGGTCCCTCTGTTAAAATCAATGGAGGAATTTTCTTCAATATGTATTGTAAGAATGTGATGGAAATCATGGAAGTGAAGCTAATTCAAATGTGGGGAATATTTTAAAATTGATTTTCAAGTTAGCTCACAATTAACCATGATCATTTCATGAAGTAGGTAACCATTCCTTCCTTTCTGTGGCTCCATTGGCTTTTCTGGTAAGGTGATCTCACCTGTAACTTCCTGGATATATTTACCTTTCCACATTTGTGGGAAGGGGTCAGGTCCTATATTCTCAGTTCTCTGGGGCATTGAAGAGAAACATTGATTTTCAGGTTGTTCCCATCTGTAAGAATGAGAGTTTCCAATTCCTCCACATCTAGAAGTGGAGGCTATCTTTCAAGGACTTGTTCATGGCAAACAAACTAAATGAAAGAAGTAGTTTTTCCCTCCAGAGCACAAGGCGTCTTTCCTGTAGCTTTGGAAGACAAAGATAATGGCTCTCTGGGGAACAAAGGTTAGGCTTTCTTTGCTCATTAGAAAAGATCCAGGCTGTTAAATTCAGATTTCCTCTCTTAATGTAACCTACTTCCCAAACATGTGTCATCCGGCCCACTTATCTTTGCTCTGTGGGAATTGGAGTGTGGGGAGGCAGCACAAGAATGTTGATATTCTGGGTCTTCTTGTGAGCAGTAAATTGTCCTTTGCCTCTACTCTTCCTCCTGTATTCTGCTGGCATCCAAGAAACTGAAAAACTTTTGTCTTGGATGTTTGTTACCTGTCAGATCCATCCCAGTTCTTTACCAAGAAATTTGCAAAGGCTAGTTGAAAGGGACTCTTAAAAATCATATGTTTATATAGTCCATATGTATTCACCAAGAAATGGAAAATGTGAATGATAATGAATTGATATTTATAAATTTTATGATAAGGAAAACATTACATGTATCATTTTTATTATTTTTACTTCATTTTATGTGTATAGGTGTTTTGCCTGCATGTATGTCTGTGTACCACGATCATACCTGGTGCCCACTGAAGCCAGCAAAAAGCATTAGTATCCACTAGGACTGGACTCTGGATGGTTATGAGGGACCACAGACATGCTAGGGTGTTGTGAAAGGACATCTAGTGCTCTTAGACATTGAGCTACCTCTTACACCACAGTCAGCCTTTTTCAGAAAACGTTTATCTAAGAGTTATGAAGGTGAGAACGGCAAAGTTTCCTTAAGTTCATCCAAAAAAATGAAGCAAGATTTGCAGGCCTTTCAGGAGCTTACTTTGAAACCAATACAATCAAAACAAGCTAAGGGCTGGAGTGTAGCTCAGTGCCCGACCACTTGCTGACTACATGTGAGACTCTAAATTTCATCTCCAGCACTGCAAAAAAATCTGTTAGAAGAAAAAAAAATCAGCAATTTCATTCCTCACCATGCACATAAGAATTTTTTAAGATTTACTTTTATTTTCTTTATATGTGCCTATATGAACGTGTGTCTATGTGACTATGTGTATCTATTTGAGTGTATGTATTTATGTGAGTGTATGTGTCTATTTGAATGTGTATGTGCATGTGTTTGTGTGTGTGTGTGTGTGTGTGTGTGTGTGTGTGTGTGTGCAGGTGCCCACAGAAGCCAGAAGAGGATATCAGATCCCTCAAAGCTGGGTTTACAAATGGTTACGAGCCAGCTCATGCAGGTGTTTGGATGCAGTCCCCAGTCATTATTATTAAGCAGCGAGTATTCTTAACAGTTGAGCCATCTTTCCAGCCCCAGGTACAAGAATCTCCAACAATTGAATTCAGTGTCATATAAAAAGAGTATATGTCTTCACCAACTTAAATTCTACCCAGTAAAAGATGGATTCTGCAAGATATTACTTATTATATTCAACAATAAATAAGAAAAATAATTTAATAATATGGATACATGTTTCAATGGATGAGCATATTCAAAATTAAAAATAAAGAGGTTTTTTCTGTACTTAGATAATTTTATTTAGTATACTGAAAATAGGTTCTTTTCTCATACAGTATATCCTGATTAGTTTCCCCTCCCCTTATTCCTCTCAGTTCTTCACCATCTCTTCTCCCTTCCATCTTTCTGTGTTTTCCCTTCTGTCTCTTATTAGAAAGGAATAGGCTCTAAGAGATAAAAACCCAAACATGGAAAAATAAAATATGATAATATAAAATAGAAACCATTACATCAAGTCTGGACAAGGCAACCCAACTGAAGGGAAAGAGTCCCAAGAGCAGGCATAAGAATCAGAGACCCACTCATTCCCACACTCAGGAGTCCCATAAAAGCACTCAGCTGAAAGCTATAATACATACACAGAGGACCTGGTGCAGACCCATGTCTGCCCTATGCATGCTGCTTCAGTCACTGTGAGTTCATATGAGCCTTACCTAGTTGATTCTAAGAGCTTTGTTCTCCTGGTATTCTCCATCCCCTCTGGCCCTGACACTCTTGCTGCCTTCCCTTCTGGGATTACCTGAGCTCTGCAGGTAGGAATTTAATGGTGACATCTCATTTAGAGTTATGTGACCTAAGGACACATACCTCTACCTCTGAGTGATGTCTGGCTCTGTGTCTCTGCATTTCTTCCTGTCTGTTGCAGGAGGAAGCTTCTCTGATGATGACTGGATAAAGAACTGATATATGAATATAGCAGAATATCATTAGGAGTCATTTTATTGATACTTTTTGTTTTTTAATTTTCTTTTTATTTATTCTTTGTGTCTTTCACATCATGCATTTCAATTCCATTCATCTCTCTATCCCTTAATATCCACCCTCTGCCCTTGCAACCTCCCCCACAAAATGAAATAAAATTGAAGAGAAATGAACAAAAATGGGGTAAGGAAAGGAGAGAGAGGGGAAATCTCATCATGAAAGCTGTAGTGTGACACAGTGAATCACAAGTAAACCCTTTAGCCTATCTTTACTTGCAAGTGTTTATTGCAAAGAGTCTTTAGACTGATTCTAAGGCACTGGTTTCTGCTATACCATCAAACTGGGCACTCAATGGGACTCCTCTTGGATATCCTGCTGTTGTCCTATGTCATGGAGATACTGCCGTTTTGAATCTGCAGGACCTGCCCCTTCACATGATCCAGTAGATCATATATAGCATGGATATCAGGGTGGACCAGTTCATAACCTGATTGTGGCCTAGGTAGTTGCAGTATTGGTCAGCCCAGCTCCCCTGTCCTCACCACCAGGGTGAGCTCTCCAGCACTGCTTCAGCTGGTGCACCCCATGTAGCAAGACATGCCCTCAGGGTTGGCTCTCCCACACATATGCAACCAGTACCAGCTCTATTGTATTGCCTAGGTGAGGTGCAAGGGCCACTCTACTAGGTGCTGCAACTGGTGAGGAGCAGGGGCAGTTCTTCCACTCTTGTGACCTCATGGCCAACTCTCCCCACTGCCACAGATGCTGAGGGCCAGGGGGCCATCTCTTCCTAGCCCTTGCCACCATAAGGCAGATTAGGGTGTGGCCAGATATCCCATGCTCACACACCACCCCCTCCAAACTCCCACACCCTGACCCCTGTCAACAGGGTCCGCTCTACTGTGTTGCCCAGGTGAGCTGGTAAGAGAGAAGATCGGAAGACAGGACTTCTCTCTGTAACAGACTTAGCCTTAGCTGTGCTGGATCTTGCTTTGTAGACTAGGCTGTCCTCAAACTCACAGAGATCTGCCTGCCTCAGATTCTCCTTCTTCTTCTTTTTCTTCTTCTTTTTCTTCTTCTTCTTCTTCTTCTTCTTCTTCTTCTTCTTCTTCTTCTTCTTCTTCTTCTTCTTCTTCTTCTTCTTCTTTTTCTTCTTCTTCTTTTTCTTCTTCTTCTTCTTCTTCTTCCTCTTCTTTTTCTTCTCCTCTTCCTCCTCTCCCTCCTCCTCTGGCTCCTCCTCCTGCTGCTCCTCCTTCTCCTCCTCCTTCTAAGACCAGTAGTATCTGATTTTACCTTAGGTCTCTGGGCTATCTAGTTTCTGGTTCTTTGTTACCCAAGCAGTGTCAGGTATGGCTTCCATCTTACAGTGTGGGCCTTAAGTCAATCAGACATTGGTTGCCTATTTGGACAAGTTCTCTGCTACCATTGCCCTAGCATATCCTGCAGACAGGACAGATTGTAGATCAAAGACTTTTGTGACTGGATTGGTGTTTACATTTCTCTTTTGACAGCTTGCAGAGTATCTTCCTACACCAAAGACACTAGAAAGTAGGGTGAAGGCTCCATAATTCAGTTACCCACAGTAAGTACTACAAGGTGAGGCAGGAGGTCTGGATGAAAAGGAAGGCTCCAGAAGCATCTATGAAAGAAACTAGTGACTGAGAAAAGTTGGAACACCCCTCCCTTCACAGAAGATCATTCATAAGAAAATAGAACAAAAAAGTGTGTAATACGTGAATGACTCAGAGAGATGTCAGAGGTTATAAGCTAAGGGTCATTGGACCTTTGATCTTTCTTATGCGCAGGCCATCTTCCTATGTCAGTGTTTTTCCTCCATTATGAACAGTCTCTTTTCTTACTACCAATTTCTCTGTCTAAATCTTTGTTCAGCAGCACAGAACCTAGGAATCCTAAGTATAGGGAACAGTAGATTGGTGAGCTGGCTCCACTTTCTATTGCAAGTCTGTTACTAGAGCAAAAATAAACCATTTTATCAAATCCAGATTGAAGACAGAAATATGGATCAGCAGCGTTTCTCTTCACCGTGAAACAGCAGTCTAGGCATCAGTTGCTTCTAAGACAATCAAATAAATCAAATGTAATCTTAAGAATTTGAGAAGGAGAAAGTGAAATAAGTTGCCATTGTTATTTTGTAGAACGCACAGTTGTCTAAATAGAAAATCAAGAATCTACAGGTATTATTAAAACTAATGACATATGATGTGTAAATGTAACACATAAAAGCCAATTTCATGCAGACATGTCAGAAATTTATATAAATAAAATACAGTTTTGAATTACTATCATTTGTAATAACCCTGTCCAAAAAATAATATTTTGAAATAGAATGAAGCATATGAAAACTTTAAGAGATGTTTATCTATTTATTTATTTCCATTTAATTTTCTTGTTTTATTTCCATTTCTGTTCCTGTAATAAGCACCATGACAAAAACAACTTGGTGAGAAAACAGTTTATTTCTGCTTACAAATTTCAGATCACACTCCATCACTGAGAGAAGTCAGAACAGGAACTCATCAAGCAGAAACCTGGAGGCAGGAAATGAAGCAGAGCTCTGGAAGAATGGTGCCTATTAGCTTGCTACCTGTGGCTTGCAAATCTTGCTTTCTTGTACAATACAGGACCACTGGCCAAGGGATAGCCATAGTCAATAGTGGGCTACGCCCTCACTTACCAATCACTGATGAAGAAAATGTTCCACAGATTTGCCTCCAGGCCAATATGATGGAAGTATTTTTTCCATTTAGGGTCCTTCTACCCAGATGATCCTAGCATATATCAAGTTGATTAATTAACAGTACAATTATTTTATTTATTTACTCTTTTATTTATTATTTAAAAGGATTCCCTCTGTAGCCCAGGAGTTGTTTCAAACTCATAACTCTCCTCCTAACAAGTGCTGGGATTATTTATTGGTGTTTGACAAAATACACGATTTCAAGAGTATTTAAAGTTTTTGATAGTCATAAATGAATACAATAGTAGGCAAATCATACCTTATTCAAGGATACAAATACTTGATTAATTTCTTGAGTTCCTTATATATTCTGGATATCTGTCCTCTCAAAACAACCAACAGTCCAATTAAGAAAAGAGTTATAGAACTAAACAGAGAATTCTCAATAGAGGAAACTCAAATGGCTGAAAGACATTTAAGGAATTGCTCAACATCCCTAATCATCAGGGAAATGCAAATCAAAACAACTCTGAGATACCACCTTACGCCTGTCAGAATGGCTAAGATCAAAAACACTAAAGACACTTTATGCTGGAGAGGATGTGGAACTAGGGGAACTCTCCTCCACTGCTGGTGGGAATACAAGCTTGAACAACCACTTTGGAAATCAATATGGCGTTTTCTTAGAAAATTGGGAATCAATCTCCCCCAAGATCCAGCTATACCATTCTTGGGCATATACCCAAGAAATGCTCAATCATGCCACAAGAGCACTTGCTCAGCTATGTTCATATCAGCATTGTTTGTAATAGCCAAAACCTGGAAACAACCTAGATGCCCTTCAACTGAAGAATGGATAAATAAATTGTGGCACATATACACAATGGAATACTACTCAGCAGAGAAAAACAATGACATCATGAAGTTTGCAGGCAAATGGTTGGATCTAGAAAAAATCATCCTGAGTGAGGTAACTCAGACTCAGAAAGACAAATATGGTATGTACTCACTCATAGGAGGATACTAGATGTGGAACAGGGATGACTGGACTGCTACTCACATCACCAGGGAGGCTAACTAGAAAACAGGACCCAAAGAAAGACACGGGGATCACCCAATGACAGAGAAATGGATGAGATCTACATGAACAACCTGGACATAAGTGGGAGTAATGAAGGGTGAGGGTCGAGGGAAAGAGAGCCTGTGGGAGCGGGAGATCCCAGCTAGATCAAGAACAGAGAGGGAGAACAAGGAATAGGAGACCATGGTAAATGAAGACCACATGAGAAAAGGAAGAAACAAAGTGCTAAAGAGGCCCACAGAAATCCACAAAGATGCCCCCACAATAGACTGCTGGCAATGGTCGAGAGACAGCCGGAACTGACCTACTCTGGTGATGGGATGGCCAAACACCCTAATAGTTGTGCCAGAAACCCCATCCAAGGACTGAGAAATCTGGATGCAGAGATCCACAGCTAGGCCCCGTGTGGAGTGCCGGGAGTCTAATTAGCAAGAAAGAGGAGGGTTTGTTTATATGAGCGAGAATTGTTGAAGCCAAGGTTGGATAAAGCACAGGGACAAATAGCCAAACGAATGGAAACACATGAACTATGAACCAAAGGCTGAGGGGCCCCCAACTGGATCAGGTCCTCTGAATAGGTGAGACAGTTGATTGGCTTGATCTGTTTGGGAGGCATCTAGGCAGTGGTACCAGGTCCTGTGCTCATTACATGAGTTAGCTGTTTGAATCCTGGGACTTATGCAGGGATGCTTGGCTCAGTCTGGGAGGAGGGGACTGGACCTGTCTGGACTGAGGTCTACCAGGTGGATCTCAGTCCTCGGGGGAGGCTTTGCCCTGGAGGAGGTGGGAATGGGGGTATGCTGGGGGAAGGGGAGGTGGGCAGGAGGGGGGAGAACAAGGGAATCTGTGGCTGATATGTAGAACTGAATGGTATTGTAAAATAAAATAAAAGGAAAAAAAAACAAATACTTGATTAATAATTTAAAGATGTTAATTTCCTGAAATTTATCTAGATAGTCAACAAGTTTCAAATAAACCCCACCAGTTCCAAAGTGTACTAGAAAGTTCAAATGATTGCAAGAAATATTGGCAAGGGGGGACCCACACTAATTGAATAGTGGTACCAAGTACTCACCTCCTTTTCCATGGGTCAAAAACAAAGCTGCAGGTATAGAACAGAATTTTGAGAATGACAATGAGAGAACTCTTAACAGCTAGAGACACGAAGTCTTGTAAGATACTGCATTTGTTCAGTGCATACTGTATACATTTGGCAATACTACACCAAATCACAATTAACATGCTAATAGCAGTATTTAAGGAGGCTCAGCAGGTAAAAACCCTAGCTACATAAGTCTGGAGATTCCCCAGAACCCACTTTAAAGCTGGCCGCCATGGCAGGCATTAATCATTCTAGCCCTCCCAACCTGAGATGGGAGATGGGGACAGAGGACTCACCTGGAGGCTCATGGGCTAGATAGCCTAGAATATGAAGCTTGGCAGCAGCAACAGTAAGAGAAACCTTATCAAAACAAGGTCCATAGTCCCCAAACTAATTAATTCATCAGTAAATAAAAGTAAAATAAATAAATATGTCTTGTTTCCAATGTATTAGATTTCATTTTAAGAACATACTGGATTTTGATACCACCATTAAGTCGGTAACAAATCAAGGGTATTTTCTCTTGAAGATACAAAGACTTGTTGAGCAGTGTTGACCTGAAATGCTTTCCAAATGTGATTTTGACAAATGGAACTTTGCATTTAATTTTACAACCAGAGTTCATTTGGTTTTCTTGATACTGGCTTCATAGCTTTACCTTTCATTGATATCATGATAAATGATCCATTTCTGATAAATTAGGAATATCCTGTCAAAAGTCAATACCATAATCATACCTAGCAAGTTAATACTAGTGTTTAGACATTTAAAAAATAGTTTAAAATGTAGTAGTAGTAAATGTAGATTAAGGAGGAACAAATCCACCTGAAGTCTCATAAACACCTGAGGACAGCAGTACTTGTATGAAGAATAATGCTTGTAGCTACATGAAATTGTTCTGTCAAATTTCAGTTACATAGGAAGATACATGTTTCTTTTAAATTTGGAAAGTAATGTCCGTTTGTCCCAAATAGATACCAGATCGAGTGTCTAGGCTCAAGTTAGGGGTAGGTGGAGAAGGAGAGGATGGACCATCATGGGGCTTGAGCACCTATCAGTTAGGATGATACAAATTTAGACAGCATTTTGATAGATGGTTTTTATACAGTTTTTTAACTTTAGAAAACACCTAAATCATAAATCATGTAAAATTCTGTTTTATATCTCATCTCATCTTTATTTTTCTATTATATGCTTTAAAGTCATAAGAGGAACTGTAAACAAAATTAATGATTTTTCTGTGGATCACCCATGCTACTAGAAACACTACCTGAATTAGTTTTGGACAAGGAAATCAATTGGAGTTCAAAGGAAATCCTCATATTGTGATTTATAGGTCATTCTTTCTACAGCACTTAATACTCACTGTTATTTATTTTGCTGGTGATAATAGTTTAAAAAGAAAGCCGGGCGGTGGTGGCGCACGCCTTTAATCCCAGCACTCGGGAGGCAGAGCCAGGCGGATCTCTGTGAGTTCGAGGCCAGCCTGGGCTACCAAGTGAGTTCCAGGAAAGGCGCAAAGCTACACAGAGAAACCCTGTCTCGAAAAACCAAAAAAAAAAAAAAGAAAGGTGTTTGGTGATAATTCAAATATCTTTTCAGCTAAGTTTATATACAGATTGAAATGCCTCACTATTATCATGTGAGTTTTTTTTTAAAAAAATCCTTTTTGATAACCTTCAAATTTTTACTTAAAGTTATTTCATATGTTCATCTAAATTTAAATTAATAATTTACACCCATATCTTAAAATGTTATAAATGGTTCTGTGGTATCTTTGACATATTTATGAAGTAGTTTCAACAAAGAATTGCAATTTTTAAAAATATTTCTTGTAATAACTCTTTTTGATTTCATATAATTTTTAAGCACTGGGCTCACACATTTCACAAACTTTCATTGCATAATGAATTTCTGTCTTCATCCCCACCAAAGCCTTTAGTGCATGTCTTGAAAATCATTCTAAAAGCAACTCAAGCCATTCAGAAATGTGCAAGTGTTCCCTCATTTTGTGAGCCACTGTCATTCAATAGAGGCCCTTCTTGACTAGAACGCAGATGCTCACCCGAACTGTCACCCTTCTCAGGGACGGTTTCAGTGACAGCGCTAGCTTTTGGCTGCTGCAGTTTAAGTTTCAAATACTCGTTATTTAATTATTTTATTTTGTAAACATTTTTGTAGATATATCTATATGTGTGATTGGGGCGTGGGGGGGGGTTGGGCGGGGGGGGGGGAGCGGCATGAACATCCCACAGCATGTGTTAAGGTCAGAGAACATCTTTCAGGAGATAGTACTATTCTTTCGCTCTGTGTTTTGGGGATTGAGCTCAGGTCATTAGACTTCTGTGGCAAGTCCTTTTCCAACTGAGCTGCCTCACTGGACCTGCTCCCCTTCCTTCCTTTCTCCCTCCCCTCCCTTCCTCTCTGCTTGCCTTCTTTGTTTCTTTGTTTCTTTCTATCTGTCTGTCTGTCTGTCTGTCTTCTCTGTTTATTTATTTATATTCTTGTTTATTTATTGAGACAGCATCTCTTTCTGTAGTACGGGCTGGCTTTGAAATCTTTATACTCTGGAGCACAGTCTCACCTCTAACAAGTTATCCTCCTATCTCTAGTGTTAGGATTTTAGGTGTGAGCCTCACTAGTACTCTGGTCTTCCCGACATTCTAAATGCCTTAGGCAAACAAGAGTGTTGACATTACTGCTGATTTTCTACCGTTGCTTCAAACCTAATGACTGTTTCTTCTACAAATCTAATTTAGTTTTATGATCCATCATCAGATCACTCATTGATCATTATTTGATTCCTTTCTCTCATTTTGCCCATCCTCTCTCAGTAAGTTAAGTCTATTGCCAGTCTTGTGTTTTGAGTTATTTATTTGAGATGCACTATATCTTATTTCTCAAAATTCAAAGGTTCTCCTTCTCTCTCTTCCCCCTCTATTTATGTCTCTCTCTTCCTCCCTTCAGAAAAATTTAAAATTAAATTCAAGTAACCTCATGATATATTTGTATGCAACTATAATAAGCATCTCCCCCTCCTGTGGTATTTTTTAAAGGAAACTCCAGTGAGCCTGCATTTTCTACAAAGCACACCAGTAAACCAGCTCTATTGCCTCTCTTAAAATAAATTGCTGCAATATTTGAGTTCTTAAATAAATTTTGGATTCTCAGCAGGGAACAAAAATATATGCTTCAGCCATGTTTTGGAGATCAAATATTAAATAAAACCCATTTTGAGAAGGCAGCTTGCAACAAAATACAAATAAAGTGGAACAAACCTTTCACTCATGTAAACTCCCATGCAGTCACCTCTTGAGCAAATGTTTGGGCAAAGGAGAGGTTTGTTCCATTTGAAGGAATTGGCCTACTGCCCAAGCTAGCAGAGCAAGTCACAAAGGAATTGAATGCTGCCTCGGGCTGACATATCAAAGCATTAAATGAAAAAAGAAACAGATTAATCAACCTTAGCTGAACCCTTCTCTAGACACTGAAATAATTCATCTATTAAGTGTGCCGTCCAACACCTAAGTATATTTCCTGAGAGAAAGCTATGCCTCATGGGTAGTGGCCGAATGTTGAATTATGGATGTAAGAGAGCTGACAGGTGTGTTAGTCAGCTTTCCATCACTATAGCAAAATACCTTAGGTAATCAATTTATAAAAAAAAAAAATGAGGTTTATTTGGCCTGTACTTTTGAATAGTCCAGACAACTGCTGTCATCAGTCACCCCCACCCCACTTCACTGAGCCCATCTAGCTCCCTTAAAGATTACCCTAATAGCACCAAGTTAGGGACATTGGAATTTTTGTGTAATTCAAAATCCACACTATAGCAACATATACATTAAGATCTCAAATGCATCTTTCTTACAGCCTTCTATCCTGGCCTTCATTATGCAATTCTGGACTCAAATAGATCTGAGCTAGTTCTTAAATGCCTCCTCCCTCCAGAATTACTTCAGTACTTTTAACATTGCTTCTTATCTCCACAGACTTTCATAGTCTTTATATAGGAGAAGCCCTAGCAAAGGAGATGAGACCACTGAGCATATCAAATCATGATGTCTGAAGTTAACACATGTTTTAAATCATCTGTATTTGAATTATAAGTATGAAGGCATGAAATGGCAAATTAAAATTTTTCACTAAGGCAGTGGTCAAGCTCAATGGGAATGCTGCAGGTTAACTCTTTAAGGTAGTTGTAATCAATTCAAACCCCAAATTCCTTGAATTCCAAAGTTATACAACTGATTTTTTCATAGATTACTTTTGTTCCATTAGTTCCAGCATTTAATTGATGCCAGAATTCACTGAATGAAGATGTTGTTACTATGAATGTTATGGTGAAGAGATAATAGAAAAATAGGGTATAAAATTCAAGAAAAAAAATGGGCACCCAACATCAACTGACTTTTTGGAGCCGATTTCCTATGGTGGGATACCTTGCTCAGCCTTGATGCAGTGGGAAGGGGCTTGGTCCTGCCCCAACTTGGTATGCCAGCCTGTGTTGACTCCTCAAAGGAGGCCTTACCCCCTATGAGGAGTGGATGGGGGTGGGGTGGGAAGAAAGTGGGGGGGGGAGCAGGAGAAAGGGAGGGAGGGGGAACTGTGGTTGGTATGTAAAATGCAAAAAATAATAAATTTTTTAAAAAATGGGCACCCAAAGGTTAAATCTCTTTGAACTTAAGCTAGAGGTTCAGTAGTGAATAAAATTAGATCTCAGCTGCTTGTGTGATAAAAGAAGAACCTGGGGAACAGTTTATGGTGTGTGTGTGTTTTGTGTGTGTGTGTGTGTTTTGTGTGTGTGTGCGTGTATGTGTGCATATGTGTTTGTTCATGTATGCACATTTGTAGGTATGAATGTGTATGCATGCGTGTGCATGATCATGCAGAGGCCAAAAGTCAAACTGTGATCTCACTTTTAAAGAGAAGTCCACCTCATTCTTTCTATAAATAGATGAGTTCACTCTCTAAGCACCAGGCCTTGTTGATTAAGCTAGGCTGGCTGACAGTCTGGAGAGCTACCTCTACCTACCTCTCCAGTGCCAGTTCACAGGATGGGCTACCATGCACAACTTCTACACAGCTGTGACAGACTGAAACTCTCATTATGCTTTTGCAGTAAGCACTTTACAGAGTAAGCTATGCCCCCCCCCACTTTCTGTTTTAAATGTAATCACTTGTTGTCTTACAAAGGGAACTATCATTTCACTTTTCCCTTCTGGTATCATTTTTTTCAAGTTTTGGGGGAATATATTCTTTGTTTTAGATGATGTAACAAATTAGCCCAGTCATGGTGACTTAAAGGAAAAGACAATCGTCTATAGTTTGGGATGTCAGAAGTCTAGAAGCATTCTCACTGTAGCTGGGGAGAAACACGTATCTTTGCCTAGTCTAGGTTCAAAACTGTCTTCATTGACTTGTGTTCTTCCAGAGTGTCACAGCTTCAGTCTAACACCAACTTTACCTTCTCCGATCGACACTCTCTGTGACATTCTTTTTCTTTTTTAAAAACTTCATTCAGGCCGGGCGGTGGTGGCGCACGCCTTTAATCCCAGCACTCGGGAGGCAGAGCCAGGCGGATCTCTGTGAGTTCGAGGCCAGCCTGGGCTACCAAGTGAGTTCCAGGAAAGGCGCAAAGCTACATAGAGAAACCCTGTCTCGAAAAACCAAAAAAAAAAAAAAAAAAAAAAAAAAAACTTCATTCAGTTGACTTCATTAAGTGTAATAAATATGCAATATCCTTTCTTAACATATATTATGTGTTCAGTAAAATATCATTGACTCCATTTATAATGTTTTGCAGAATATTTGTGCACAGTATCCATCATGAGTGACTGAAGCATTACTACCCTTCAGTAGCAACTTTTCATTTGTCTTACACACCAGTCTCTGGAAATCATCATTTCACTATTTGAGTCTATAAATTTAATTACTTTAAATACCTTACAGCATGTGTCTGTGATTGTCCTATTTCATTCAGGTTTTACATATTTCTGAATCTTCCACTTTATTGATAAATTGTGTGTATACTGTTTATATCATACTTTCTTTGCCCTTCTGTCTGCCCAAATGCATGCATATATATATAGTATTTCCACTACCTGGTTACTATAAATGAATATGCCTACCATAAACTGAGTGTCCTAATTCATCTTCAAAATTTTTATTTCAATTCTTTTTACTAGATACCCAGAATCAGAATTTCTGGATTATAAAATATTTCTATTATTAAATTTTGTAACACCTTCACAGCCTTTTCCATAGTGAGAAACAACATTTTGCATGCTAACCAACTGTATATAAAGATTACAATTTCTCCACATCCTCCTTCTTGGTTTTTTTGATGTGTGTGTGTGTGTGTGTGTGTGTGTGTGTGTGTGTGTGTGTGTGTGTGTGTGTTTGGTTAGGCCTCAGGGCTTAGATAATAGCTATATGTCTAACCAATATTTTTATGCTAATGATATATCTTTATGGTACTTTGATGTCATACTTTGATTAAAATCAGTGTGACTTCTCCTTTTTGGTTGTGTGCCAAGATTCATTCAGTCTTATGTGGATCAATATAAACTTTAGAATACCTTTTTTTATTTATGGAAGAGTCTTTATAATGAATTTTTAAATTATATTCAGTTTGTACATCATCTTAGGAAGTCTAGGTATTAGAACAATGTTAAGTGCTCCAGTATGTCAACACAAGGTATTCATGTAGGTGGAAGTTTCTGTCTCATCAGCCTAAGTAACCACACAGAGGCTTAATATTAATTACAAATTCTCAGTCAATAGTTCAGGCTTGTTACTAACTAACTCTTACATTTCCAACTAGCCCATATTCTTATCTATACTTTGCCATGTGGAGTGGCTTGGTACCTTTTCTCACCGTGGCATATTCACCTTGCTTTTCTCTGCATCTGCTCACTACCCTTTGACTCCACCCTTCTTCTTCCCAGCATTCTCTGCTTGGCTCTCCCCCTAACCTTATCCTGTCCAGCTATCCAGTCAGCTTCTTTATTAAATGAATCACAGTAACATATATTCACACAGTGTAAAGGAATATTCCACATTCTCATTTATTACTTTGTCTTTAATTTCTCTGATTAATGTTTTCTAAATTTTAGTATGTAATCATTTCACCCAGTGTTATGGCTATTCTTGGTTGTCAACATGATCCACCTGGATTAACTAAAACCCAAGTGGCTGGATTTCAACTCTGATTTTTCTCGATTGAAACATTTGAAGTGAAAAGTCCTACCCTAAACACTGGTCTTTTGAGGTGGGAAGATCTGCCTTTAATCTGGGCCACACCTTCTGATGGCAGCCTATAGCAGAAGGACACTCTCACTCTTTGCCTGCTTGCCCTCACTCTCAATGGTAAGTTCATTTTTTTCTTTACTGGTATTAGACCCTCTTTCTTTGGGATTCTGGCATATACTAAAGATCAGCTGAGACATCCAGCCTATTGAACAAAACAACTATTGGATTATTGTCCTTTCCATTATTAGGCAGCCATTGTTGGATTAGCTGCACATAGGTCATTTGAATAAATTGTGTGTGTGTGTGTGTGTGTGTGTGTGTGTGCAATTTTAATTTTGTGGCTTTTGTACATGGAATTATTTTCCAAATTCTCTTTTTTTTTGCTAGTTTACCCTGAGATTAGAAGTGCTATTGACTTTTGCATATTTATTTTTAAAAATTGTGTGTGCATGTGTGTGTGTGTTTGTGTGTGTGTGTGTGTGTTTACCCTGAGTTTAGAAGTGCCATTGACTTTTGCATATTTATTTTTAAAAAGTGTGTGTGTGTGTGTGTGTGTGTGTGTGTGTGTAAACTGTGCACACACATATATATGTGCTGGTGCTGGGAGTCTCTTGAGGCCAGAGTAAGGTACTGAACCTCAGGAATGATGAACTGGTAGATATGGATGGACTCTGGTCTTCTGAAATAGCAGCAAATACTCTTAACTATTGAGCCATCACTTCTACTCCATAATGACTCTTTAAAATCTTGAAACATTGTTAAAATTCTTTATTGGTTCTTATAGATTTTTTGAGTATTTAAGGAATGCTATATGTAGGATAATATTGTAAAACCAATGGAAATTTTCCATTTCATCTATTTCAATATGTCAGTTTCTTCTTGTTCTACCTAAGATTGGCAATGCCCTTTAGAATGAAAATGAAGGGAAAGAACATCTTTACCTTCTACCTTATCCTAGAGGGTAACCTTGTAGTTTTTACTACATTATGTTGTTGGTTAATTTTTTTGCAATTATCTTTATTATGTTGAGGTAATTTTCTTGCATTCCTAGTTTTTTTTTACAGTTTTCATTATGAGAAGTTGAACATCTTATTAGATACTTGATCTTAATATAATAATACTATTCCTTTATGCTTTATTCTGATAATGTGTTATACCTAATTAAATTGATTTTATGGGTGAATCAATCATCATACCCCAATGACACCCCACTAGTTTTGGTCTATGATCCTTTTAATGTTATGTTTAATTTAATTTGCTTGTATTTTTTTTTAATTTGCTTGTATTTTTGAGTATTTTTCCATCTATTTCATCAGAGATGTTAACTGGTGGCTTACTTTTCCCATAGAATCTATTATAGTTATTTTTACATTGCTGTGTTAAAACACCATGACCATGGCAACTTATACAGATAGCATTTAATTTGGCTTATGATTCCACAGGGTTGGATGGAGTCTTTTATGATGTTGTAAAGGAACAGCTGAGTGCTCACATCTTGATCCAAACCCATGAAGCAGAAAGAACAAAACAAGTCCTGTGAAACAACAAAGGCTGCCTTTGAAACTCCTCCTTTAACAGTGCTACACCTTCTTTTTTTTTTTTTTTTTTGATTTTTCGAGACAGGGTTTCTTTGTGTAGCTTTGCGCCTTTCCTGGGACTCACTTGGTAGCCCAGGCTGGCCTCGAACTCACAGAGATCCACCTGCCTCTGCCTCCCGAGTGCTGGGATTAAAGGCGTGCGCCACCACCGCCCGGCCTGTTTTTGTTTCTTTTTTTTTTTTTTTTTTTTTTTTTTTTTTTTTTTTTTACACCTTCTTTTTTTATTAAGTGATTTTCTGTTTATTTTACATACCAACCACAGATTGCCCTGTTCTCCCTCCTCCCACCCCACAGCATTCTCCTACAATCCACCCCCTTTTCCCACCTCCCCCAAGATATCATTTCCCATGGGGAGTCATCAGAGCCTGATATATTCACTTGAGGCAGGTCCAAGTCTCTCCTCCCTGTACCAAGGCTGTGCAAAGTGTCTCACTATAGGCACTAGGTTTCAAAAAGCTAGCTCATGCACTAGGAACAGGTCACAATCCCACTGCCTGGGAGCCCCTAAACAGTTCAAGCTAAACAACTGTCTTACTTATCCAGAGGGTCTAGTCCAGTACCATGGGGGCTCCTTGGCTATTGGTCCACAGTTCATGTGTTTCCACTAGTTTGGCTAGTTGTCTCTGTACTTTTTCCAATCACAGTCTCAATATCCCTTGCTCATAGAATCCCTCATGTCTCTCATTGATTGGTCTCCTGGAGCTCTGCATGGGACCCAGTTGTGGATTTCTGCATCGGCTTCCTTTAGTCACTGGATGAAGATTCATTGATGACGGTTTGGGTATTCACCCATCAGATCACCAGAGTAGGCCAGTTCAGGCACCCTCTCGACTATTGCCAGTAGTCTATGATGGAGTCATCCTGAAGAATGGATAAATAAAATGTGGTAGATATACACAATGGAGTACTACTCAGCAGAGAAAAACAATGACATCATGAGGTTTGCAGACAAATGGATGGAACTAGAAAATGTCATCCTGAGTGAGGTAACCCATACTCAGAAGGACAAATGTGTGTACTCACTCATAAATAGATACTAGATATAAAGCAAAGGATAACCAGACTGCAACCCACAGCTCCAGGGAGGTTAGCTAGTAGGGAGGACCCTAGGAAGGGTGCATGGATTACCCAATACATAGAAATGGATGAGATCTACATGAGCACACTGGGAGTGAGGGATGATAATGGAGGACAAGGGATGGGGGATAATATCTTAGAAGAGTGAGGGGTTTGAGCTGGAATGGGAACAGAGTGAGAGAGCAAATAAAGAGATACTATGATAAATGAAGACACCACGGGAATAGGGAGAAGCAAAGTGCTTCACCTTTTAATTCATCCCAAACAGTTCCACCAGTTGAGGACCAATTGAGTTCCAACCACTGAGGTATCAAATATATGAGCCTATGTAAACCATTCTTATTTAAGCCACCACAACATCTTTCTCTGACATCTTTTCCCCATATTTTTCCCTTGGTGTGTGTGTGTGTGTGTGTGTGTGTGTGTGTGTGTGTGTGTGTGTGTTTTAGAAAAGGTCTACTTATGTTACTCAGTCTGTCTTTGAACTTGAAATCCTCTTATTTCAACCTCTAGAGTGATATGATTATAGGCATACACAACTATACTCAGCTTTCTGACTTGTATATCAAAACAAAACTTGTCTCTTAATGTTACTTTCAAATTTGGTTCTCTTGCATTTCTTAAAGCAGTTTGTGAATAATTGGCATTACTTTTTCTCCAAATGTTCAATATAAGTGCACCATGGAAGCCATCTGTTCTTGAATTTTTCTTTGTTGGATGATTTGTTATTGCTGATCCAGACTATCTATTCATTTAGATTTATCAATAATTACTTCGTAATCCAATGACAACAGTCCAAACCTTTCTAGAAGTTTATCTGCTTTTATTGGTTGTCCAGTTTTTTAATGTACAAGTGCAGTATCACTACCTTATAAGAAAGCTAGTGGTAAAATTTAGGGCATATTTGGTTAACACATGATAATTTCCTCCATCAGTATCGTTGACTTATTTGTATCAGAAAGTCTCTTTCAATTATGAAGTAATATTTGCAGGTTGAAGAGACTAGGACTTGAATAAACTGTGAGCTATTTTCAACTGTATGTATCTGACTATGCCACATTCTTTAAAGATTATACTGATCTGATCATAGGTGGTATAAATCCAGTTATAGTTTCTATAATTTTGAAAACAGAGTTGATTATAACACATGTAGGAAACTGAAATCCCTGAAGGTTGTGGGAGGAAGGAAAGCTATGTGCAAATGGAACCAGAGGCAAACAAAATCATGGCATATCATCTCTTTCCTTATTGTTTCCTACATATTCAGGCATCATTTTCTGCAATAAAGGTCTCCCTCATTACTATGTCTTATTGGTGAAATTATTAAGGCCACTCCACATAGTTAAAAGGAGATTTATTTAATGGCGCAACTTACAAATGAAGGAATAGGTAGGTTGAGGGTTCTGGGAAAGACGCAGCAGTAGTCCGGCGTTGTTCTCTGGAGAACTCTCCTCCGTCCACCTCTAGCATCCGGGCTCCCAGCAGCAAGAGAGCGTGGCATGTCCCAATCTTGGGTCTTCAGGCCCTCCCTTGGCCCTGCCTTGTGGGCATGAGAGTTACCAAAACCTCAATGGGGGTTGGAACTTCCAGACCAAAGCTGGAATGGCTACCCACTACAATGTCTAGTCCCTTCTTCCTGCTCTCCTTGCTCTATCTCATCTCTGTCTCTCTGTATGTTGTTCCCTATGTTTTTGTGACCCACAACTGTAGCATCTGAGTCTGTAATATCCTCCAAAGGCTTGTCTGTTGGGAGTTTGTTTGTCAGCCAGCAAATGAGATTTGAGAAAGTCAGTGGTTCCTGAGGGATGTGACCTAATCAGTAGAGTGACATTTTTAATGGATTCATTGTTGGAGTGTGATGGAATAGGAGACAGAACAAAGTTGAGGAAAGTCCCTGACTTCTTTCTCCTTTCTTGACACCATGAAACAAGCAACTCTACTCACTCATGACTTTCTGTCATGATATTAAGACTCACTGTGGTCTAGAGCAATGGAGTCAGTCGGCAATGGACTAAAAACTCTAAAACTATAACCCAAAATATATTCTTTTTCTCAGTGTATATTTGTCACAGTGATGCAAAACTAATACATCCATGTTCCTGAGGCTTGATAGATGTACCTGCTAAAAATCATGAATCTCTAAACCCACAGGTTTAGAAAAATGAAAAAGGAAGACATTGATTACAATAAGACAACTGGTATTAGTCTACTCTATCTAGTGCTGAAAAAGCATCAATTAATAAATTTGGTGACCTTTCAGCATTTTATTATGTGTGGGAGGAAAATACACATAGGCAATAACTAGAAACACTGAAATGAAGAGTTAGTCAAATTAATCTTTATCAATAAAAAAAAATCAGAGTCATATATCAGGAAAGAACCTTAAAATAATATGCTATGTACATCCACAGTAAAAAACAAAAAACAAAAAACAAAAAACAAAAACCTTAATTCCTAGCTAGCTATAATTATAGTTGTCCTTAGGTAAAACTTTAGATACAAAACTTTGGACTAACAAAGATAATATAAATGATAGAATATTTTCTTTAATTTTGCCAAATATAAATAAACTAAATATTATAACTGTAATTGTTACTTAATAACTATTTTGTTATATGTAGTTTTACTATGTTAAAGCTGAAAATTTTCTTTTTAATTAGACAAAAAGGGAGAAATGCTGTGGAATAATTCTTCTGTACACTGTGAATATATATTACTCTCATTGTTTAATAAAGAAACTGATTGGCCTTTAGCAAGGTAGGATAAAGTTAGGTAGGACAATCAAACTGAGAAGAGTGGGATGAAGAAGGATGGAGCCTGAGGAGATGCCATGAGATGCTGAAGGAGCAGCATGGGAAATATGTAGATGAGGTAAACAAGACTTGTGGCAGCACATATATTAACAAAAATGGGTTAATTTAAGTTATAAGATCTAGCTAAAAGCAAGCCTAAGCTATTGGAAAAGTATTTATAATTAATATTAAGTCTCTGTATGGTTATTTGGTAGTGGCTGGTGGGATAAAACTGATCAGCGAGACACAGAAACTTCTGCCGACACTGAAATTTAGTTGCAGGGAAAACTTCCCTATGTATCTTTTGCATATATATTTTTAAAAGTTTCTTTGGGGACATGCAGTATAAAGAAAGTACTTTTTAATTACTGCCAGAATTTTGCATGAGATTACTATTGAAGCAGGATTTATTTTTTCTATAGATGAAAATGTTTAAGCACAAAAATAAATGTGACAGCATTTATAAGAATCGACTAAACAAGTCTTCTGATAATCAAATTATCCTTTCCTCAACTGATTGCAATGATGTGGTAAAGCAAACTAAAAGAAGAGCCATGCTTATGTTCTGTTGTACTGTTTACTAGAAGTTACCCTACAAGTTTTATTTTCTCCACCCCAGTTCATTCTGAGAATGATAATTCATATCCAATTGTGTCTTGCTTTCATGTTTAAAAGAAATAAGTAAAGTAAAATCTCTTTACATTTTGTATTTTAAAATCCTAACTCTTCTATAACCTACTCAATCTGATTTGATACCACTTACATTGTTTGAACTGTTCTATCTCAATGGATTAAGTGGAATTTGTTTATAACATAGATTAGTATACACAAAAGGGTCCTGGCCCCTGTTTTGGGTAACTGTTGCCTTGCTTGCTGACCTTGACCTTGATATCCTCCCTGTGCTAATTCCCTGCTGGGTTCCACCTTCCTGAATGCTTAAGGGAAGTTCCTTGTCTGTGTATCCTGCTTAATGGGCATTAACAGCTTAGATGCAAGATTGTAAAACATCAGTAGGAACTTCTGCCCTCCGGGGGTTCGCCCATTGTGCTGTAAGCCTGTATTTAAGACCTCTTCCCTCCTTCAATAAACAGCATTCGGCATTAAAGAAAACAAAGCAAGTGACAGCAAAAAAATAAAATAAAGAATTAAAAGCAGATTAAGAATTCAATTTAAGCCTTAATAATGAATATGTGCACCTGCAATTATTGGTAGACAGTAATATTGTTTAAGACCAAGGCTCCTGCCTGTTGAGGTGTTCAAGGAACATTGCAAGAGACCTCAAGTTCTATATAAAAACCAGATCCACCCGTTTGATTAGACTTGCGAATCCTTCTTTTGTCTTTCCAGTGGGATTTATTCAACAGTCTTGTTCTTGTCAGTATAGAAAGTCAGACTCTTCATATCATTAATGATCTGAGAGCAGGATGGAGTGTGAGGAGTAGGAAGATGTAGCCAGTGTCTAGGGCACTATTATGAGAAGATGATGTAGATTATTTTTTTTTATTAACAGTTTCAAATTGAATGCTTTTTCATTTAAGGGAAATTTAAAAATGGCATGGGAATATGTTTCCAAAACACATATCAACATTAGCCACATTGCTGGATGTTAATGATTCCCTCTGCTCTCTTTGTACCTCATGCATACAAGATAGATGAACTCACAAGTTTTAGACTAACCTTGAATTTAGAACTAGTTCAAATACTTCAGGCTCCATCTGCTTGTGGGGAATATAAAATTATGAGGATTAAAATGACCAGGAGATTAAAAAAAATCCTTCAGGGTTGAAAGTATGAATTCCAACTTGCAGATTTCAAAAAGCATTCACTTCCATGCTTTGTATTTTTTTTTAATTCCTCATGTGCATTTGGCTAACTTTCTCCTCTGAAGAGCAACTATAATAGGCATTTAATTAAATGTGCCAGCTGTGTTTTCTATTTTGCTGAAGATGAGCTTGTTAAAATAACATTCATTCTTCAGAGGAAATAAGAAAAATAATTTTTAAACTTTGATTTTGAAGATTTTTTTCCATAAAATTTATTTTTAAATTGTCGAATAAAAGGAACAAGAATAAGTTAATTCAAATGTTGTCCAAGGCTGGGGATGTCACTCTGTGCTTGTGTGTGTCTAGTACTTGAGAGGTTGTGGGTTAGATTCTTAGAACTAAAAAATGAAAAAGAATATACAAATATTAGCACTCTTTTTAATATTTCCTTTAAAAAACAAAATAGAGAAGGTATTTAATTGGTTCATTAAATCATAATATTATAAAAGGACCTTGAGATTACAGAGAGGTTTTAAAATATGTGACTGAAGTCATAAAACTAATCTTAAGATTTGTTATCTTTGTATCTGACACATTGAAAATAACATCATTACAAACTGGCTTAGTTATTTATTTTTCCTTCAATTGTTTTGTTCACTTGTAGACAGTAAAAGTAAAACAAAATAATTAAATATATTCCTGCTCAAAAGAAACAGTGAAGAAACATATGTTGATATACTACTGCTGGCAGGATGGATTCATTTGAATTATAATGGAATCTTGTGTGCATGTGTAGGGTCCTGGCTTAACCACTCAGCCTTCGCTCAAGCTGGACAAATTCTCAGCCAACTTGATATATTTCTCTGCTGTCATAACCTCAGTAGAGAGTTATTTACAGACCTGTCATAGAATTCAAGGCAGAATGATGAAGTATATGTCATCCTATTCTTCTTAATAATTATGGCTGAAAAATATTGAAAAAAAATATTTAAGCCCATCATGTCAAGGCTAAAAAAAGTTAGCAAAAGAAAGTTGAGTGGGCTTGGATTTGAGACATGAAAAGTAGTGAGTTTCCTGTGGTTGTTTTTTGCCATCAATATGTCTCAGCCTTCTTCACACCAAGAGAAGCCTATGACTTAAACTCCTGAGTGTGCTGGGAAGTGAGTGAAGGAAAGCCTTCACTCTCTTACCAAGGTACCAGAAACAGTGCAGACTTTGGATTAAATCCACCCACTTGAGGACAATGCCAGAAAGAAACCAAGGCCTCTTCCCATGCATGTACAGAGTGCTAGAGAGACCTGGGGGCTCAGCTCTTCTTTGTTCTTGCCAATGCCTTCTGTGTGGTGTTCTGGAGATCTTCTCACAGGCCTGATTCCTTTTAATAACTTTATCCCATCCTAATTTTTTTTTCTTCCTTGCTTATGCCTTCAGTTCTCTTATAGTTCTTTTATTCTTATGTTTTCACTTATATTAAAATTTAATGTATATCACATAATTACGTTATGAAATAAAAACCAGTGCCTCTAAACCTCTAAACTCACCACACACCTAAAATACAAAATTCTTCCTAATTTTCCTGAAGTACCTAATGCACTTTTATGGCCATCCTGGTCCCCATCTCTTCACTTCCCTCAATCATTCATGTCTTCAGTAATGGCACCTATAGGATCTTTAACTGAGCTTTTGACACTAGAAGTCACTTATTTTAGAAAGAAGACTGAGACATTCTAACGCTCTGTTAAAGTTGAGTATCAATTAGAGTAATGTTTCAGACTTCCACATGAATGATTTCCATCGATCAAAAAATTCTCTCAAAATGTTTTTGTACTTTTTCCATTGTTAACACAGAATCTAATTAGAAATTAAAAGAAAAATAATTTCTCAATGTTTCCAAATTACTCTGCGACTAGCAGTTAAATATAAACTCTTTAGATGGCATGCTTTACATAATTCGTGATCTTAATGTGGATAGAAGAAATGTATCGGAACATATATTCCAGCTTCATTAAGACATGAGTGGTATTCTTTCATTTTTAAGTTTCACAGTTGCCATGGCAACCAACCATATGCATTTATAGTACTACTCTGGCTGCATCTAGCAGCATGTAGTATCTCACTTTCTCCTACACAGTCTATTCCTCTGTTTTTTTTTCTTTCTCTTCATCCTTCTTTCCTTTGCTCCATTTTTTCTCAATAGTGGAGTCTAGGCACAACTGTTTAACTGTTCTGAATTATTCAGACTCAGGCAATGGGATGCATGATAGCTCTACCTGTGAAGGTGTTTGCTGCCAAGCCAGGCAACCCCCGTTGCATTTCGAGGATCCAAATGACGAGAGAAGTAAGCACTGCAATTTGTTCTCTAACGTTCATACGCACACCATGGCATGTGCATGCACACACACATACATACACAGACATGCATACATTTTTTTAATGTAATAAATAAAGCATGTGGCATAAATGGGCCAGCACTCCCAGGATTCTCCTAATGGTATGGGGTGCTGTGAGATTACCAAGAAATACACAGGTAGGCATTAGGAAGAATTTGGAAGATCAAAACCTTGGCAAAGTTATGAAGGGTTTAGATCATAACAGCCAACATTTAGTGGCTACTGTCCATCAGTTAGTGATAATAACTTACTTGTTTTATGTGGTATGCTAACAACAACCTGACATTGTGGAATCTATTTGAAGTTTACCCCAAATGAGTAAGAATTAACACAGTAGAAAATTGTGAGTGGGGTAACAGACTTTGTAAGAGACTATAACAAGAACCAGGATCTTAGAAAACTTAGGATTAGTAAATAGAGCTATATACTGCTATATGTATAATGCAAACTCAGAAGGATATCAGGAATTGGGGTAAAGAGGAAGCCAGGAGCTACATCCTAGTCATTATCTGGGCTGGAAATGTGGCTCACAAATTAAGAGTGAATTCTGTTCTTACAGATGACTGGAGTTGGGTTGCCTGCATATATGTTAGGCATCTCATAACTGCCTGTATCTATATCTCCAAATTCATGAGATACAACATCTCCTTCTTGTCTCTGTCAGTACTTGCACAAATGTGAACATAAACACACAAGACATATATTTCTTAAGTAAAAATTAACAAATAAATAGACATTATCAGAAAATTATAAGGCATTACATGATTTTCTCAGGATTTTTTTTCAGAGTTTGAAAGAATAAACTTTAATAAATTATGGAAATAAAAGACAAAATACAGGAGAAAGAGTGATTTTTTTTCATTTGGCAAATGTTCATCTTCTCTCAGTCCAAACCTACAATGTTTGCATTTCTTTGCTACTAAGCTTGGGACACTCAGAGTGTATTTCTGATTTTCCAGCTGGTTGCTTGTTAGGCTTGCTCGCACAAAAGGAGAGATTGGCAGGCTGAAGGAGGTTGAAAGGGGCTTGTTACTTCCTGCTTTGATCTTTCTGTATCCTCATCTCTCCCATGACCCTTTACCCCCAGCACAGGCAGTTGGTGATATTCTGCAGTTTTGTAATTCTGCTCCAAACCAGGCTCTTCATAAAGAAAATAAAATCAACAAAAGCAACAGTCAGTGTCAACTTTTAGGTAAAAATTATACCCTTTCTCTTATGGTTTATTAAGAAAAGCAGCTAAGTTGTGCTGACTAGCATTTAAAATATATACATATATAGTATTTATTATAATAGCTTACAGGTTATGGTCCAACTATTTCAACATTGGCTATCTCCCAGTAGAAAGGCCAAAAATCCAATAGTTTTCAGTCCATGGTGCTGAATGTCTCAGCTGATCTTCAGTCTATGCCAGAATCCTAAAGTAGGCTCTAGTGCCAGTGAAGGAAGACTAGACTTGTCATTGAGAGTGAGAGCAAGCAGGTAAAGAGCAAGAACTTTCTTCCTCTATATATTTTGTATAGGCAGACACCATAAGGTGTGGCCCATATTTAAGATGTATCCTCCTACCTTAAAAGATCTGGTTCCATCCATTTGCCTGCAAATTTCATGCTTTTATTGTTTTTCTCTGCTGAGTAGTACTCCATTGTGTATATGTACCACATTTTTTTTCATCCATTCTTCTGTTGACGGGCATCTAGGTTGTTTCCAGGTTCTGGCTATTACAAATAGTGCTGCTATGAACATAGCTGAGCATGTATCTTTATGGTATGAATCAGCATTCCTTAGGGTATATGCACAAGAGTAGGATGGCTGGGTCTTGAGGTAGTTCGATTCCCAATTTTCTGAGAAACTGCCATACTGATTTCCACAGTGGTTGTACAAGTTTACATTCCTACCAACAGTGGAGGAGTGTTCCCTTTGCTCCACATCCTCTACAACATTGACTGTCATTGGTGTTTTTGATCGTAGCCATTCTGACAGGTGTAAGGTGGTATCTCAGAGTCGTTTTGATTTGCATTTCTCTGATGATTAAGGATGTTGAGCATTTCTTTAAATGTCTTTCAGCAAATGGATGGAACTAGAAAAAATCATCCTGAGTGAGATAAGCCAAACCCAGAAAGACAGCCATGGTATGTACTCACTCATAAGTGGATTCTAGATATAAAATAAAGAACAATCAGACCACAACCCATAGAACCATGGAGGATATATATATATATATATATATATATATATATATATATATATATATATATATATAGCATGGAGGCCCCTAGGACGACTGTGGCTTATAATAAATTTTGGTTTTACTCAATTATTGAAAAAAATAGCCAAATGAATGGAAACATATGAACTATGAACCAAAGGCTGAGGGGGCCCCAGCTGGATCAGGCCCTCTGAATAGGTGTGACAGTTGATTAGCTTGATCTGTTTGGGAGGCAACTAGGCAGTGGGACCAAGTCCTGTGCTCATTGCATGAGTTGGCTGTTTAAAACCTGGAGCTTATGCAGGGACACTTGGCTCAGTCTGGGAGGAAGGGACTGGACTTGCCTGGACTGAGTCTACCAGGCTGATTGCAGTCATCGAGGGAGAATTTGCCCTGGAGGAGGTGGGAATGGGGGGTGGGTTGGGGGTAAGCAGAGGGGGTGGGAGGGGGGAGAATAGGGGAACCCATGGCTGATATGTAGACTGAATGGTATTGTAATATAAAATAAATAAAATTTAAAAAAATATCTGGATTTAGGGTGAGTCTTCTCACTTCAAATGAATCAATCAAGAAAAATCTCTCACAGGTGTATCTAGCTGCTTGGATTTTAGTTAATTCCAAATGTAGTCAAGTTGACAACAAAGAATAGACAGCACAGAGTGTGACCTGAGAGTTGTAAGCTGAATTAAACCCTTTTCCTAAGTTGTTTTGGGTTACATTGACTCTTCTCAGCAAAAGAAACCTTAATGCAGTTGCATAGGACATTGGAAGATAATTGGTTCCATGCTTCGACTTGTAACTCAGCAAGGTCATTAAAATTTCTGCACTTGTAGTTTTTAGTTCCACCATTCTTTGGTAAATTGGCCATTGGTACTATCATGTGCCTACTGTGGCTACACAGTGGATCCCACACCTACACAAAACACATTGCCATAGCAAAGCAGGCAGCGGAAACAAAAACGGGGGCAGAAATGTAAATGGGCATCTAAGCTATTGGTAGTAGACTCAACAGGGCTACTGAAAAGATGAATGTCTATAAATTTATGTCAGTATTTTTGTATGTGTATTTTAATAGTGAGTGCATATACAGAAATATGTTTAAATGATCCTTTATCAATTTTCAAATAATTTATGTGATTCTTGGTGTTGTATAAACACACAGCCATTGCCTGACAATTTTCCCTCTAAAAGTTCATGTAAACAGTTGCTGAATCAGAGAATGGGATATCTATAACTCTGAAAGACATGAGCACTGTACTATTCTCAGTATACAAACTAGAAAATGTGACCAAGCCCCATATCCAACAACCTTCTTTCATGTAGAAGCTATTAACTGTAGGAGGCGTGGTATCTACAGAAACATGGCTGTCTAATTTTGATTATCTGGATAACCTTTAATTATCAGACTTAATATTTTTAGAAATGGGCATAACTAAGCCAGTCACTCAAGGGTTTTGTGTAATTTAATCACTAAATAATAAGTATAACTTCTTGAGATCTGTAAGCAAAGGATTTTAAGCAGATGCAAAATGTCATTATCAATAGAATCTTAACATCTCAGTGAGCTATTAAAAAATGGCATCACAGAGGTCCTTTAATCACCTACAAGAATATACCTATACAGCAATGGTAGAATTTGTAGAGTATTTCATCATTTGGTGCTGTGGATATCACTGTATATAAATAAAACACTGATGGCCAATGACCAGGCAGGAAGTATAGGCGGGACATGGAGAGAGGAGAATTGGGGAAACAGGAAGAAGGAGGGAGAGACACTGCAGCCACTGCCAGGACAAGCAACATGTAAAGACGCCGGTAAGCCACCAGCCACGTGGCAAGGTATAGATTTATAAAAATGGGTTAATTTAATATATAAAAACAGTTAGCAAGAAGCCTGCCCATGACCATACAGTTTATAAGTAATATAAGTGTCTGAGTGATTATTTTATACATGGATTGTGGGACTGCGGGGCTTGGGGAACCTGGAGAGAAGCCCTCCAGTAACAATTTGGTGGAAAAATTAGAAGGGCAAATAATTGAGGTGTCTGTATTACTAGCAGTATTAATTACTTCTGTTATAAAATTCTAAAACAAAAATAATTTGTGGAAGAGAGGATACTTTTTATCCACAGGGATAGAGTTTATCAGTAGAAAGAAAAGATATTACATTTCATCCACACGCATAGAGTAGAGGAAGGGAACAGGAAGCAGGGCAAGGCTATGAACCGCTAAGGCCATCCATCCAGGTGATACACTTCCTCTAGCAAGGCTATACCTCATGAAGTTTGTAAACCCTTCCCAAACAGCATCAACAACTGAGAACCAAGTATTCAAGAACATGAGCCTTTGGGGGACATTTCTCAATTTATCCACCACAGTATTGATTTCATTTTTTCCTAATAATACAATTCAACTTTTGTTCTGGCAGTGGGTAATTTAAAAACATTTTGAAGGTAGCGTTTATTTAGAAATAGCCTCATGGACACCAGTGATTTACTGAAAATATTGAAAAACACTGGGACATGTCCAGTTTGAAATATATTAGTTTTTATATATAAGCCTCTACATAAAATTGCATTTGTATTTATCTATACATATATGTCAGAATTATGAAAAGGTATTTATTAAGCTTTAACTTTATACATTTGAAAAATCAAAGGCTATAGTCTATTTTAATTGTTAGAATAGTCTAGCAAGTATTTTTCCATGGAAATTCTTAAAAGAAACCTCATAGTGGGGGAAGTGAGAATCTTTGTGGGAAGGGAAAGAAAATCTGTTGAATGGTGGCAGCTCCTTTTCCTGGCCGCAGACCAAATTGCTTCCTTGATCGCTATCAGCATTCATAATAATTCCTGTAGCCTTTGAAATCTTAAAAAGCAAGACTTCAACCATATTTCTTGCCTATAGTGAGTAAGTAGTTTTATGTACACAGATGATTACAAATATATCTTTTCTAACCTCTATTTCCAGAGAAAAATATAACTTTCTCCCTGGCAATTTGAAGAGCTGTGTTGTGTAGTATCTTACAGTGAATTACAATAAAAAACAGAAGTACAAAAACATATCTCTTACTAATGTTCCCATGAACCATGGTGCTTCACAGTGAGTGTTTGACATTTATGTATCTATGGTACATAGATATTCTATACGCCTAGACACTAGGGAGAAATATACCCAGTGAGTGTGCATGTATATTCTCTATTCTGTTTATAAACAGAGACAACACATTACATGTTGCCATGGTATTCTTGGAAATACATATTCAGATCAGAATGTTCTGTTATGACCATCATTTGCAGATATAAACTGGCCAATTTTTTTTTGAGATAGCATTTCTCTATGTAACCATTGTTGTTCTGGAACTCACTCTACAGACCAGGCTGGCCTCCCATCTCTGTCTCCTGAGTGCTGGGATCAAAGGCATGCCACCACCACCTGGCAACTTGTCAAATTTGGTTGATTCATTCGTAATGTATACATTACCTCATGTATCATGCACTGTGCAGACCTTGGGGGACTCAGGACAGTTAAGCTCAGAAAGCTTGCAATTTTCTGTAAAGAAAAATAATTCATTAGTTATTCATTGACACATAAGGAATAGCCAAGGAAATGAGGGAAAGATACCAGGAATTTCAAAAGAATGAAAAAATATCAATATATATGTATTTCTAAAATCATACCTCTCTGTGAAATAAAGAAAATTTGTCCGTCTGAGCACTATGCAAAACTCTTTCAACCAGAGAAAATATTTCAAAGAAAAATATACGCTCATTACATGGGTCTATTTCACAAGCTTTGCATCAGACTTCACATAACTTTTACCATTGACTTGTAGCTAGACCATCAGCATGCCTGGTTTCTTTTGCACTTCATTGTATAGCAACAGGAACTTTTCTTTTATTTACCAATAACAATCATCTAAAAATATAACTTCAAGCTTCACTTCTCAGGCCAACTAAGCCAATATTTGCTATATCTCAATCTGATTGTATAGAATGGCAACTGTCATGCACTGCTTGACATTACAAGAGCATCTACAGTCCTGTGCTGTGCATAGTTACCCTTCAACCCATAGCCTGATCCCTTCCACTCTTATATATGGGTTTTAGGGATACTAGAATTTGGGGCTTCTCATTTATAGGAATTGAAAGCTGTTCCCTAGTTTTTCTCTCTGTTCCTTTCAACCCACGATCATTCACAAATAATAGGTGCAGTTATATCACAAGTTAAATTTTTATCAACTGGACACTGAAATTGAAATTTCATATAATTTTCATGTGACTCAAGATACTTCATTATTTGTAATCATTTGAAAATGTAAAAGTACATTATTTTTAAGATTTTATATTTATATCCTATAAGATTCTTCTGTTGAAACTCCAATAACCAAAGCAACTGTACTTAGAGGCAGATATTTGGGGAGGCAATTAAAGTTAAGAACACAGTGGTTCAAGAGGAGAAATACTGTCTTTCAAGGTAGAAAGAGATGCTCGCCAGAATCTGAATCATCCAACACTTTGATCTTGAGCATCTAACATCCAGCATTACAATAAAGTATCTTGTATTGCTGCAGCCATCCAGTTTGTGTGATTTTGCTCGGGGAAGACACTGATAGCTCAGTGACCATAATAAAACAAGTGGTAGACTGATTTTAACATTCTCTTGATCCACATACTCATATTCTGTTTATATTACTGGGACCCATAAGAAGTAGTAATGGTCTCATTCTAATTTGAATTTAGAAAGTCAAATTTATCTAATGATGTATATAGTAATAGTCATTGTTGAGGTGTGTGTGTGTGTGTGTGTGTGTGTGTGTGTGTGTGAGAGAGAGAGAGAGAGAGAGAGAGAGAGAGAGAGAGAGAGAGAGAGAGAGAGAGATTGAACATTTGGATCTTTTTCCCCCTGAGAGCTCTGATTCTGTGGGTCATAACACACAACTTGAAAACTGAATAGGAAACTGTACAATCAGTGAAGTTGTTAAATGTTGTGTAGAAGATAAATGGACACAGAATCCTTACTAATACATAATTTCCAATCTTCTCATTCTCCTCCATCCCTTCTCCTCCAATCGCCATTTCAAGATATTTAGTTATTTCCCAGAGAAAAGACTTTTAAATCAATAATTCAACAAGGATTGCCTTTGAAAGTATGAATCATATTAGAAGACAGTCCACGCATATTGCTACGTTTGGATTCCCTGAAAGGCCAGCCTTTACTGTTATTATTTCACCCACTTGTCCTGTGTGTGGGCATACATTGTTCCATCCTATATATGTAATAATCCTAGTTGAAATGACCTGCTTACTATGGAATGCTTCTCTCTAGACCCCAGATTAGACACAGACCACACCCAAACACCAATTTCCAAACACAAACAGATCTCTTATTAAACAAGGCAAAGAAACAAGGTGACTGAATCTGAATAGGGCAGAAACAGCAGCAAATAGCTTTGTAAGTATTAATTTTATGAAGGAAAATGGGAAGTCTGTGTTAGAATGAGCTAGGGTGGGTTGGTAAGTTTTGATTGGGTGTGTTAGTTAATTAGGGTAGCCAAATGGAAATTTTTGATGTTGGACTTTGATGTTGTGTTAGTTGGACATTGATGATCAGTCTCAGGAATGAGGCTGTCATAAGAAAGTGTCCAAGTAAAGGAATAGACCTTGGTGGCTAGCTTTAGGAATGTAATCTAATGGTTTAGCAAGGGGGAGGGAAAGGTAAGACCTGCCAGCACCATGTTTGCCATGCTCAGGACTGCTGGAGCTTTTCACTAGTCACTGGACATAACCACTGAGAACCCTTCAGTGCTCTGTTCTTTTAATGAAACTCACTTAGCAACACATCCTGCTTAATGATTAGGAAGACACCAACCAAGCTTGGTATGGTGTCATCAGTTTGCCCTTTAAACGGCATATCTGCTGTGTCACCAAGGAAATCATGGTTTCTTCAGTTTTGTTGTCATTATTACAAAGAATGATGTATTATGTGACTCCTTCACTTAGTACCCATAACCTATACCAATGGCCAGCAAACAAAACAACACAAAATTTAAAAAGGGATTCTTTTTGAAGTTTTTTCTTTTATCCTGCATTGAACCAGCTGGCCTGTCTAGTTTTCATAGGCAACCAGAAGGGATGAAATGTCCACTTCACTCATTAGCTCTGCTGTGTTGTTTTAACATTTGTAGAGGAATGGATTTCTTTTATCTTTCTCTCTTCCTAAGCACCACATCTCTTCATTCCCATGGGAGGAAAAAAAAAGAACCTTTGTTAATTACAAAGTGACTAGCTTTGTCAGACTGTGAAAGCACTTACATCATAATGGATATGAACCTCTTTGAAAGCAGTTATGTTACAATGAGAAAAATAATGAATTTTTATTTAAAACAAAAACAAACGAAAAACTTACAAAAATTTTCCAAGGCTACTTGTATGGCATCCTAGAATAGCCTCCTGTATGTGGGCTCAGCTCATTGTGACTCAAAGAAGAAACCAGAAAGCTGCTTTCCATAAAACACTCCAGGGTTAATTTCACTATAGTTGCTCAGAATTCTATGAAGTCTGCTCCAGTTGTAAGAAGGTGGGCTACAGTTGAATGCAAAGGAACAGAATTGGTAGAATGGACTGCATTTGAAGATTAGAAATTGAGACTATGAGAAACACATTCGTATTGGTGAAGTGGAGCCATACCCAGGTTTATTTCATCAGAGTCTGTTCCCTTGAGAAACTTGCATTCAACACAGAAAGATTGCTTTCATTCTATCTTAAGACTGTTGCTTCCAACAGAAGCCTGTGGACATTGAAAAAAAAAGATTTTCTCAAGTCTCTAATTAGCTGGTCAAGGAGAATTATAACACCTGTTCTGAATTCTTTGCAAACACCTAAACTATAGATGGCACAGAATGATGAGAAATGATGGCCAATGAGTTATAACATCTTTGTCCATCAATACAAAGAGAATCATAAGCCATGTGCAGCCAGCTGAAGTAACACAGGAACAAAGAGAAGCTATATGGATGGATGGAGTGTTAAGAAAATTAAAGCAATAAATACATGACAAGATGAAATCAAGTGTGTATGATAGAATCCCATTTATTCATACACATGCTATTTTATATAAATATATGAATGTATTTAAGTATATTCAATTGTGTAAGTATATATTTAAATAGTAATTCCATAATATAACTGATGAAAATCCACATGTACTCAATGATATAAACACAAATATTTGTATTGACAAGCTAATATCATACATATACAAGCGAGTTTTTGTGTATAATGTAGATCGCAATTGGTTGTTTAGAAGAAACAGGAGTGGAAAAGAGTCTGAAAAGAGACTTGCCTTTGAGACAATGTTGAGACAGGATGCAGTAGCAAAGACAGATTCTTTTTCCACCTTATAGACTTGTGGGTTGTTTCATTTTTAGCTCAAATATGGATTTTGTTGGCAGTAAAGCCTCCTCCCAAGGTTTAAAACCACAAACAGTAGCTATTGCTCGTGTGCTGTTTAAAAAAGCCAGTGAATTCAAAGATACCCCCACAATAGACTGCTGGCAATGGTCGAGAGACAGCTCGAACTGACCTACTCTAGTGATGGGATGGCCAAACACCTTAGTAGTCGTGCTAGAAACCCCATCCAACGACTGAGGAATCTGGATGCGGAGATCCATGGCTAGGCCCCGGGTGGAGCTCCGGGAGTCTAATTATCGAGAAAGAGGAGGGTTTATATGAGTGAAAATTGTTGAAACCAAGGTTGGATAAAGCACAGGGACAAATAGCCAAACGAATGGAAACACATGAACTATGAACCAGTGGCCGACTGGATCAGGCCCTCTGAATGGGTGAGACAGTTGATTGGCTTGATCTGTTTGGGAGGCATCCAGGCAGTGAGACCAGGTCCTGTACTCATTGCATGAGTTGGCTGTTTGAAACCTGGGGCTTATGCAGGGTCACTTGGCTCGACCTGGGAGGAGAGGACTGGACCTGTCTGGACTGAGTCTACCAGGTTGATCTCAGTCCTCGGGGGAGGCTTTGCCCTGAAGGAGGTGGGAATGGGGGATAGGCTTGGGGAAAGGGGAGGGGGGGAGGTGGGAATGGGGGGTAGGCTGGGGGGAAGGGGAGGGGGGCGGGAGGGGCGGAACAAGGGAATCCGTGGCTGATATGTAGAACTGAATTATATTGTAAAATAAAATTAAACAAATAAAAACGAAACAACAACAACAAAAAACAACAGTGAATTCCCAGCTGGAATGAATAAGCCCCTAAATCTGAGTCACTTTGGGTTACTTCCTTAAGAGTTACAGGAGTGGCATTTGCTAATCCCCAGGGATTCTTTCTGTTCCTGGAACACAATGCTGTCCACCCTCTTGATCTGAGGTATCTGTCAAGTAATTACATATTTTGCATGTGTAGTATTTGCTTATGTGTGGGTATGCATATGTGCAGGTGCACATGCGTGTGTGTCCATGTGTGTATGTATAGGTCAGGGCTTCATGTGAGGCGTATTCCTGATCACTCTCTACTGTATCTATGTGGGAAGGGTCTCTCAAGGAAACTTGAGCTTACCAATTCAGACTAGTCCAGTTAGCTGGTTTACAGCAGATTTGCAACATTAAGATTATGAGATGACACCTCCTCAAGCTTTTCATATGAGTATATGGGATCTGAAATTTGGTTCTCAAGTTTTTGCAACAAGTCCTTTATCACTGAGACACTTCCCCAGCCCCAGTTAGGAATTTGAATATGTATTCATTACATATTAATTAAAATTAATTAATTAATTATTAATTAAATTAAAATATACATTTAAGCTGTGTAATTTCCTTGAGAAGTAACTTACTTGCCCAAGTATCCGCCTCAAATATATCTAAGCATGCTGAGTTTAAAAAATAGCATTTAAATTCTTACTGTGTGGTAAAACACATAATGTGCCAACCAACAGTCTGCATTCTTTGAGCGAAGTAAGATCTCTATGGGGTTTTGTTTTCCTTGTCTTTTCACAAAGCCAGATAATTGTCTTTTCAATTTTCATTTGTGTGGGTTAGAAAAATATAAACCCATTCAAACCTGTTAAATTTGAAATTAAATATTAATGATTCAACCACAGCAATGGCAAACTGGGGTGGAAAGCATCCTTCATGATAGTGGATTAGACTGCCATAGCCTAACTAAATTGTAAATCTTAATCTCCCATTCCCAATGCTGAAACTGACACAGAACTTTTGCAGATCTCCCAATGATTGCAGCTAAATTCCTGAAACATATTTTTTCTCAGCTTAAGAATCAAAACTTTTTAAATGCCAAACTTAGCCTAGTATATGATAAGTATTCAACCATCGAATGATAACTAGACATTTCTTAACTATGTTTTTAAAATGCACTTAGGCCTTTTAGTTATGACTGTGAGGTGTGATTTATCAAAGGCACAATGAAAGGTTATCAAACTCTCATTTTGGTTAAAGAAAGAGGAACATTACCCCCAAGAGATAAATCTTTCAGTAAACTTTACAAAGACCTTAAGCAGACTCTACCCCATTTATCATTCCCAGTTTACAGACTGCATGAGCTGCTTGGGTTTAGAAAGAAACATAGGGAATGCAGCTAAAATTGAGGTTGATGACTCGTAGAGTGGTTGAAACTTCTGTTCCACCTTTATATATTCGCTCACCTTAGAAACTACTTTTAAAACTAGCCATGTTTGGGGCTAAAATTTGATGCTGTATTGAACTATTGAATAAATAAGTAATATGATGTTTGTAACTTCAGGACTACTTCTCTATCACAAGACAAAAGCAAATTTCTTATATTATCTTAAAAAGTACATCTTGTCTGATGTCAGCATATTCTTCCTTTTTACTCCCACTGTATGCAGAAACAAAATTTACATTTGCTTATAACCAAAATGCTGAGAAGCAATGAGCTATTTTTATTGTTTAATTAGTTTTGCTTTTTTCAGACATCATTTTACTGTGTTGATAGAGCTAGCCTGAAACTCACTATGTAGTCCAGGCTTGCCTTAAATTTATGGTGATCATCTTTTGTTTGTTTTGTGAGTGCTGGGATTAAAAGCATAAGCTGTCATACCTGACCAAACCCTAGGCCACCACCACCATTACTCAAAGCTATATTCTTTGGATTAATCTGTGTTACATTCTTTCACCTAGCATTGTGGTACATGCCTACAATAACAGTATTCAGGAGATAGAGATGGGAAAACCAATAGTTCAAGGTTATATTCTGCTATGTAACAAACTCAAAGTCAGCCTGGGCTACATGAAGTCGTTTCATAGAAAGAAGCAAATCTAGCGAAGTGGCATGGTAAGAGATGTTTGCTGTGTGAACATGGGGACCTGAGTCCAGATCCCCAGAAACCATGGAAGAAGGTGGGCATGACACCGTGTGGCCGTGCAGATGCTGGATATAGGGTGAGAGCAGGGACAGAAGAATTCCTGAAGCTCATTGGCCAACCAGTCTATCTATCTCAATAAACTTCAATTTGAGTAATAGAGCTTGTCTCAAAAATAAAAGTGGAAGGATAGATATCCAAAGTTCGGCCTTCATACACACGTGCACGTGCAACCAACCACATGCAGATAGGCACATTCATATACCATACAAATATAATACAGCACAAACATGTTTTAATTGAAATTATTCTGTTTTCTATATCCTGGGATTCATAATTATTTCCCCCTTTAGAATATAAGGTTATTGAGAGCAGGGACTTCATCCTGTCTAATTCACAGTTACATTCTGTACACCTAACGGAATTCATGGGTGTTAACAGATATCTATCCCTGGGACCAAATACCTGATGTAAACAACTTCTGAGGAATAAAATTTTAAGTGGCTCATTGTTCCAGAGGTTTCTATTCATGTTGCACAGCTTTATGGCCTTGCACGCAAGATGTCACAGTATATTGTAGTGAGGCATGTGGCAGAGAAAAGTCACACTTCATGTTGGCCAGGAATCAAAGAGAAAGAGAACCAGACCTATGGCTATAATATTCCCTGTCAGAGCATGCTCCCAGTGACATGGCTTCCATCCATTGGACTCTATCACTTAGAGGTCCCACTTCCTCCTAGTAATGTCACACCCTGGCCAGAGCTTTAACATATGGGCTATTGAAGTCTAAGAACATAATGTATTTGGCCTGCGTGGAGCATTTAAGATTCAAACCATAAGCCCGGTGCATAGTATGCAGTCAACATAGATTTTTCAATAAATGAATGAATGCTTAGAAGGATGAGTGGGTAAAATGCTTTAACTGCAACAGTTTCAAATACTGATTTATTGCTTTTATATGGTTTTTATAGCCAAGACAATAAATCATTCAAATCTGGGGATGTTTTTATGGATTTTTATTTCAAGGGTCATAAAATAAAAAATTAAGTACATATTGGATATTAAATTAGAAGTAGCACTCATTTTATTATTTTTACATGCTGAATTTATTTATTGAAGTTTTAAATAATTTCTGTAACTTTGGATTTTGTTCTTTCCATAATCATTCAGAAACCTTATTCAGTATGAATATTTCACTAGTAGTAATTGCATTAGATACTAAAGTCCAAGATGGAAAAAAGTCTATGATCATACATCTAAGAGTTTCACTGAAGGATGGGGTAAAATACATGCAAAAAATCGCAAATGACTGAGATGTAGTGTTCAGACAATGGCAGATAAAGTGTGTTATTGGACATATGAGATAGAATATCACGAGTCCTTTGGTGGACCATTCTGGATTTTCCTGGGTCTTCCTATGAAAGCTATGATCAACAGTGCCAATGTCACTGTACCCTGTCTTTTATATCATTTCTGTGGAGAGTGAAATGGATGCTGCATGTGGGTGACATGATAATGACTGCTTTCAAGAGAAGCAAGTGGGAGCCAAGAGGGAAGATCTGTCCTGCAGTAGTAATTTGACACTGAAAAGATAAGATATTTATTTACGCTGGAGATAATGCAGGAGCTATAATAAACAATAAAGATGAAATGTTATGACATCACACAGTAGTAAAGGAGTGCGTAGACTGGCAGCCTTTGCAGCCCAGAATTGCACTGAATACAGGAAACACTGAATGAGTCCACAGTGCACTTATAAAACACTACACACCTATAAATACCTATAAAGAGTGCTGTTAATAGTTTGGCTACTTTCCTTCCTGAATATTCAGTTTTTTATTATTACTTAATTTATTTATTTTTATACCCCAACCACAGTTTCCTATCCCTCCTCTCTTTCCATTCCCCCCTCCTACCTCCCCTTTGCCATGCCCTAATCCACTCCTTCTCTATTTTCTGTTCAGGAGGGCCAGACCTCTCATGGTCATCCACAAAACATGGAATATCAAGTTACAGTGAGACTAAGCACCTCCCCTTGATTCCAGTTGAGCAAGGCAAGCCAGTATGGGGAAAGAGCCAGCCAAAGCATTAGGGACAGCTACTGCTCCCATTTCTAGGAGTCCCACAAGGAGACTAAGCTATACAACTGTCACATATATGTAGAGGGCCTAGGTCAGTCCTATGCGCGCTCCCTGGCTGCTGGTTCAAACTCTTCGAGTTCCTATGAACCAGGTTAGCTGTTTCTGTGGGTTGTTGTTTTTTTTTTTAATGTCCTTGACCCCTCTGGCTCATGCAGTCCTTCTTAACCTCTCTTCAACAGGAAAAAAAAATTAAAAAAGAGCGGGGAAGATTTCATGTCCTGGACTGATTTCCTTGTTTATTAGTGAACAAGTGAGTTCCAGAGACTATAAAAGGAAAAAGCTGGAGATATTTCTGCAAGAGGGGTTTTTAATTCCTTTTAATCTGGTTAATTTATATAATCAAATTTAATGTGAAAAGGAATTTAAAGCGACAGCCTAGAAATTAGAGTGGCTTACCAAACAAAAACACCAAAAACCTGTTATATAAGGAAAATTATCATAAATATATGATTTTCTCTTCCATGTACATTGCATAAGATTAAAACAAACTGACTAAAGTCAGTACAGGTTATAAATTCAATAACTTAATTTTCTCCTTGCTATTTATTCGATACTGGATTAATGTTTTACTAATGTCTGTAACCCCTTTAATCGTCACTTTCTTTTTAAATATATTGAGAACATGCCATGCTTTGAAGCCCTCTCTGGCCCAGTACTTGCTGCGTAAATAAGTTAAGACTCAAATTTACAGCAATCCCCCTTCCCTTATCTCCTGAATGCTGAAATTGCAGGCATGCTCCACACATCCAGTCTTTCTTTTTCAAGACAGTGTTTCTCTGTGTAGCTTTGAGTCTCAGGGTAGCCCTTGGACATTTTTACTTTTTTTTTTTTTTTTCTGAGACAGGGTTTCTCTGTGTAGCCTTGGCTGTCCTGGAACTCACTCTGAAGCCCACGCTGGCCTTGAACTCAAAGATACCCGCCTGCCTCTGCCTCCCAAGTGCTGGGATTAAAGGCATGTGCCACCACCGCCTGGCTTCACACCCAGCCTTTGAATTGAATTCTGTCAGCTGAATTTTCTTATTCTTCACCTCTATCACTATTAGTAACTTGAGGAGATAAATTAACTATTTGTGAAGAATTGAGGCTTCTAGGCACAGTTGGATACAAATGTGCATTTGAAATTGACATGGAAAGATTCTTTAATGGCATGATAGTTTCAGCAGTATTAAACAACATAATTAAATTTGGTTTGAATGTTAACACAAAAATACGCCAAAGGCAAAAGGAGAAAGGATTTATAAACCTAGGATGATCTTGCTCCAGAGATCTGCTCACAAACTAAGAGTGATGGCAATACTGAGACACCCTCAGTTCTTACTTGATTTCATCTCAGATTGTACTCAGACATTTGATCCGTTTCAACAATTAACACTATTTCTGCCATGCGTAATCACATGTCTAGTTAAAATTAGAGAGCACAGGGCCAGGGAGATGGCTCACTGGGTAAAGGGGTTAGCCACCAAGCCCGCTGATGTGAGTGCAACCTTCAGGACCCCCATAGTGGAAGAGAAGAACCAACTCTGACCTGCACATTCACACTTTAGCATACAGATGCCTAAACACACACATCACACACACACACACACACACACACACACACACACACACACACACACACCTGACATTTACAAGTATTTCTAAATATCACCAAATTTTTAAAATAAACACAGAAAAATCAATATAATTAAAAAGCATGTAAGACAATATACTTTCCCAATTTTCCTCTTGGTGCACCCTGAAAAGTGACCAATAGGATCATTTTCACATGCCCAGTTTACCAGTCTTTGTATACACAGACATGAGATGTGTGTGTGTGTGTGTGTGTGTGTGTGTGTGTGTGTATGATCTCAAAGATCATGCCACATATTTCACTCTGAAACATGCCTTTAGCACCAAATAGCGTTTCATTAAAAACTTTTGTCATATTTGATGTTAGTGGGCTGAACACAGACTTAGAAGGATCACAAATATTCAATCTTTGTAACTTGTATTTTTTTTTAAAAAAATCAAGCATGCATTGTGGTTTTATCTATTTACTTTCCTCTTTTCAATTCTTTGATGTTGTCTTATATTCTGGATCATCTGGCTGGAACACAACATTAAAGTTAGTTGATGAGAGCAATTTGGTCAAAGTATCTTAATCCTAAAGGGCTAATAAGATTGAAAATGGTTACTTTTTCTCTAGTGGGCAGACAGTCTTGCATTTACAAAGTGGGGTACAGCCTGCTTAGCTTTACTATAAGTAAGAAGAGAAACATCTATTAAATATGTTTCTGTTATGTCTATTTGAATAAAGGACAGACAAGTTATTGCCATGTAATAAACATAACTGTGCCAAAGAATCCTGTGAATTAATCTTGCTTATTGGACTGTGGCTACCAAAGAGCAATGACTATCAAATCCTCTCATGGAAAGTCATCAATATTTGTGCAGTGATTCAGCTGTTGTCTCTTCTGTCAGATATCATTCATGGATCATGTCATTTTCCCCTTATTTTTAATCAAAGCTCACAGTCCTCTCAAGATAGCCCTCTGAACAGCTGGAGTCACTCAGCTGGAGTCTCACAGGAGATAGAATCCATTTTCCACACCCGGATCATTTGGTATCTTCTAAAGTGGCCAACATTTCCTTCCAACATTGTGTACACTCGTCCCTGGTTTAATGAGTTGCACTGAAGTGAAACAAAGAAAACTCAATACAATTACAGAAACTTTATAGCATCAAAAAAGAAGATATTCAGTACTCAAACATGTTTTTCTCAAGCCCAATAATAAGAAGCCTATGTGGTTTGAATATAAATCCATAATTTGTAACTACACACTTTTATTCTGTTGCAAAGATCGTATTTGCCTCCTGAACCAAGGCAAAGAGATCAAGCTTGCCTATGCAAAGGTTGTTACCTAGGGCAGATTCACAAGTCTAGAAGAATAGAAAAGAGTATCAGTCACACTGCTCCATCAGTACTTAATTTAATGTTCTTTTCAAGACCTGCAAGAGACCGGACTTTACACAAATTGAAACTTAAAGAAGCATGGAAAAGCAACAACTTCATTTCCTTTCTTCAAGAAAGAGTCTGGCTTTTTTTTTCGTTTTGGCTGCCAGCACTACTGACTTTTGTAGTGTATTCTTCGTGTGTGTGTGTGTGTGTGTGTGTGTGTGTGTGTGTGTGTGTGTGCATTCATGAGTGCACATGTGTGCATTTGTGCATGTATGTTTCAGGATTTTGAAAATAAAGAGTTGTCAGCGCTGTAAGGTAACAAGAGTAGCCCTTTGTAGAAATACCTACGTGAAATTTGTTTTGTACCTGCTTGATTTATAATAACGTTGTGTAGCATGAATCTTAAAAGTTCTTATTAATAAAAACAAATCCAGAAACAGGTATTGGGGTGGATGCTGGAAAATCAGAGAAGCAGAACAAGCCACAGCCACCTCACCTTGCCAATTCCTCAGCTGATCCTGTTTCCTCTGAGTCCTCATCCAGAATGAATCTCAGCTGAACTGTTGCTCAAAGCCTAAAAGTTTAACCAGCCTAGTTCCTGGTTTTCAAACCTTATATACCTTTCTGCTTTCTGCCATTACTTCCTGGGATTAAAGGCATGAGTCACCATGCCTGGCTGTTTTCAGTGTGTCTTTGAACTCACAGAGATCCATATGGATCTCTACCTCTGGAATGCTAGGATTAAAGGCATGTGTGCCACCATTTTCTGGCCTCTATGTCTGTCTAGTGGCTGTTCTGTTCTCTGACCCCAGATAAATTTATTAGGGAGCACGATATATTGAGGAACGCAATATCACCACAACGCTGTTTATTATGTTCCATATACTATTCTTTTTACATATTGTGTTTAATTTAAAAGTTTATTTTATCTTTGTTGTATGTTATTATAGTCTTGTTTTGATTATATATTATTATTCTATTATCAGCCTCTTTTACTCAGCATTGTGTTTGTGTCAGGCAACGAGTTGAAAACATCAGATTTTCTTTTTTTTATTTCTTGGTTCACAAATGGACATTTTATAAGTGATTATTTTCAGACTGTTGCAATACCACAAAGGTAAAGTGAGCATAAGAAAGCATTCTATTTTTTTCTTTAAGAAATTTTTTTTTCATTTTAGATACCAACCACAAATCCCCCTCTCATCCCTCCTCCCCTCCCCTGAGCCACCCACACCCATCCCCTCCTCCAAAAGAGGAAAACCTCCCATGGGGAGTCAGCAAAGTCTGACATTCAGTTGAGGCAAGACCAACACCCCCGCCCCCATCAAGGCTGAGCAAGGTGTTCTACCATAGGTAATGGGCTCCAAAAAGCCAGCTCAAGCACCAGGGATAGATCCTGATCCCAACTCCATGGTCCCCTCAAACAAACCAAGCTACACAATTGTCTCCTGTATGCAGAGGGCCTAGTCCGGTCCCATGTAGGTTCCACAGCTGTTGGTCTAAAGTTCACCCCAGCTTAGACTACCAACAATAGTGGAGATGGTGCCTGAACTGGCCTACCCTGGTAACAGATTGGTGAATACCCTAACTGTCATCATAGAGCCTTCATACAGTAACTGATGGAAACAGATGCAGAGATCCACAGCCAAACACCAGGCTGATCTCTAGGAGTTCAGCTGAAGAGAGGGAAGAGGGATTATATGAGCAAGGTGGGGGCTTGGCAGTCAAGATCATGATGGGGAAATCTACAGAGACAACTGAACCAAGCTCATGGGAACTCAAGCATTCTTATAGAGTTTATATTCTGGTGGGGTAATAAAAATCGAGAACAGACAATATGGTTCGAGTATATTCTCCAATGTATTATTTATTCTTTGGAAACTTGGTCTTAAGGTTGAAATTTTAAAGTGGGCTTAGTGGAAGGTTTTCCATTGGGAGTGTGACCCTAGAAGGCATTAATGTAGTGCTTATAGGGCCTTCTCATAAGAAACTCTTTGGCTTCTTAAATTGTGATGGGATCATTCCCTTTGGTATATCATATCGTGTGGGTCTCCCTTTTCCTCGTAGGTCATTGGCCACTGGTTCATGAGAGCAAAGGGAGCAGAAATTGTGAGCAGGGTTCAGACAGCTGTGAGCATGGTGGAAAGCACTTCCCAGAGTCTGCTTCAGAGATACATCTCAGTTTATTGAAGCACTATATATAGCTTGAGTCGGGGAGAGGGAGGGCAAATGAACAAGGGAGGGAATACACCTAATTTGCATACACAGACCCAATTAAGGACAGACAAATATTAATGACACACCAATTCAAATACCAGACAGCGCTTGCAGGAATAAAGACAGAAACTTCGGTGCAGAGTAATGCAGCCTTTGCAGGGAGCTCTGTGCAGAGTCATCTTCCAAATAAGGTCCTGCATCTGAGCTTAGAGATACACTCCAAATAAGGCTAGGCAGAAAAGGAGAGTCTTGCTGAAAAAGGGCATCCTCCATTTTGTACCAAGCTCACGGAGCTATGCAGACATGGTGAACTACACCTTAAATGTAGGGTTCTCCAACAGTATTGTTGCCTCAGTTCTATCTGGAGTACTCACTGTATCCAAACTAACACCTTGAAGCTCAAGAAATGTCACACACATAGACTCTTTTTATAACTAATCGAGATTTGTGTATTTTGTTACAATAAAGGAAAGCAAACTAATAAAATACACAAGAGATGAAAGTGATTTTTATAGGTAATGATCAGGATAACAAAAAGGTAGGCAGTTGAGATAGTTGAGATGGAAAGTAGATGAGCCCGTGTGTGTCCAGGAAAAGCCTCTATAGCGGGAAAGTATTGGTCTGGATACTGAAGCATAAGTGATGGTGTGTGATTAGAAGAGTATTGGGAGAGCAGCCTGCAATCATGACAACAGCGTTAGGAACTGAGTTGGAGACTGTGAGCAACAGAACACAGACCAGTATGATGAATTCTGAATAAAGGCTAATGATAAGGGGTCCAAGCTAAAGGAAGGATGTAGACAGTGGCAAAATAACTTGAGGCTACGCAAAATGTGAGTAAATGTTTCAATTTCAGTCCTTGCATTTTATGTATGCAAGCTGTTTGAAGGGAAGTTGACTGATGTGACTTTCATTTGAAGTGTTTCCTTCAAGGATCAAGGACATAAATGAGGATTAAATAGGAAGCTACTCCATTGAGACCTAAGATGAAGCATTGAACCAGGGTCACAGAAACAGGTGTTAAAAAATCATTGAGATTTAACTTTAGAGACAGAGCTACTATCATTTGGATGTGTTAGAAATAAAGACAAATTAAGACAACAATATTGTAATATAAGTAAAAGAAATCAAAGATGGTACAGATATTGGCTTAAACATTTGTAGAAATGGGTATGACCTTCTGCTGACTGGGAAACACACTCAAGAAGTAGGCTCTGGAGCTAAACAGTATGTTTTTAGATGTATGAAATCTGGTATGCTCAGCATGCTATGGTGCACATGAGGCTGGAGTCAAAGAGAAGCATCTGAGATACACTCAGAATCAAGAGCATCAAGTAAATATAAGAACGAGGACCTCAGAGGTAGACTCACTAACAAACAGGAGTGCAAGTTATTAAAACCACATAAAGCTGATGTTGGATGACATCATTATCATCAAGCAGAAGAGGACAGAGGACCAGGTCCTAGAGTGCTACAGTTAAGTGTGATGGGTCTCCACATGCCCTGAGAAAATGACGCCTATCACACACAGGTGAGGCATGGCATAAGTATAGGTTTGAAGGAGTCACTGGATCTTTGGCCATCTTTTTTGTGACCTTCAAGAAAAGAGTATCAGGCTTAGCTATTAAGAACACTGGCAGGTTGCTGTTCCAAAGAACCCAGGTCCAATTTCCAACACCACAAGACAGATTACAAACAATCTGTTGCATTGCATATAAATAAACCACCCATACACATAAAAATAAGAGTAAATAAATCCTTTTTAAGTGCCCTTAAAGTGGTCAAGGAGGGGTCCTAAATTTGTAGTTCTTAAGTTGTTATTTTAAGGATTTTTGCTACATAATGGCACATGTTGTTATTATATAACTTGAGATAGACTTGGGCAAATCCATGGTTTGCTGACCCCTACTGCTACATGACAAGATGTGGTTCCATAGAAAAACCGAGGAGAAGAATCCCCATCTTTCTTGTGAGTCACTTTGGGTCACTACAATTAGTGCTATAATGAGACTATTGACTTACCAGGAGCAAAGATTTATTTTAACTCATAGCTTTTAGGGTTTTTTTAAACCGTTATTGATAGACCTTTACTGTTGTTTTGGAACCTTTCACAAGGTGATAATTATAGAGTTAAGAACTGTACCTCACATCTGGTATGTGAAAGAGATGATAAAGATGATTCCAGAATCTTATTGTTTCCTTCAGAGGCATGGCTACAATAACCTGAAGCTTACCTATTAGACTTTACCCTTAAAATTTCCAAAAGTACCCAACAAAGTGTCACTGAAAGTAACAAGGCTTCAACTTATGGGCTTTGGTAGGACATTGAAGGTCTACAAATAGAAAAACCTTCATGGAAATGGTAACAAAATTCTCAGGGGAAACGGGGAGTTGTCCTCAGACAGTCACTCCTGACATGTCAAGGGGATGGAAAAGGGTGAGTTTATGACACAGATCTCAGTTACTTGGCAGATTTGGTTGGGGAAGGATGTGAATGTATTCTTCTGAGCTTTTTTCTGTTTAGAGAGAAGTTAAATGAATGATTCTAGCTAAAAAATGAGTGGGTAGAAGATAGTGAAAGATGAAGAAGACAGAAGGGGTTATAGTGGGATTAATATTGAAGTGGGCAGTGAACTGATTAGGACAGTGTAAAACTTCAAGGTGAGTACTGAAAGCCAAATTGAGATTTTTTTTTTAATGAATTTAAGGTGAGACATGTTGGCCTTGTTACTCCACCACTACCACCACAGTGATTTGAAGCATAGACTTTAAATAACACAATCTTGGATTTGCCAAGAACAATGATGAAAGGCAAAGCCTAAGTGACAGGAGAATACTTGTAAGAAACTGATCATGGTGATTGGTCATGTGTTAGAACAGAAGTGAGACTACTTGGTGGCTCATGCCTGTAATCCCAGTACTTATGAGGCTGAGATAAGATTACAATGAGTTCCAGGCCAACCTGAACTACAGAGAGATATCCTGTGTCAGCAAACAAATAAACAAAAGGCATCAGAAGAGAGGTGGTGAGAATGTGATAAGACTAGTGGATGAAAAGTCAAAAGGTGCAAGAATGCCTAATTGGATGTCACTAGAGATGGAGAATATATGAAGCAAGGATTCCATAGTGATGAAATTGAAAGACAAGAGATAGTTTATTGGGAGAGGAATGGCTGAAATACAGATTAAAGAGCTTTGAAGAGTGTTTATTGTTAATGACAATACGAATGGATAGTGAAGAGTGCAGCATGGAATTTCTGGGTCTAAATAGGTTAAGGAGCAGATAGAGGCTTTGCAGAGACTAAGGCATTGGAATCTTCATCTATATAAATGTCAAAGTCAGTAATGAGTGTGATGAAAGGGGACGATGGGATAGGAGGGAAAGCTGTCTTCTTCAAAGATTGAAGGCAGCTAAGTCTTAAAGGATTGCTCACTCAAGCCACTTAACTTGAATGATAAATGGAAGTCACATAGTAAATGAAGCTCATATCTGTCACCACCAGAACATGCTTCTTCCCAGAAAGCTAGGTATAGATGACATAGCTTACAAATAGGGGAAAGAAAGAATATGTCTATTTAATACCAAACACCAGAGTATTTCCATTCAGTCACCCTACTTTGGTGTCACTTTGTATACTGTGCCCAGCCATCCAGGGGCTAATCCTACTTCCTGACCACATTCTTTGTCACACATTAGCTCTTGAGCTTAGTTTTTATTTTCCTGGAATTCGGACAATGCTTTGTTCTATCATCATCACAATCTGGCTCCTCCTCTCCTTCTCCCCACCCCTTGATTAATAAGGTTTCAAATGTTTTAGAACATTTTGTTGTTTTCTAAACATGTTGTAAATAAATAACTCTTACCTTTCCAAGTATACTTCATGTTCTTTAGGGTCAATAATACTATTATTTTACTTCTGTGACCAATTTGAATTGCCCAAAGATTTTAACTATGCAATCAAAAAATTCAACTTTTTGATTGATTAAGTTTGTCAGCAGGCAATGGGAGAGTAAAAAAATTTCAATTATCCCCTGAATTCTCTAAACCATAACTGACGTCTAAAAATCTATTATGTCAATAAATAATAAATTTCAGAGCTGGCATAAAACACAGGCAATATTAAGAAGCTTTCATAGCAGGCATTTGGTATTTGGTAAAAATGATCTTAATCATGAGTCTTTGAATTCATATGGGGTACACTATTACACTTTTAGGGAAATGTTCATCCTGTAATCTATGTTATTATTTAAGGGGAACTCTTAAATGCCAAAATCGTGTGAAGTTCAATAATTAAAGCAAGAAAGTGTTCTTTCTTGTTATTGAGGCAATTGGAATTTGAAGGTAATTTCACAAAATGGAATATTAACCATAAGAGAGGAGGAATGAAAAGACAAGAACTCATGTGGTTACTTCTAAGAGGTTTTTAAATATTTGGAGTTCAGGTTTTGTCCCACTGGCCTGTACCTTTATCTTGTTTCATATTGTCACTAATAAGGGTTGATGGCTATAGATGCATTATGGGAAACTGGGGAATAAAAACAAACTTTTGTCTTTAGGTCCAGTCTAAATCAGTCCCTGTCTCATGGTGTTTTCTTCATCGAATGAGACCCTAATGATGAACTTTTAAATTCCTTTCTTTCCACACAAAGTTCTCAAATTGTAGTTATGTGATTAATGGATGCTGTCATAAGTTATATGGAATTATATTTCTTTTTCAGATTTTACTTTTTCCCTCCATTTAATAGTCTGATTCATTTTAATGGCTATAATGTATTCTGGCAAAATCCATTTAATTTTGCATTATCTATATTGAATGCCTCTAATAAAAGTATTAATCAAAAAAGCATGGAAGACTATCCTGAAAGTGATAAATGAAGCTTAGTGTTTGTTTTATGAATCAGCCTCATTTTAATAATTTTGCAAATTTATATGTGTTAGATAAGAAATCTGAGACAGTAGAATGCCCTTGAATAAAACCACACCAGCCCAAATGGTTCTGAGGAAGAAAAGTACTTCTTTATATTTTTGGTATATTCTCCTTTTGGTTGTGGCTATAGGAAATAGATATTGAAAATGTTAGCATAGAATTTCCTTCTAAGCAATGGATATTATTTAAACAAAAGTAGGTAAATGCTAAAATACATTAATTTTTAATGGGAGAAAATAAAATTTTCCATTGGTTCACAGCTGATCTTTTACACATAATGTGGTTTTGTTCTCTTTGCTTCTGTTTAAGTTGATCAAAGGATCTGAAGTTAATAATAAGGTTTTAAAATGGCAACAGCAAGTAAGTACTTATATTGCACCTCCTAAGGAGCCTGTCATATTGTAAAAACTTTAAAGCTAATGAGTGTCCACACCCAAACTTTGAGTGCCAGTAGTCCCATTAAGATGGATAAAGGCCAATCTGGTACTTTCTCCTAATGCCCACAGCATGCATTAGCATCCCTTAGCACTGATGTTCTAATAGTACCTGTAAGGCTATTTTGAAATATCCAGTCCTGTGGATTATAGTCAGCACAATGACAATAGAAAAAAATGTTAATCATCAATTACTTTACAATTTTAAATACATTTATTTTAAAATAATTACATTTATATGTGTGTGTATCTATGTGAGAGTGTCTGTGTGTATACACACACACAGGGTGTGTGTGGGGAGGTCAGAGGACAATATGCTGAAATCTATTCTCTTCTTGCACAATATGGGTTCTGGGGATTGAACTTATTTTTGAGGCTTGAATGCAAGGACCTTTAGCCACTAAGACATTTCACTATTTTTAATAGTTATATTCCTCAGTGGACACACTTATTGAGAATAACCTTAGAGATCAGCAATATTTCCTTAAATAAATATGCAATATACAAACTATGTTTGTCTGAGTGCTACAAAGGCCTTAATACACTGTCAGTCCACATTATCAGTCTTGAACAGTCTTCCCTTATAATTTTTGAGTGTACTTGTTTTCACCCACCATTTTATGTTATCTCTAAAACAGTTTGTAATAAAACCTATTTGGATGATTAAAAGTGCTTGGTTAGCTGGTTGTGGTAGTGTGCCTGTGGTTTCCAGTGCTTTAATCCCGACACTTGGAAGGCTGAGAGAGGTTGATCTCTGTGAGTTCAAGGTCAGCCTGGTCTACATAGTTTGTTCCTGATGTACGTAGTGAGATCCAGGATACCCTGACCAAAAAAAAAAGGGGGGGGCGTGGCTAGCTGTTCAAAAGGCTTCACTTGTCCTACCCATCAGTAACACACACTGTGCAAAGAAACCAAGTTTTGTAACAAAGGAAAAGTCTTCACAAAATAGGAAGCAATCTCAAATGTGAATGAACATGGTATCTCTAGATTTGCCTGGATTCACTTCCTAAATGGCTTTAGAGAGTTCTGTAGGATAACTGCAAAAATAATATTTAAAAATTTCAGCAGAGCATGCCCAGATGGTAGATATCACAAATGTTTTATCCACTTCTAGCTAAAGCACAAGGACACCTAAGTCACTGATAAATCTCTCCCAGTCCTCCCACAACTCTCCCAGTCTCTGATGAATGCTTTTCTAGTTTCAATTTTATTAAAATACAATATAATTATGTATAATCATGTACAGGAAAGTGCCATGGTAGCCAATGTCCATTTACAATTACCATGGGTCAGTTAAAAATCAAATAAAAAAAAATAAGATATTTCCTCTTTATTTCTTTTTTTTTTTTTTTTGCTTTTTTCTTTTATTGAAAATGGATCTTCCCCCCACCCCCACCCACTCTCTTTCCCTCAACCCTCGCCCTTCATTGCTCCCACTCATGTCCAGGCTGTTCATGTAGATACCATCCATTTCTCCATGTCTTTCTTGGGGTCCCGTTTTCCAGGTAGCCTCACTGGTGATGGGAGTAGCAGTCCAGTCATCCTTGTTCTACATCTAGCACCTTCCGATGAGTGAGTACATACCATATTTGTCTTTCTGAGTCTGGGTTACCTCACTCAGGATGATTTTTTCTAGATCCATCCATTTGTCTTCAAACCTCATGATGTCATTGTTTTTCTCTGCTGAGTAGTATTCCATTGTGTATATGTACCACAATTTATCCATTCTTCAGTTGAAGGGCATCTAGGTTGTTTTCAGGTTTTGGTGATTACAAACAATGCTGCTATGAACATAGCTGAGCAAGTGCTCTTGTGGTATGATTGAGCATTTCTTGGGTATAAGAGAGGGAGAACAAGGAATAGGAGACCATGGTAAATGAAGACCACATGAGAAAAGGAAGAAACAAAGAGCTAAAGAGGCCCACAGAAATCCACAAAGATACCCCCACAAAAGACTGCTGGCAATGGTCGAGAGACAGCATGGACTGACCTACTCTGGTGATGGGATGACCAAACACCCTAATAGTTGTGCCATAAACCCCATCCAAGGACTGAGGAATCTGGATGCAGACATCCACGGCTAGGCCCCAGGTGGGGCGCTGGGAGTCTAATTAGTGAGAAAGAGGAGGGTTTATATGAGCAAGAATTGTTGAAACCAAGGTTGGATAAAGCACAGGGACAAATAACCAAATGAATGGAAACACATGAACTATGAACCAAAGGCTGAGGGGCCCCCAACTGGATCAGGCCCTCTGAATAGGTGAGACAGTTGATTGGCTTGATCTGTTTGGGAGGCATCTAGGCAGTGGTACCAGGTCCTGGGCTCGTTGCATGAGTTAGCTGTTTGAAACCTGGGACTTATGCAGGGACGCTTGGCTCAATCTGGGAGGAGGGGACTGGACCTGCCTGGACTGAGTCTGTCAGGTCAATCCCAGTCCTCGGGGGAGACCTTGATCTGGAGGAGGTGGGAATGGGGAGTGGGCTGGGGGGGGAAGGGGAGGAGGGCAGGAAGGGAGAGAACAAGAGAATCTGTGGCTATTATGTAGAACTGAATAGTATTGTAAAATAAATTTTAAAAAATTAAAAAAAAGAATAAGAAAGAGGAAAAAAAAAGAAAATGGATCTTTTTTACATACAATATACCCTGGTTATAGTTTCCCTTCCCTCTACTCTTTGTTTTTCCCCATGTCCCTTTTCCTCTAGATCCACCCCCTTTCTGTCTCTCATTGGAAAAGAGCAGGCTTCTAACAGATAACAACCAAACATGACAAAATAAAATATAATAAAATGAAGCAAAAACTATCATACTAAAGTTGGATATAGCAACACAAGAGGAAGAAAATAGTCCCATGAGCAGGCACAAGAGTCAGAGACCCACTCATTCTCAGTCAGGAATCCCATAAAAATACTAATCTATGCAAAAGACCTTGTGTAGATCTAAGATACCCTGTGTTTACTTTTTCAGTTTCTGTGAGCTTATATGAACCTTGTTTAGTGAATTCAGAGGACCTGTTCCCTTAGTGTGCTCCATGTCCTCTGGCTCTTAAAATCTTTCCATTTGCTCTTCATGGGATTCCCTGAGCTTCATGAGAAGAGATTTAATGGAGAACTCCCACTTAGACTATCTCTCTGCATAATGTCTGGCTGTGGGTCTCTGCATCTGTTCCCTTATGCAGCCAGAGGAATCCTCTCTGATGATGACTATACAAGGTACTGATCTATGAGTACAGTAGAATATCATTAGAAGTCCCTTTATTGATACTTTTTAAATTTTTTAAAGACAATTAGTACTTGGTTTTACCCTAGGTCTTTGAACTATCTAGCCTCTGGTTCATGGTTATCCAAGCAGTGTTGGATATGGTTTCCTCCTTGGGGATTGGGCCTTAAGTAAAATCAGACATTGGTTGGATACTCACACATGTTCTCTGCTACCATTTCCCTGGTATATTTTGTAGGCAGGACAAATTGTAGGTCAAAGGTTTGGTGTGGCTGAGTTGGTGTCCACATTTCTCTTTCAATAGCCAGCAGAGTACCTTCCTACACCAAAGAGACAAGAAAATAGGTATGAAGGCTCCATGTAGTCACCAGCTCAACCTCTCCACAGTCAATGAGTTGTATGAATGTTGTCCTCAGCAATGGTGCCCCTGCTGTCAGTTTGTGGAGATGGACTTTTTTGTCTTAGCAACAGCCTGTGTTGTTTTGGGATTCCCATGGGACTGACCCCCTTGGTCAACAACTCAATTGAATATAACCCAATCCTCCTACAGGAAACCTCACCTGGCAACAAGAGATGGCCAGTAAAGACTGCATATCCCCATTACTAGGAGTCCTCATTAGGATCACCCTCATAGATTCCAGGAAGTTTCCACAGGACCGATAAATGCCCCCCAATTTCAATGTGTTTCCCCTCATTCTCTCCCTCTATTTTACTGCCCACCTGATCCCCAGCTCCAGTACCGACCTGCCCCCAGTCCACCCAGGCTGTTATTTAGTGTGTTTTTGCATTGACATCTAGACCTTTGGGATTGGGTTAATTATAGGCCTAGGTACTGATTTCTGGATTTGTCTTTGTTGGATGGATATTTACTCCTTGGTTTCTGTTTTCTCTCTAGATTTTCAGAGAGTTTGATACCTGTGTGCTACATGGTAAGGACTTCTCTTTGGACCTGATAGTTGTGGCCACTGGGAGTTCTTGTAAAAATGTGTTTCTGTGTATTGGGGGCTGCCAACTTAGGAATGGAGATAGGCTAGGGGCCTAAAGGGTCCAAAGGAGGGAGGAGATCAGAGTGTTCAACAAGGATATGCTTATTTCCTCTTCTTCAAATGGGGTAGAGAGTGAAGAGGAGTCACCCCAGAGCGTCTACTATAGTTCTGGGGAGGAGCCTATAGGGGTTGGATCTAGAGGAAGAAAAGGATGGGAGAAGATCTACAGACACCTGCCTGCTTTCGTGGAAGGAGTGGTCTGTGGGTTAGCAGGGAATGCCTACTGAATTTGTTGGCTGAGATAAAGCAACAAGTAGGGTGACGGGAGGTTAGGAGGAGAAGATCTGTGGGATCCACTGGAGATATGGGCAGAGGGGAAAGGAAGGCTACAGAATGTGTTCTGTGTCAGAGACTGGCATGGGATCTGGTGAACAGAGGGAGAAATGGGACCTGTAGACCGCTTACCTGGTTTTCTGTTAGGCATGGCTATTGGTTAACTGGGAGTGCCTGCTGTTGTTGGGGCTTGGGATAAGGAATCAAGTTAAGGGAGGGAGGTTATTAGGGGAATATCTGAGGGACCAACAGAAGATGGGAGCAGAGGTGCAGGGAAGTCTGCCACAGGTGTTCTACTGTAGAACTAGGCATCAGATTGGGACTTGGAGTGGAGGAGAGAGTGATGAAGATATTCACTTAGCTTACCTGTCTCCCTGGCTTTGCTTAGGTAGTGTGTTCACAGTGAATGCCTGCTGATATTGGAGGCTGGGATAATGAGGTGAGTTGGGGGAATGAAGGTTGGAGGAGAAGATCTTTGTGGTACATGGGCATGGGGTCATAGAGGAAAGGGATCATAGCAGGTTTCATACTATAGAGCTGGGGATGAGACTGGGGGATTGGATCTGGGGGAAAGGATGAAGAAACGTGGATCAGCTGTCAGCCTTCTTGTTGCCCTGACTGGAGGGCCCCTTGGGTTAGCAGGGGGCATTTTCTGGGATTGGGGTCTGAGCCAAAGCAACATGTGAAGGGAGGGTGGTCAGAAGAGGAAGATCTGTGGCATCTATAGATTGGAATAGGGTGGAGGGACAGGGAAGGCTGTCACAAGTATTCTGCTGCAGAATTGGGGATAAGACTGTGGTATTGGTTCTGGGGAAACAGATGGAAAAGAGAGGATCTGCAGGCAGTCTACCTAGATTTCTGGCAGTTATGGCTCATAGATTGGCCTGCTGTGGCTAGGGGCAAGGAGGAAGTTCTACTTCAGAGACGGGTATGAGACTGGGGCGTTAGACCTGGGGAAACAGATGGAGAAGAGAGCTGGAAATAAAATATTATTATTATTATTATTATTGTTGTTGTTATTTGTGGCTTTCACATTATGCATCTCAATTCCATTCATCTCCTCATCCCTTTGTATCCACTCTCTGCCCTTGCACCCTCCCCTGAAAATAAAATAAAATACAATTTAAAAGAAAAAAGAGAGAGAAAAGTAAGAAAGAAAAATCTCATTGTGGAAGCTGTAGTATGACACACAGCATAGTTGTCGAATTTGTCAACCCACCAGTTTTCCCCCATCCTCACCACCAGGGGGAGCTCTCTAGAGCTGCCCCCACCCCTGTTCACCCCCAATGCAGCAAGGGGTAAGGGACACACCGATTCTCTTGCTTTCATGCCCCCGGGTTGGCTCACCAGGGCCTAGACCACCAGGGCCAGCTCCGATGTGTTGCCCAGATAAGGTTCAGGGGCCAGTCTCCTGAGTGCTGTAGCTGGTGAGGAACAGGGATAGGTCTTCCACTCTTATGACCTCAGGGCAAACTCTCCCAGCTAATCAGAGGTGGTGAGTGGTTGGGGGAGCATCTCTTTCTCACTACCATATGGCAGATGAGGGGCAGGACTAGGTCTCCCACACTCATGTTCCAGGAGACTGTCTCGTTCTTGGGGGATGGCTCACACACACCCTCCCTGCAACATGGTCAGCTCTACTACCCAGGCAGGGAAGGTGCAGGGCCCACTTTCCCAGTGCTGTAGCTGGTAAAGGGAGGATCAGCAATCTCACCTACTGTAGATGGTAGGGGCAGGGGAGGGGAGGTTTTCTCTCCCTCACCCATGTTGCCACATGACAGGAGAGATAACAGACAAGTAGTGGGGCTGGCTCACCTGCATCCTCACCAACAGTGTTAGTACTAGTGGGGCTCCCAGCCAAGGTGCAGGGCCTGCTTTCCTGAGTGCTGCAGCTGGTAGGAGGCAGAGTTGGCTCTCCCACTCTCATCTCAGGGCATGCTCTCCCACCCGTCACATCTGGTGAGGGGTGGGGGGCAGACATCTTTCCCCCTCCCACACCAATGTATTGTAGATGAGGGGAGGGATCAAATCTCCCAGCTCATGTTCTCTGGGCTGGCTCACCCAAGCCCCTATCTACAAAGTCAGCGCTACTGGGATGCCTAGGAGAGGTGCAGGGCCTGTTCTGTTCTAAGTGCTGTAGCTGCTTGGCGAGGTCAGCTTCCCCACTTGCTGCAGTTGGTGAGGGCAAGGAGGGGACGGCCTCTTTCCTTAGCATACCACCACATGGCAGACGAGGCAGGCAGGACTGCTCTCCTTGTCTCATGCCCCTCAGGGGCAGCTCCTCCACACCCTTAAAAACATGGTCAGCTCTATTGTGACCAGGTGACGTGTAGGACCTGCTCTCCAAGTGCTGCAGCTGGTTAGGGGCAGGTCCAGGTCTCCCAAATGTTGCAGCCAGTGAGGAGCTGGGCCAACTCCGTGCAGCCCTTTTTATTCTCTTGGCCTTTGGTGGTATCAGGAGCCATGGACATCAACACAGATCACATCTGCAGCAGGGCTATGGACCCTGGCAGCAGCCCAGTCCCAAGCATCACGATGGCCCCAGGTGGCAAGTAAGCCATCCACCTCAGCCACTTTTACCTCTTCAGTTCTGCCCCTTTCCACAGGACATGAACCATACTGTCTCTTTCTCTCCCATATCACACCATACATTTGCTTACTCCAGGCATGTGTGAGGGTCTCCTTGTCCTGCTCAGTCAAAATGGCTGTGCTTTTTCCTGGGTGCCCAACGAAGGTCCAGGAATATAATATTTAATCATTAGAAATGAATTTTGAAGATGTTCCCACTGAGAATGGTCAAATGTGTTAGCAAAAATACTCCATTTTTTTCTAAAACAAAAACCTACTTTATTTACCTGTTTATTTATTTATTCTGTTTATATAGCATGACTCTTTATTTATAAGTATCAATGCCTTAGCTGAGATATTTTTCCTAACATTTTTTTTCAGGATTTTACCATTTACTTAATTGATGGCCAATTAAAGTGCTAAATTTTTATAGAAAATTCTCTCACATACTAAAACATATAGGCTCAGTTATACACACTAGAATTGGTGAAATTCTGAAGAAAATTATTCCTCTTATACAATATTTTTCTTAAATAGTCACCATATTATACTTTAGGGAAGTTTTGTTCTCTTCATATTTGTTTGATTTGAATAAAAACTGGTCAAATCTTTCCTAGATAATCTCTCATTCCTTAGGGGAAGAAAACATTAGGTCCAAGGCTTTCACATATTAAAAAATGACTTTGCTTTGACTGGCTCAGTTGACAGCCAGTTAGTTTAGTGAACTACTAAATGAACTGTTTATTTGAAGTTGTAAAGTCTTCAAAATTCAATAGCTATGTTTGCATCCCCCAAGATTATATTCCCAGTCCAACTCACCACTTTTTGACCTTTGGACAAACCTGTCTGTTCAACAAACTCCAACTGAAATGTCAAATACTATGTTGGACTCTAGGGACAAAAAAATGTGTCAATCAAGTTTTCTATCAGTGTTAAGGGAACTAAGTTCAAGTTTGGGCAGAGTACTCAGAGTCCTCTTAGCCTGAAGCTTTCTCATTCACATTTCTGTGTCTGGCAGAGTCACACACAAAAGGTTAATGGCATAGTAGACCTTATGCCATATTTTAGGGGCAGCAGAGACTCTGGCCTTGGTGAACCACGGGATCCATCTTAAGTAACAACATTTGCTCAAATTCAGGGCATCACCTTGGAAGCATCTGCTAACAAACTGGAAGTTTTTCAAGAGAAACTGAAGTTGCAAGCCTTTCTGTAAGACCCATTTATTCCTAAACATTGGTAAGCAATTTAAAGGTTATCAAAATACAGGCTGGGAAGCTGACAAGCATGAGGATGCAAGTTCAAATCCCCAACATCCATGTGAAGCCCAGGCGTGGCAACTTGAGCTTGCAATCTCAGCTCCTAGCGTTAGAGCCACACTGATCCCAGGGACTGACTGGTTGATCTAGCTAAAAATTGCTTGCTCCAGATTCAGAACAAATTTTGTCTTACAACATAAGGTGGAGGACTGGTGGGATGGCTCAGAGGATAAATACATCTGATGTCACGCCTGAAGACTTGAGTTTGATCCCTGGTACCCACACAATAGAAGGAGAGAACTGATTCTCACATATTGTCTTTGACCTTTACCTATATGCATTCCGTGGTGTGGGTAAATAACATGCACAAATAACTAACTATACATAAATAAATATATAAATACACACACCCAGAGAAACTATACAGCTTGACATTGACTTCTGACTTCCAAACATACAGCACACATGTACATATATGATAGCAATATTTTTGGGGCGAAACTATCACCTTCAGTATTCTCCATCCTTTTGATTTCTAGGAATAATGCAACCAGATAACTGTTTCTTAATTTGATTCAGTTACATGTACACAGCTCCCAATGAAGTCGTTAGAAATTATTGCCTTGTCTCTAGCTTATTTTCTGAGTCTTGCCTCTGTAGATACATTAACAGCAAATGTTTGCAAGAGTTGCAGAAAAGTTAATGCAATCTACTGGGAATTCTTGAAGTGCAAGAAGTTCATTTGCTGTTGCTTTTTGATAGATAAGTTACTGGATTTTACAACTCTTTTTTTTTTTTTTTTTTTTTTTTTTGGTTTTTCGAGACAGGGTTTCTCTGTGTAGCTTTGCGCCTTTCCTGGGACTCACTTGGTAGCCCAGGCTGGCCTCGAACTCACAGAGATCCGCCTGGCTCTGCCTCCCGAGTGCTGGGATTAAAGGCGTGCGCCACCACCGCCCGGCGGATTTTACAACTCTTAATGGGGAGTTTCTGGCTTAGACTTCACACACACACACACACACACACACACACACACACACACACACACACACAAACTACTTTAATGTCTATGTATTATGAGTCTTAAATTGTCCAAACAACACTCTTCATTCTTGTAAGGACTTCTGATTCAAGGTTGCAGTTTTTGAGTTTATTTGAGAACTATTAAAGTACCTTAATATTATCCTTGCTGAATGAAGATCTAATAATACAAAGTTATACAACATTTCAGCATCATTACATGGACATATATGAGTGACCCTAAGAGATAAAGACCTAGAGTAGATTTATTAAAAATCATTTTAATTTCAACCATTTTAATTATATAGTTCTATTGCACTGTAGATAGCAGTGACCCATGTCAGGCCCGCAGCCTATTTATCATGCATGTGACAAGACAGGTTTCAAGAGAGGTACACATTCATATTCTTCTCCAATCCTAATAGCAGAGACTGAGGTTGACCATAATTAGGCTAATTGAACAGTGAGTGGGTGCTATATAATTCAATTAGAGCATAAAATAAGCAGAGATTGCCGACCGCTAGCATTTGTTTTCCACTAGAATTTGTTGATCTGGAACTTAATTATAATTCTACATTGATTATATTTTGTTTTCAGAGTGTTTGAAATTACCTTGGAAAATAAAAAGGTATTCTTCTCAGGCAAGCTGGAAATCCAACGTGGAAGAAACTTGCAATTGTTTCAGGAATAGGCCCAGCAGGAGCTGAAACTCTACTCCTTGACTATATGTGCACATCAATTTTGTGACTGACCACACAGACTCTTAAGTCATTGAGCCTGCAGTCAAACACCATCTGATGATTCTGCTGTCTCCTCTAAATAACTCAACTGCCCCAAACTTCAGATCCCCAAACTTAAAATAGAAAACTAGTGCCTTATTTCATAGAGGCTTATTCAGAAAATAAAAGAACACATGCTAATCATTATACCTAGTGCATGCACAAAAATACCCACATAGAGATATTCAAAACTTTTAATCCCTCTGTCATTTACCTATCTATTATCTACTATCTGCTTATCAGTTAGCTAGAGAGCTATCATCTATATCAGTCCATCATCCATTTATCACTATCTGTATCATCTACATATGTATTCACCATGTAGCTGTCACTATCATCTATTGCTACCTATATGTTCATCATCTAATATCTATCATCTATCATCTATTTCACGGGTTGTAGATCTATCAATCACCTATTAGCATTTTGCTTCTATTATCTATAAATTTATAATCTATCACTCTATATGCATATATTATGTATCTGTCTGCAGCATATCTATCTACCTGTTATCTATGTATGTAAAAATCAATGTACTTATCTATGTATCTATCAGTCATCTATTTATTATCCATGTACTGTACTATAGCCATCATTTATCAATCATCTATCATCTATAAATATATCTGTCTGTCTGTCTACCTATGTACTTACCCATCTATTCACATATCCCTTAATCTTCCTCTTCAACATCTCATCATTTGTGGTTTTGGACAAAAGAGGTATTTTTAGAAAAACTATGATTATTTGAATGTTTTCATTACTTCACTTCCCTGCAATTTTTGGCATTTTCTTATATTAAAAAAACATTTTTAAAAATAATTTTGACAATGTTTTAAAAGTTATAAACACTTATTGTAATAAATGTAATCAAACACTTCCAAATGAGTTAGTTATAGGCTTTTTATTCAATAATGCAATTTTTAAGCCTAACAGGAACTTCCCTGATTTTAGATATTTTTTAAAGAATTAGTGCTTTCAGAAACTTACAATAATTAAAAAATTTCCATCAATGACATTGAGGAAACATTATACAAAGAGAGCATATTTTAACACAATGGTACATGCCTTTAATCTCAGAATTTAGGAAGCTGCGATGGAAAGATTGTGAGTTTGAGAAAAGCATGAGCTACATTTTCAGACTCTGATTTAAAAAAAAAAAATTATATGTCCAGCCACCACCAAAATTATTTCACGTGTTAAGTTCTAAAACAGAATGGATTGATTGTTGGACATATTTCAGAAACAAATGGCCCCTTTTCTGTTTAAGTTCTTCTGTGAGTTGCGTGTCTGCCCTTGTGGTTCTCTGTGTAGTATCATGGCCCTGGCAGGATCAAATATCTTTCAAAATACAACAAAAGAAATCCAAGAAGAAAGAATTTCATCTATTTTCTAAGAAACATTTTCAAATATTGAACACAATATAAGAAATGCTGGGAAAATAATACAAGAATTCGAGAAACTACAATTGAATCAGATGGCCTTGAACATCATGCATTTGAAGTGAGTTTTGTTAATCTGCAAAATGATGAAATTGCATTTAGAAACTTTGATCTAACTATTAAGATTTTTCATGTTAAGCACAAACACATTAAGTTCAATGGCATAAAAGTTATCCAGGACAAAACATCTGTTGCTGACCATGGTTAAAGCTCCTGTTGATCCCAGTACTGTTTTGGGTGATTATTTACTTTATATGCTCAGAGTTGCTTTGAGTACACTATAAAATAACGAGGCAGACAAGCTCTCCCACACTACATACCAAATGTTTGTGAAATCTTGAAGATGATGGAAGTCATGACCAGAGAATTCAAAATGACTCAAAAGTAGATAACATTGAGGGAGGAAAAAAAGGGGAGAGGGCTCATTTTCTCTATAGTGTCTCTGGTAGAAAAGAGAAAATTTAGAAGAAACCCCAGTTTGAAGCAGGACAATGTAGAAATCTTCACAGGGAAGATAATGGGTCTGGGAGAGGTGCTGGTCATGAGAGCGGTGCTAAAATCAAGTGAGCTGAGCTGCTGTAAATGAACCATGAATCCAAGAATCTGTCCATAACTTAGACCTTTAATAGAGGTGAATAAAGCCCTATTAGTAGTAGGGGATGGAGGCAGGCAGGGAGTGAGGAGTAAGAAAGGGAGGGAGGAAGGAAGGGAAGGAGGATTGAATTTTCTACATCAAGACAATAAGTATGATCTCATTTAAAGAAATATTCTATATTTGGGAGAGTCATAGAAAAATTGTAGTTAGTAAATTATTATGTTTGATTATTACTGAGACTGTAGTACTTTTTTTTAATGAAAAAGCCAAAGATAACTTCTATGTATTGACCTATAGGCTATTTACAGGCTAAGCAAATACCCACGGGCACAAATCTCAGATTTTACACATCCAAGAATACATAAAGTTTTGAAAAGACATTTTAATCATTTAGAGTATTTCTATTTTGCAAATGTTGTTAAACTTTATCTCACTCATAAGATATGGCCTTGTAGTTAGAAGACTCCCAAGTCATTAGTAGGAGAGCACTCTAAAACAGACTTCAGGCGATACTGCAAAATGCATCACTTAGAGACAAGTCTGTTTCCATGAACTGCTCAACACCTTGTCTGTCTTTTTGTAGTCCTCTCCAAGCCAGACTTAGGACTGTCTCATTCTTGGAAAAGTGTCTATTATCATGTAATACTGTCTTTGTTAGGGTTACTATTGCTGTGATGAAACACTAGGACAAAAAGTAACTTTATTGGGGAAAGGGTTATTTGGTTACATATCCTGAGATATGTAACAGTCCATTGAGAATAGTCAAAGCAAGAACTCAAACCAAGTGGGAACCTAGAGGCAGGAGCTGATTCAGTGATCATGTAGGAGTGCTGTTCCTGGGCTTGCTCAAACAGCCCAGGAGCACCGCATGCATTACTCACAATGGACTGGGCCCTCCCCCATCAATCACTAAGAAAATGTTCATACAGGCTTGCCAGATCTACGGAGGGCTTTTTCTCAAGTAGGTAAAGTCTCAGCTGTATATTCAAGAATAAAAAAATTTTGGTAAGGCAGAACAAAGAACATTTATAAAGAGTGTAAAAACAAACTCATAAGTAATAAAGATTTAAATTTTATCATATGGGTGCTTGGCCTTCGTGCATGTTTGTGTACCACATGCATGACTGAGTCTGTGGAGGCCAGAGAAGGATACCAGATCACCTGAAACTGTCATTACTGACAGGTTTGAGTTGTCATATAAATGCTGGGAATGGAACCAGGTCTTCTGGAACAGCAGCAAATGCTCTTAACCACCGAGCCTTCCCTCCAGTCCCAATCATAAAGACCTCTCTGTTGTCATCCTCTGCTCCATCACTCTCCCCATCATTATTGCTAAACTAACACTCATTAATTAAAAGATTATCTGAATACTATACAAAAACTATCTTATTTAATTCTTGTAATAAGCCATAAAGGGTCATGTTATTAGTCCTACTTTTGATACAAGGAAATATGCTTAGAAGATTAATTTTCCAAGATCAAAATTATTTTCTATAATATTTGATTAACCTTCCAAGTCTAGTGTTGTCTCTGCTGGAAAGCTATATTCAGTGTCCTCTGAATACTACTGTTCTCTTAGCATGGTACTGAGTTATTTTATATTTGTAGCATTCTGTGATCATTCTCCAGAATGAAATGTTCACCATGTACATGTATCTTATGTTTAATATGTTAGAGGGCTGCTAAATCTCTGGTTACAAATTAGGATTTCTCCTCAATGTATGAAGCAGAAAAATTATAAAAAAGTAAATTGGAATGTTATGTGAATAGATTTTAATCAATATCCAGCTAAGCAGATTAATCTCTTTTGCAGGACTAGAAGCATAGACTGATGTGGTTTAGAATTTGGGGATGAATGTGTGTATAGAAATACTTGAGAAGGAAGAGGGGCAGATAGAAGCCCTATCAAAGTTCATTGGGGGTGAAAATTTAAACTTCAACGTTGTATTCATAACAATAAGGAAACTTGGTGAATGCAAAGGATTCATACACAAAGTAAAATATGTTAAGGGCAAGTGGACAGCATCTGTTCAATGGATTCTTTGTGTCATGGTTTTTAGTCATTATGGAATACCTGAGACCACATGCTAGCTAATTGAGAATGGACTAACTTGCCTGAAAAAAAAAAAAAAAAGCACAGTCTCTAGAATTGTGACGTAAGAAGTTCTGAGAACTAGTCACTGCTTATTATTTACTTTTCACATTTCATTTCACTCCTAAAGGTATCTCCATGGAGTAATAAGTCATGTCACCTCTTTATGATTCAGTAAGACCTAGGAAACTCTCTTAAAGCAGTATACAGAGAAAGAGGGCACCCTAAGAAGCTAGATCAAAAAGACTCCCTTATAAAGGGAGTATTATATGTGAAATCTTCATGGTCAAGAGTGACAGGGTCCAGAAGCAATTTCTACTAAAAATGGAGCTGCACTGTTGCAGAAATTCTATTTAAAAACAATAGAAAATTTACCTTGAAGATGGAAGCTAATAACATGAAAATACCTTCTTACACGTCTTATCTATATTGTGATATTCTATATTGTACTTTAGAGCATTCATTCTATGCAAATTCTTATATAATATATAATACTTCATATTAGTCATTAGTGCTTATCTATTTTAACTTTCATGGATGTTATTTCACAATATGTGAGTGAAAGTGGCAGCTGAACTCTTCCCCCCCCTTTTTTTAAGAAATTTTTTTCATTCATTTTATATACCAAAGAACTCCCCCTTCCCTTCTCACACACACCCCCAGCCTCCACCTCCCAACCCACTCCCCATTTCTACCCACAAGTAGGAAAGGACTTCCCGTGGGGAGGCACATCAAGTAGACGCAAGTCCAAGCCCTTCCCCCTGCCTGAAGGCTGCATGTGGTGTAAAAACTGACATGTGAACCAATGGAATTGAATTAAAGACCCTGACATTAACCCACACACCTATGAATACCTGATTTTTGACAAAGAAGCAAAAACTGTACAATGAAAAAACAGGGTGGCTGAACTCTTAAAGCAAAAAGCAAAATTTGGGTAAAATTTTTACCTTTTTTTCCTCTAGAATATTTTGGTATGGAAAAATTTTGATAGCATAAAAGAGTATCCTACATTTTTTATGTTTATGACAAATAATATGCAAAAGTAACATTTTAAACAGTATCTAAAGACTTCTAAGGTTTCCCAAAGCCTCTTTGAATCATTTTATACTTAAATTTTGCCTTTTGAAATGATGATTGTGTTATCATTTCTGAGAATAAATGAATATTTAATCATTAATAATTCTATATGGTTTTGTTTATGCATGACTTAGAGATTAAATAAATTCTTCATTATAACTCTCATTAACTTCAAGGTATCCTTTATTGTTCTCCAGATTACAATGTCACCTTTAAAATTACCTTTTTTTAAGTGTGCCTATGGATAGGAGATTACGTAAAGATATAATCGACTACTAAATGAGTAGGATCTTTGAGTGGAGATTCATTCTACATAATCATTTGGAGAACAAGCATCATTTCTTCTAGCAAAATTCTTTTCTCAACTTCATAGCTACATCTTGAATAGGTAGAGAAATACAACCTCTTGATTTTGTGTTCTGTTTATCTCAGGCAATTCTGAGATGACTGCCCCGAGTGTTAAGTGATAATTTCATATTCTATTTCTGATTATTTTATTTATTTATTAAGCTCTGAACTAAGTTATTTTAGCTGCTCCTCTAAAAGATATAATTTTCTTTTTTAAAGATTTTTAAATTATCTGTGTTTGGGTATGCATTCACATAGCTTTTTATCTCTGTACATTAAAGTCTATGTCTGTGTGAATGTATGTGTACATGTGAATGCTTAGGGAGACCAGAAGAGGGCAGTATGATGACAGTAGTTTGCAATTTGACTGACATGGGTGCTGGAACCTGAATCCCATCTTCATGACTGAGCAGTAAGCACTCTTAACTGCTGAGCCAACTCTCTAGACCTGATGCATCTCACATTTCACTTGTGGTATTCATTGTCACCACCACAATTTCACAATTTAAGAAATCTAGAATTAGCAATTTGAATTCTATTCATCATATGGATTATAACCTGCTTTGGAGATCTTAATTTTCTTGGTAGCAAACATACATCTTTGCAAGTCATCAATTGCTAATATCTAAAAATATTTGTTACTGTAGAAGTTGTTTTTTCTTGCTCATTTTGAAATATAAGCTACATGCAGAGAGGATATTGTTGTCCTGGGCAGTTAGCAGAGTGAAAATTGTTCTTGAATCTGCCTCTTACCTGAGAAAGAGGAATATATGCAGGCTGTGGATAAACCCATTCTCACTGTGAGCTCTTGATTTTGAATCTGACACCAGCATGCATTCTTGGACCTAATCACAAGGGCAGCAATGAAGATTGTAATAAAGGAAGAACTGCCTTTTCACCCTTTACGAACTGTAAAGCAAACAATTATCCTATAGTTTTTAAAAGAAGGCTCTCTTTTGTGTTTTCCTATTCTTTCAAAGGCACATGGTTCACTTTCTCTTTCCTTACCAGCATATGCCATGTAAGCCTTAAAGTGAGTGTCATGGCTACAAAGGCCACCCTCTGTGTCTAAAACATTTTCATTCCAGGGATACCTTCATCTCCTCCTTGTCTCTCTTCTCCAATCACCCACAGGTAGACTGAGTTTTAAAAATGTTATCATATTCATAACAAACGTGTGCACACTGCTCTTTAAAGTTCACATTTACTTTTTTTCACTTCCCACCACATCCTTTTACTGCTGTTCATTTGCTCATTGGGTATTTTTTTTTCTGAGTGCCTATATGTTGCTTTGCATCACCCTTCCCCAGAGGCAGTAAACATACAATAAATGCTTAGCTGTATCATGGGGGAATTAGATAAGGCATGCTAATATATAAATATACACATTTCAAACAAACATACCATTCACAATGAATATGTATTATACTTTAAAGCAAATGTGTAGTTCTATTAAAGAGAGAGAGGGAGAGGGAGAGAGAGAGAGAAAGAGAGAGAGAGATTGGGAACCTACATCTGTGTTCAGGAGCTCAATAAAATTTCCTCTAAATGCTATCTTTTGTGCTGACAAATAATGAATAAATAATATTTATCCAGGTGAAAGTTGAGGACAGCTAGTGTAGACTCAAGGAAAAGGGAGAATATTATTACTATTTATGTTTGGAGAAGTCTGTGGTTTGAATAAATTAATGTATGTGGGACCTATCTAGAAGCAGCAACCCAATTTGCAACCCCTGGTATATTTACATATTGACATAGTCCATTTTTATGCCTTTAATAGAATATATCCCTCATGGGTTCAAGGGTTAAAAACCTGGTGCTCAGCTGGGGCACTCTTTTTAGGAGATTTAAATATTTTAAGAGGTAGGGGCTGAGCTGGAATAAGTAGGACTCTAGGACTAGATATTTTTGGTGGTGGTGGTGTTCTTTTTTTTTTTTTTTTTTTTTTTTTTTTGAGACAGGGTTTCTCTGTGTAGTTTTGGTGCTTGTCCTGGTGCTTGTCCTGGATCTCGCTCTGTAGACCAGGTGGGCCTTGAACTCACAGAGATCCACCTGGCTCTGCCTCCCAAGTGCTGGGATTAAAGGCGTGCACCACCACTGCCTGATGTAGAACAAGATCTTTAGTGACATTCTTTTTTAAAAAATAATTTGGGGGTTCTTTTTCTTTATTAAGAATTTTTTATTCATTTTACATACCAACCACAGATCCCCCTCTCATCCCTCCTCCCACTCCCCCCAAGCCTTCCTCCCCCAAGCTACTTCCCCCATCCCCTCCTCCAAAAAGGTAATGCCTCTGTGATATTCTCTCCATGGTTCTCTTTTTGTTGGTTTCCTGTTTTCCTGCTTCCTGGCAGTCATGAGGTATAAAACCACTCTGCCATATGTTCCTGCCAGTATGTTGTTCTGCTCAAGAGTGTGAGGACAAGGAACAGTGGACTGAAACCCTTGAAAATGGGAACCAAAGTAAAGCATCCTCCTGCAAGTTGTTCACATCATAGTAACACTAAAGTATCTAATTTAAATTGTTTTATGTGGAAGATGGCCACCCAGACAAACTGAAAAATGGTGAACTCACATTGGTGAGAGACCCTGTCTCACAGGAATAAGGTAGAGGGTGATAAAGGAAGATGGATGATGTCCTCCTCCAGACTCCACACATGCACCTGGACATACACATTTATTTATACACGTAGGCACACACAATAAGTGTTTCTTCATATTAATAAAGATGTTATAAGTGCAGTTATGATTTCACTCTATACATGCTGTTTACTCAGGTCTGAGGTCTTCATTTGCAGTAATTTATATTTTGCTGTGCAAGAATGAAGACTTCTGTGGAAAACAGAGCTCAGCCATGTGACGTTTTAGATTTATTATGGTAATATGTTAGTTTCAGCTGTGGATTGGGGCTTTGCACAGCTGCCCCTTGGCTAGCCACTTAATCGAGATCTGTTTAACCTAATAAATACCTGGCAAATGCCTTCTGATTGGTTTGAGACCTGCAGACACCCCTAGGAGAGAACAGCATGGCAGCAGAGTTAATGGTATTTTAGGAAGCTTCTCCATTCTTCTCAAAGACAATTTGCCCTTTCTCACAAAATAACAAATGGAAGTGCTCATCATCAGGTGTTGGTAAGTTAGAGTCCCTGGGCCAAATCCAACTGCCCCCCCCCCGACAACTTTATGTAGCCTTTGAGAAGACAATGGTTTCCACAACCTTAAGTGGTTATAAGAAAATGAGAGATAGCATTTCTCAATATTTAAAACATTAAATGAAATCCCAACCACAACTGAGGTTTCAATAGAAAACTCACCCTTCCCCCCATACATCCCATCCTTGACTCTCTTCTTCTTACACTACAGTAGCAACATTGAATAGCTGCAACAGAGAACTTATAGTCCACAAAGACTGAAATCCTGTTTTTTACACAACTCTATCTGTGGAACCATCTGAAGAGGTATCAGAGAAGAAGGCAGGATTCACCTGCCCTATGAATTCCACATTTTTGACGGAGAGATACAAATGCATGCATCCATAATGCTTTGTCAGATGGTGGTGAGTTATATGTAGAAAGTGTAACAGGGTTTTGCATGGAAAATCTCAAAGGGGAGGGGCAAAACAAAGCCATAGAGCAGGTGTTTAATAGAACCACTGAATATAGCAAAGAGGCAGCCATGGAAAGAGGAACAGTCAGAAAGTACAGACTGATGATCCTGACACTGCAGAGATTAAACAATCCTGGGGCAGTGGTTCTCAACCTTCCTTGTACTGTGATCCTTTATCACAGTTCCTCATGCTGTGGTGAGCCCCAACTATAAAATTACTCTTGTTGCTACTTCATACATGTAATTTGCCACTATTATGAACCATGATGTAAATATCTGATATGCAGAATATTTGATATACTACCCCCATGAAAGGGTTGTTTGATGACCTGTAGTTGGAAGTTTTCCTGTGTCCCAGCTGGCTGGCAGTAGGGACAAATCTCTCCCACTCATGTCCCCCAAGTAAACACACAGATGCTTACATTAATTAAAACTGCTAGGCTATTAGCTCAGGCTTACTACTGACTAGCTCTTACACTTAAACTCAGCCCATTTCTGTTAATCTGTATGTGGCCATGTTTTATGTGGCTTTACCTGTGTGCCATTACATGCTGCTCCCTGGATGGTGGGCTGGTGTCTCCTTCATTCTATCTTTCTCCTTCCTCCTCTCTAGTTAGAATGTCCCACCTAGCACTATTCTGCTTCACTATTGGAAAAACAGCTTTATTTATCAACCAATCAGAGCAACATAATTTCACAGCATACAAAAAGACATTCCCCCCATCAATGACCAAAGGAAACATGACCCACAGGTTGAGCACCACTGTCCTGGAAGAGAGGAAAGGCAAGACTGTCATAGATGAAGATGAATCATAGTAGATGATGAAAGAAATGAGATTGTTCTGTGTGTATTCTTCTGAGCCTTTCATTCCTAGCCATACTGACTTGAGCAATTTGACATGTAGTCTCAAGCTCTAACTATTTTGCATTTCTCTGGGTTGTTTAGTGGTGCTCCTGGATTTGGAGAACCACAAAATTTGACCTTAACAACTGGGCAATGAAATGAGATTCATCTTAGTTTGAGTTCCAGGAGAGGCCACTGGAAGAGTGTGGGCTATAATGTAAAATGAGCAATTCCATTTTAAAACTTGTCCTTTGACTATAAAGATGAAAGAGTGGAGATCAGGATGCTAAGAGGATGATGTCCTCAGCAGTGGCCCAGGTAAGAAACATACAGAGCAAAAAAGCTGAAAGAACTCACAGATCAACTTGAAAACAAGATCTAAGAAAATATAACAATCAATGAAATTCTGTGAGACTTTAACAAAATACTTGAGTCTGCATAACTTATAAAGGTAAGAGGCTTATTTGTCTCATGATTCCTTAGGCAAACAGTCCAAACAGTATGCTACTGATATTTTGATGAAGCATCCCTGCCTATGTCAAAACATGTCAGATCAGGGAAACCACATGAGGAAGTGGCCAAGCACATGGTATGGCCTTGATCTGCTGAGGACAAAAATACAGGACTAGCTTTATTCTCTTCCAAGGGTGACAATGATCTAGCCATCATCTGGTGGGCTTCACCTCTTAAAGCTTCTCTTGTCTCAATACTGATACATTAAGGTTAATTCTTAATGAGCCCCCAGAAAACAAACCCTATCCAACTTCTAGCAGCTAATGAAGTTAAAAAATGAAGAAGAAAGCAGCTTTTGAGGTACAAGATAGAAACCAAAAGTCTTATCTTACACAAATTCAAGTACAGAAACAGTGGATGACCTGTTCCATCACTCAACAACATCCCCAAACAAATACCAACTGTATACAAGTCACCATTTGGGGGACTGGAAAATAGTTTTAAAAAATAATAAAAGGTTGGGGCTGGAGATATAACAATGGCTGAAAGATCTTGCTGTCTGTCTGGAGGACCTGTGAGTTTGGTTCCTAGTACTCACATTAGGCAGATCAGAATGACATGGAACTCCAACTCCAAAGGACATAATACTTTCCTCTGGCCTACACAGGCACCAGCACACATATATCATTCTTTCTATCTCTGTCTCTGTCTCTGTCTCTGTCTCTGTCTCTGTCTCTCTCTCTCTCTCTCTCTCTCTCTCTCTCTCTCTCTCACACACACACACACACACACACACACACAAATAAAAATAACCAACAGAAAATAAAGGTAAGGGCTTTAGCTTTGATGGTATGTGGTAGAGTATTTACCTCCCATGCCTGGTGCTCTAGGTTCAGTCCTTAGTACTGACCAAATTGAATTAATAGCACATAAGAAATGTTCTGCCCTGGTAGGTAGATAACAGAGGAGTGTAGTCTGAAGCTCAGCTGGAGGCCATGCTGAAGTACAAAGAATTACAAGTCCTTTGATTACAGATTCCTTGCCTTTGGTTTTTATTTTTCTTTTCTGTTTTTTTCTTTCTTCCTTTGTTTTTTTCTTTTGAGTGTATGTGTGTGCTTAACACCTAACTAATGCCTTACAAATGTCACATGACATCTAAAGATAATACAGCTCCCGATAAGCACTCTGATAAGAACAAGCCTGTTACCAGTTCCTGCTTCCTTCCTCCATGCTCTAGGCAGAGCTATGTTTGAATTGGCGAGTTTGCATTCTGATTCTTCTCCCAAGAACCATATGGGGTGATTTTATTTTTATTTTAGTTGGGCTGAGTGCTGCGTTCAAAAGGAAAAAGAGGTACCTCAATATCAGTGTGGAAAAACCAATACAGCACTAAGTGAATTGAAAAAGAAAGGCCCCCTAAGCAGCTTTCCCTCTTACTGCTGATCCATCACACTTCGAGGCTGCTGGAGCACTAAGGCCTGCAGAAGCCTACAGTGCCTACAGTGCTGAGCATGAGTCATAATATCACAGTACTTTGCATTTATATAGCATGCTTACAGTAGGAGTGGGACAGCAACCCAGCAAGGTGGGCTGATCAGATGCCGTTATCTGTGTTTGACAAAAATACTTCCCAGAGGCAAGAGCTTGTGCAAAGAACTGAATGAATGCAAATGCAAGAAGATGAGGCTAATGAGGCTTGGGCGTAAGGCAGAAAATGCGGATGTGCAGAGGGAAAGAAGCTGCGCGAAGTAGCTGTGGTTTGGTTTGGTGGCTTCCTATTACTTGTGTTATTCACCTTATTTTCTACATTAATTACCTTTAGAGGTTTATAATGAATATGTTTGCCTCTGATAGATACCTCAAATTCAAATGTCTGGGAAGCTTATCAGGAGACAGGAATGAGTGAGGGGAGGGTGGGTAAGAGGGTAGTTTCCTGGACTGCCTGCATCGCTGTGAGGGACCACCCGACAAAGGCTATTTTCAGCAGAGTGGAGTAAAGGTGTTTTGCGGAATACTAACATTCCTCAGTAGAAGCTAAGAAACGAAGATGGTGTGCTGTGTGGGATCTCCGCTTTTTAGTATTTATGGCCAATTTCAAAGGTATACAAAATTCCCAAAGGCTAAGGAAAAATCCTTTGGAAGTGCATGTGGCATGCAGACTGCCATTTCTCAGAGGTCCTCATGGGAATTCAAAACTATCTAACAGCCCCCCAGTTAAGAAAATATCGGGCTGGGTACATACGAAGGCTCAAACCTGTCATCTAGCACTTGGGATGCTGAGGAGGAAAAACACTGGAGCTCAGGAGTCAGGAAGAGAAGGGAGAGGGAGGGCGAGGGAGGGAGGGGAAGGGGAGACTGAAAGGCAAGGAGAGAGAGTCTCACAGAAGAAAAGCCTGATAATCTGGTTCCAGAGTTATTTTTTCCCAGTTTCAGTGATGACTTCTTTGACAGGAAGTGGGGTGGTCCCTTTGAGAATCTTTAGGGTCTTAAGGGACAGGCAGAAGCTTTTTATATCTCTTGTTCTAATTTTTAAATATAGTGCGTCCAAGGATGGCCTGTAACACTAAAAATTAGAAGGACATAAATAGAATGTGTGAACTCTTCCTATAAATGTGCCACTATGGGAACAAAGTGACACTGTCATTCTCATGTCAATAGGTTTTCCTTTAATTTTATGGACATATAAATTCAAGTGCCCACGGAACTGAAGGCAGTAGAAATAATTTTATACATAGTTCAGTGAAAAGGAGCGTTAGACCTGATTTAGCCAGTGAGCTAAATCTAATGCATTATGAAGGCACTCATTTTTCAACATTTCCACTATGTGGGAATTTGGTGAAGGGCAAAAAGTATAAATTTTGAGTTATCATTAATAACCCCAAACTATACAGTCCTGCAAGATAGTGGAGGAGCAGATACCTGGGTGAATCCTCTGAGCCAACACAGTGTTAGGATATGGAGAAGTCAAGATAGTTTATTTTCCAATAGGAAAACTTAGGCACAGAAAAGCAGGATGTGTTTATCTCAACCTCACAGAAATAATGGCATGTAAGGTCAGTCAGGATCCTTAAATATCCAGTTGCAGTCTCTAGGAAAACAGAAAAATATGTTCTAGATCCAAAGTATGAACACACACACACACACACACACACACACACACACACACACACACAAAAACACTTTATATAGGTCCAATAATTTTGTATTAGGTCTGGAAAAGTTTTTCCTTCACTTTTACTTCCTTTTTTTCAGTCCATCCATGTTTTTTTCTTTTCTATTTTGAGTCGCTCCAAATTTAAGTATGGAAATTATATCTTTAGGATGCCTGGTAGAAAACAACATAGTTCAACCCACTAGTATCCAGGGATGCAATTGGATATTAAGAATGAAAACAATGAAATCATTTGAAAATGTTTATTTCTTTGGTGGAAGACAATTAATCTCACCATTTATCCAAGAAATATTCCTCCCTGGAAGAAGACAAGCTAACAGAGGTAAGGAAGAAAGCAAAGAGAATCACGATCCCCAGCATACAGAAAGAGCTTCTTTCTGCATATCTGTGTGTAGTATGTACTCTTTCTCATGAGAATGAATGTGTTTACAGAAACTGATTCCAAACATACATGATTTTCTCAGTCAATGATTTTTACTTTTGACTGTGAGTTGTGACCAATTAGTAGATTAGAGAAACAATTAGTGGGTCCTGACTAGCATTAAAATAATTCATTTACATGGACTATAAAGCAAGAGAATAGGTAGACTAAGGTAAATAGTGGTTCAGTTTTATGTCTGTAAATGCATCTGAGCATACAGTAGTAAGCAATTTCCTAACATTGTGAAAAATGCTAGAAAACCAATGCTCTACCCTGCTTTCCCCACCTTTTAATATTATGAAAATGAACTGTGTTTGGTGGAACATGCCTTTAATTCCAGCATACAGGAGGCAAAGGGAAAGGAATCTCTGTTAGTTTGAGAACAGTCTGGTCTACATATTGAGTTTCAGGTCATCCAGGGCTACATAGTAAGAAACAAAAAAAAATTATGCTGCTGTTTACATTTTAACACATACTAGCATATATGGTCATCACGAATCCTTCCTGGATATTGCAATTAATCAACCCTCTGTTGTTGAATAGTATATTAATTCTGTTTTAATTTTCACAGATATTTGCAACTTCATCACAAATCTTGACTTACCCTTCTAGTTATTTCAGTAGACTGACAGGGGTGACAGAGAACCCAGTATTTCCTCCACCCATGAATGTTTAAGAACTCAACAGTGTGATGATTTTCAGGAAACTATGCAATTTTAAAGTATTGCTCTCTCTAATAGGAAGAGAACTGGTCCTTAGCCTGGAGAATGTGACAACTGCCTTTGGAAGCTCCTATTCTAACATCACCTGGCAGAATTCATGCATCAACTCTGATCACTATGGAAAATGGTTCTCAATCCATGACATTATTGCATACAGTGAAGCTATTTTCCTGCTGCCTGAATGCAGCGACAGCATAAGTGGTACTAGGTGTTCAGGCTTCTCCATCCTGAGCAATACTGACCTTGAGATGATTTTGTCTTCATGTGTTTGTTATTAATGCAAGATGGCTCATGAATACAGCAGGTACTTTTCCCAGTTCTCTTTTGCTTTTAGTTGGATTAGTGATGAATAGTTTCTTACATGCACCCTCTCTTATGGATCTTGAATTTGCTAAAGGCATAGGTATGCAAGAAGAAGGTCTCTTTGGAAGCTGAGGGTTGGTAAGGTGAGGTTGGCTTTGGCTTCTCCTATTCCTCTGATCTTTCAGAATTTACCCCAGTTCTGGCTCTGGGTTTTTATTAATAAGACCATTTAGTAATTCATCCTACAATGCATTTGCACTGATTTTGAAAAGAGAAATAATGACAAGTTCAAAGGCAATAGACATATTTCTGGTCTTCTTGGGGCCACGTTTTCAATTTAACTTCCCAGAGTTCCTGCACTTTGTCCATGTTCATTCTTAATATATGGCAGGATAATTTGAGCCACTTTAGAGAATTAACTTCCATAGATGAGTTTACTAGTGGGATGAATTCCTTTCAACGAAGGGATAGTGGTCACAGATCCTGTTCCATGTTGGCTTTTTTCAGTTCAAGAACTATCTTGGTTACCATCTCATGGCTGTGCTAAGACACACTGACAAAGCAACATGAAGCAGAAAGGGTTTATTTTGACTTACAATCCCACAAAGTCACAGTCCATGGTGGCAGGAAGGTCACAGCAGTGATGGGGATGGATGACAAAAACAAGAAGCAGGCTGGTTACACGTCATCCATACTCAGGAAGCAGAGATGGATGCATGCTCCTGCTCCATCCCCTTTCTGCATTTTAAACAGTCTAGGATCCCCTACTCAGGGAATGGCCCCACCCACAATTAAGGGAAGGCCAAACATACATAAAAGTCTAGAACCTTGTCTCTCTGGTTATTCTAGATTCTTTCAAGCTGACAATTAACACTAGCCATCACAAATGCCTTGTTCAATGTTCACCAACTCTATCTTGGACCAACATATGGTACTAAAAGTTACAAAGTGGGTTGCAGGATTACTAAAACTTTGTGGCATTTTAATTTTATGCTTTAAGACTCAAATTGTAGAAAAGCATTTGTGTGTTCACTGGCAACAGTCTCGCAATTTCTCTGTGTCCATATGCACCCATAACTCATTATGTTAAAATTACACACTAACAAGTGTGTATAACTTCAATGCACTTAGATTAAACTCCTGAGATTTATTTGCCATGATGAATAAAGTAAGTGTATCTAAAGACCACAAAGTTTTCTCTGTAGACTTATTATGAAATTGTTCTTTTGAATTAAACTCTTGTATTTCTTTTATGATTAGATATGAGGAAGAATGAAATTGCCTCTCCTTGAAATTATTTCCAGTTGATAAAACTCCAAGGGGTTCCTACAAGCTAAAAGGACCATACCAGCATGTGCTCGCTATCTTTAACGACTTTTATGTTTTCTATCCTTTCTCAGAAGCACAGAAACTTTTAAACAAACCCTGAAAACATGGGGGGCAAAACTCACATACTTTTATGCAAATAAAACTGACACTGCAGTATCAGTCTGAATGCGTGTTCCCCTCTCAGGTACCTTTCTCTTCTGCTAGGGTCAGGCATGGATACCTATCATATACACGGCAGAAAAAATTGCCCAGCTTCCACATGCAGGCAAGAAATTCAAAATATATAAATTGAATTTCATTGCAGGAATTGGAAATAATTCAGGTTAGAGAGACCTCTAGTGGACATTTAAGGTCACGTCTGAATGAAAATCACACAAACAAAACGATGCAAAATGTGTTCTGAACATCAGGGCTATATAAAATATTATTTTCTAAGAATAAATAAAATACTTAGGAGATGAAAATATAGCATAGCTGAAAGCTGAAGTAGCCACTTGAGAACAAAGGGTTAAGTCAAAGTGCATATCCACAAACATCTGCTGAGTATTTCTTCCTTCACCACTCTGCAAAATCAAACTATAAATATCAAACTATAAAAGCCAGTACGACGTGAAATGTGTTTTTATCTATTTTATTTCTGATTATGTAAAAATCCTACTTTAAATTAATTAAAGTATAACCTGCACATAAGTCACTACTTTATTGTCATTCATAATCAAAACTGAACTCGCTGACGGCATGGAAAATGCTGGAAATGAGCAACAACCAATCAATCAAAACTCTTCCATCACACCCTTTACTCTATGTTTTCCAAGACATTCTCAGACATAATAAAATTAGCAGACTGAGCAGTCGTAAAAATCCAAGTCAGAGAATTAAATCCTTGCCTTGCCCACAAGAAAAAAACAAAAAACAAAAAAAAAATAGAAGTAAATGGAGTAAAATACAATGCATCTCCCATACCTGCTGTACCCTTGGCAGACATTTCTTTCCCCAAAAAGTGCTGTGCTCTATACATCATGTTTATAGTCATGAAGGAGCCTGGAGAGTTTTTAATCTATAAGGACATTACAAAATCGAATGTCCATTTATTTCTGTATGTTTATTAAAAGTAAAGTTCCCATCTTTTTCATGTTGCAATACTGTCTACACAGTTTAGTTCTTAATTACTTAGTTATTGCCTATCCATGACTTTTCACAGTCCCTTACCAATTGCAAGCTCTTTGGAAACACAGAAAACATCTTGCTGACTTTCCATACCTCTCTATTAATGTTCTGCACCCTTCTCCCTATGTGGTGCAATTTTCATATTTCCTTACATGAGCCTGACCTCCTCTCCTTCTTGACTTCCTTCTAAGGCTCCATGGCAAGGTTTCCAAAGTGGTGGCCTCAAGAATAGATAAAACAGCAAGCTGTGCTGTGAAGCCTTGAGTCCTGGGTCTTAATTCTGACTTATTACCATCTTTCTCTGAATGCCTGTGTTTTCCTTTCACTCTGCTTCTCCTCATCGGCTATGCAAATTTCAGCTGATTTCATCTGTGAATAAGAACTACTTCCCAGAGCCAATGATCTCAATCCAGTTATTTATTTGGGCCAAAAAAGTTGAATGTAATCATAAATAAATTCATTCATTCAGATTTATGCACCAGACTGACATTTTCTTCCATTAAGAATGAAGCAAAAACATAGTGAGTGATATTGATTTTTGTTACCACCCACAGGAATTAACATTTCCATTTCGTGTTTTAACTGTGGTGCCTTCTTCTGATAGCACCATTTCATTATCATAATCATTGGAATTGCTACTAAATATTAGTATTTTGAATGAAAGGAAAAGAGGCAGAGTGGGGGCTAGCAAGGGGGAACTTGTGGATAAAAGGAGATGAAGTGGGAGGAGAAGCTAAGAGAAAACACATTTGTTTTGAAAATGTCAAAATGGTATGTGATTTCTTGTATGCTATTTTTTTAAAAATTGAGAACTTTTTAAAGCTCACATCATTCATAAATTGTTTTCCTTTTGATATGCTGATGTTATATCAATGTTTGGACTTTGTTTTCCATGTTTGCACATAATCTGAGAAAGAGCTACTAAGGCTCCTTCAGAAAGCACTTGGTGAGGTTAAAGAGAATAGTTTGACTCCTTTCATATTCTAAAGGGTGCATAGTGAGGCCTAACTCAGCTTCTTCCTAGCCAAGCAGCCTTATGCTTCTCAGCTTCTGTTTCTCTTCTGAAACAAGGACAGTGGTTTTGAGAGTTTCCTTCTGACACTAGGAATTCACGGAAACCTAGCTGACCCAGAATGATAGCAAACAAACTCTGCTTTGAGGATACTTACTTCTCAAGTTTTCTATATTTCTTCTTGGTGTATCTTCCATACAAGAAAAACTTCATACATTTTTTAAATTTTTATTTACAGGCTGATGATTATACACTGACACTCCCTCCCATGTAGTGACTTCCAAAATTGAAGCTACAGAAAATTCATGGAAACTTGTAAGGACCCTGTGTCTATTCCCTACCCAGTTATTCTTCTTCTCTTCAAGACAACTCCACTGACATCTCTGAGCTCAGTTTACTTTTGCCTGATGTACTTTATAGAAATGAAATCAAACAGAAAGCATCTCTTGTATCTAGCCTCCTTCAGTGAGCACTCTGTTTATAACAAACAATCAAACAAATATGTGTGTGAGTAGTTTACTCTATTTCAGTCCTGTGTCGTGGTCTGTGGCTATATCCCCATTGATTTATCAATTCTGCTGTGATATGTAGTTTTCATCTCTCCATTATTGATGAATATGCTATGAACATGTTTGTGTATATGTTCTGATAGACATATGCATGCATTTTGCTGTAGTTCAGAGTGCATACAATTTTTACTGATGTGAGTTTGGAAAAAAGGATTTCCTAAAGTCACTGTGCATATTTAGCTAGGTGTATGCCATTATCCTCATCTCTAATACCCAGTGTTTTCAGCCTTTCTGTTCCCTTCCATCCTGTGGATGCACAACAGACTGTCATGGTGGCTTTAATTTTCATCTCTCTTGTGCATACTGATACACAAAGAATAATTGGGAAAATAAAATAATTAGGAAAATAAAACCAGTGCCACTGTCCTTGATGTATTTAGTTTATGTCCATATTTTTAAAGTGCCAACAGGGCTGGAGAGATGGCTTAACCATTAAAAACTAGGCTCACAACCAAAACAACAAGAAAAGTATCAATGAATTAAACATATAACATATAATTGACAAATTTTAATTCAGGGCTTTGAAGAAGTCTCTCACTCAATATATACACACAATTAAATTAAGTCTTAGATGATGGTGAAATGTTAGAAACTTTCAATAGTTTTGAGTGATGTCTGTGATCAATGCACAGGATGGGAAGTGATGGCTGTTTTAATTGATTGTTGTAATCATTACACAATGTATACATTTATGAAGGTTTACATTGTGCTTGTTGAATATATAAAGCTTTTATTTGTCAAATATTTTCAAATTTACAAAGAACATAGCATTAAAAAGTGTCTCTTCTCTAGATGTGACAGGACCACTGTGCTCATGAACTCTCCACCTGTGGTCGCCTGGAGAAAGCTTCACAAGATCAAGTAATCAACATTTCAACATGGTTTGCAGGGTGGGGGTGGGGGACTGCAAATAAGCTCCCACCCACAGCTGAGGAGCTATTAACAGTTGATGGCCACAAGTTTTCTTAGGGGTTTGTTTCTGATATTTTGAACATACTCTAGTTGATGGCCCCACACCTGAGAGTATACAGCAGCAGTGATTAGTCTCAGTGGGTTATTAAAAAATAAGCAAAGCAAAAGACATTGAAATTATGATACAGATATAAGGAGGATTCGGGTGGGTGGAGATTCAGATGGATTCAGATGGAGAGAGGAGATGGGTATAAATTTGGCTGAAATGCATTATATGCAGTATGAAATTCTCAAAAACATATAAAAATTGTATTAAAGGAAAAATGAGGATTATAACTTACTTTTGAAGTAAGCACATTAGTAAATTCTAAAACATCAAATGCCCCACCTGCAGGGCTTCAACGGGTTCTCGATCACCCTAAGGAGGGAATGTAGGGACAGGAGATAAAAAAGAAAAGACACCAAGTCTGGATTCTGATCAAGGTGCCACTTTATTTCCTTCCAGAAAGGTTTATATAGTTCCGCAGGGTGGGGGGAGCAAGAAGCTGTCATCTGCATGAGGTGGGGCAAGCTAACAGGATGTTTGTATAGGATATTTATAGGGTGAGAGGGTCAAGGGCTCTGACTCAATGTCCTGTTGCTAGGCAACCTGACTGTAAGATGATCTAGTTCCCTGTCTTATTGGGGGTCTGTATTTTTCCACTAACTAGAGATTCTGTCCTTGTCCCTGACAATCAAATATTAAATATATGTGTAGATACAACAAATATTTTTTTAAAGTGGGACTGGTAGAGCTGGAGAGATGGCTCAACAGTTAAGAGCACTGGCCGCTCTTCCAGAAAACTCAGCGTCAATGTGAGAACCCAGATGGCAACTCACAACCATCTTTAGCTCTAGTCCCAGGGTGTCCAACACCTTCCTATGGCCTCCACAGGCATTGGACACAAATCATACACAGACATTCAAGTAGGAAAAATATTCATACACATAATAAAAGAAAGTAAAATAAAAACAAAAAACAGATCACAGTTGGATTCTATCAAAACTATTTCAATGAAATGGCTGTCCTTTTACCTTACAGTCTACTATCTTGGTTCACATCATAGGATGCAGACACCTACATTCTTCAATTTAGGAAGTAATTGCTTGGTGGTGATTAACTGTGACTGGGGAGAAGATATTCATAAATTTGTTTCCTTCCTTTTAGACCCATGGCATCAAGTCTCTTTGGAAAGGTGACTATTCTCTGCCAATACTCAGTACCATGATTGTTCTTTCTTGGTAAGTCCTGAGTGTCTACCCCCTCTGCAAGCCATCATTATTATATCAAGGACTAACAGACCAGCAGTTCTTGAGTGATTAAATATACTCTCTTGTTCTGGCACCAGTCAAGGACATTTTCATTGCTTGCTGCCAAATATTAGTCAGCTTTTTTTAGGTTTGAGGGGCTATCTGCCAGCTGAAGTGGTTAGCAGTAGAAGAAATCAAATCTAAATTAAATGTGGGCATATTTTTGGAATTCCACATTTCTATATAAATGTGCAGCCTGACAGACTTATACAAGAAAAAAATAAATATAAGCTGAAATATGGATGGCAAACCTGCTGGTGATGATACTTAGAGCTATTCAAATGATAATTGCTTTTTTTAAACAATCACATAATGTTTATCACCATTAAACCATTTATTTCTCTTCACTGAATGAAAGTTTCTATAACAACACCTATGATAAATTGGCATGGGACTAATGCATCTCTAAAAACATTGTTTCAGTTCACATTATCCATGCCCTTGTTTGTCTGCAATGATTGTGTCTGTACAGTGATTATTAATTGAAACTCTTCTAAATTACCAAGATGTAATGCAGTGAGTACCTACTCTATCATCTATGCCAAGCAAAAATTCTTTGCACATATACAGTCTACACAAAATAGCCTCTGTCTCTATGATAACAGTTTGAACCACTGTGTTTTGTTCAATTAAAAACACCATCCATTTTAATAAACACATGTCTTAGGACATAAAAACTATAAATCTCTAGTTAGCATAAATTGATAAGCTATTTTAAGCTTACATCTTGAAAATTTAAGATGCTCATGTCGAGGTAGGAAGGTGACAGTTCTTCTGGGCTATGTTATATAGCATTAAAATAAAAATATAGAAATCAATTAGTAGCCCAAATATAAAAGAATTTTTCACAAGCCTTCACACAGAACACATTTCCATATTATTGATACATAGTGTATATATATATATACATATATATATGTATTATATACATATATATGATTTAATGTAATACACTGATATATAAAGACATAGTAGAAGAAGGAAATATTCTAACTAATGTAGTGATATTTTATTTGTGCTGAAATGTGGTGATATTTTATTTGTGCTTTAATAAAGCTTGCCTGGAGATCAGGAGGAAAAGGCCAGGCATTTTAAGTAAACAAAGAAGTCAGACAGCACATACCCTTAATCCAATCACTTAGTAGACAGGGTCTCTGTGTGTTCAAGGCCATACAAAGGAACAACGCCAAGTGTAGTGACACACGCCTTTAATCCCAGTACCAACCATAGAGACCTGGAGGTCTGTATAGACAGGCAGTGACAAGGAAGTGAAGTAGCTGGGCTAAGAGCCCATGAGAGGGCAGAAAAGCAAGGCATATAAAGGCGTGGGTAGACAGGAAGTAACTCACTTTTGGAAGCTGCAGAGTTGTTGAGGTAAGGTTGGATGGTGGCTTCCCCTATTTCCCTGATCTCTCTAAGCCTTTCACCCCTATATTTGGCTCTGTATTTTTTATTTAATAAGACTGATTAGAAATTCATCTACAAACTGAATGTTACTTGCTATAATCCTTTCTGTTCTTGAACAATTAGGTGGTCCTTATGACATCTAACCCTAATTTTGGCTGGCAAGAGTCCAGGACTCAGTGGCATGTCCATCCATCTATCAGCACTAAGGACTATGGAAGTCATTCCTTGCTGTGTCTTCAGTGTCTGCTTTCCCCATCTGCAAGTGAGAAGTGTCGTATCAAGGACTAACAGACAGCAATTCATTAGTATTTAAAAAATACCCACTTGTTCTGGTAGTAGTCAAGAATGCTTCCATTATAGCTGGGTGGTGGTGGCATGCCTTTAATTCCAGTGCCCAGGAGGCAGAGGCAGAGGCAGGCAGATCTGTGTGAGTTCCAGGCCAGCCTGGTCTACAGAGCGAAATCCAAGAAAGGCACACAGCTACACAGAGAAACCCTGTCTCGAAAAACCAAAAAAAATAAAAATAAAAATAAAAAATAAAAGAGTGCTTCCATTACCTCCTCCCAAATATTGGTTGTGTTCCTAGATTACTAGGAGAATTTCATGGTGTCTTTGGGAACTGGAATAAAACCCACATTTTTTTCAAAAGTTTTATTCCCTCTAGATAACATGATTTAAAAAAAAAATACCACTTACTTAAGAAAATATATTTATTGCTCTATGTGGTGGCACACACCTGTAATCCCAGTACCAGAGAGGTAGGGGAAGAGAGATTTTGAATTCAAAGCCTGCCTCAATTAAGTAGAGAGACTGTGACAAAGAAGAAGAAATATGTTATCTATAGAAATTATTGGAAGAACTGTGAGAAGAAATCTACATGAACTGTCTAAGGAAAACATCATGAAGTTATACCTGGCAGTCAGATAAAAATCTTGTTACTTTCAGCTCTATATTTGTGCCAGAAACTCACTAGATATTCAGAAGAGAATTGTTGAATTGTTTATGTTTAGAATTAGCAGTCTATAACTTGCAGGGCATCCCTAATTGTTATAAAAACATATTGAAGTTAATTTTTTGTAAGTCTGCAAGTGGGGGAGAAAACCAAAGACCTGTTAGTCAGGACTAGGACCTTATGCTTTCGACCCAGGCATCTATGGCCTTAAATGCTGATTCTGTGTTTACTAGAAGTTAATCAGAACCATTTTCTTTGAGTCCTTTCCATCTCTTATTTTCCTCCCACATCTCTCCATGAATCCATACTTTGCCTCTTGTCACCTGTTCAGCAGATATTCTCACCCTTTACTTTATTCTATTGCCTGAATCATTGTTTTTCATCCCATCCAGTTTCTGTCTTCATAGGTGATTTTCTAAAAAGAAAAAGAAAAAAAAAATAAGGCAAGAGTGGGGAAGCAAGCTGGAAACATTGCTCAGTGATCAAGGGTATTAGCTGTCCTCCTCGAGGACCCGAGTTCAGTTCCCAGGACCCATATTGGGCTGCTCACAACCACCTGTAATTCCAGCTCTAAGGGATCAGTTCCAGTGGATCTGTATATTATGTTTCTATTGGACAAGAGGACTAACACCTTTGGAATTCCAAAGTTATCTAATATGCAGACAGATGTGTGCCATGGGGGTCGTAATCAGATCATATGGAAGTCGAGGAAAGAAAATTTGCTGAAGGAAGGAGGGAAGGAGAAGCTGGTATGTCAGTGGAGCCTGAAACAGTAAGCAAATGTCCCAAAGAGTCAGATGAAGGAAGGATGGATGGGCAGCAATCCAAAGTCAAATTTTAATAGGTATTATTGTAGAAAAATTTATTTGGTAAAGATGAATAAAACAGTATCAATATCATTTGTAAAAGGTAGCTGGAGAGATGTTTAGGTGGTAAAGAGTACTTGCTGCTCTTCCAAAAGACTGAAGTTCGAATCCTATCACATACCTAAGACAGATGACAACCACCTGTTTTCCATCTTCAGGGGATCTGATATCTTCTTCTGGCCTCGGAGGGCATCAACACACATATGGCATATAGGCACACACACACACACACACACACACACACACACACACACACACACACACACAAAATAAAATAAATCTTTGAAGATAAAAGTTCTGTGTTGCAAGCAGAAAATGAAGGAGTGAAAGGAAAGGTCATTCACTAAAACTAGTTAAAAAAAATCAGCCATACAGAGGAGCTCATAGCTGATGAGAGCAATTTTACAGAGAGATGTCATGAGAGGGGACACACTGACTGCATTTTTCCTCCCCTTCTACAATGTCCTGGAAGTCTTCCATTGTGTTTACTAAAAGGAAGGCACACAATAAAGGAAACCTTTGAGATTATGTACACAGGTAAGCCCTCTGAGACAAAGAGGTACAAAAAGACACAGAATGACTATTGAAGGGCAAATAGGACACATCTGGCAGAGGGGGACAATTATTTTATACAGTGCTAAATCTTCCAGGACAACGCTTAATTTCTGTACATATGGTGTCAGCCCCTCATGCATGCAGGTACTGAGCAAAAATATCCATATCTGCGTGTCTTACTTCTGAATGAGCTCACGACATTGGAATGTGAGTCCATATTTTATGGCAGCTAATAATAATAAAGTCACAATCCATGTCAAACACAGTTCATATCATCTCCCCAAGCCTTGGACTGACTCCCCCATCCATAATAGCTGTGGGGCAAATGTGTTGATTCCATAAGTAACTGCAAATGAAAAGGCTCTCCTTGGCTGACTTTCTACAAGGCTCCTTTGCTGTTCATGAGCAGCTGTACACGTGTTTTTCCCATATAAATTCTCTGAAGAGTCATAGTTAGATGCCCCTGTCCCTACTCCAGTTGAGAAACTGCTAGAACACCCTGAAGCGGCCAGCACAAAGACATATTGCAAACTGCTACCAGGGTAGTGATTCAAATTTCAAGTTCCTGACTTAGGCTTGGACAGATTGACTTCACCCAGTCTCTAGAGAGAGATCACAGCTGGACTGCAGAATGCAACCAGACCTGGCATAACCTCTGCTTCCTGAAAGGTTTCCCATGGGAAACCAGCACTCCCAGAAGAGGGAGCCTCTGACTGGGCTAATTACCCAGATCCAGCCCAAGCATCTGGCAGCAGAGTCACCTTCCCAGGAGATAACCCAGTGCTTTGCTTCATTTCTGCTTCCTTTGCTTCTATTTCTTGGATAAAGTCACACACAGATCTGCAGCTAAACACATTGCTGTTTAGGGGAAATCATGAATTAATGAATTGTGCGACTGCACTTATTACTACATAGGAAATGTGTTGTACTGGCGAGCAGAAATGCCAAGGTGATTACAGATAATAGAATCAGGGCTCCCCAATGTTTTCCACAAACTGTCCTCATTCCCCTTGTCACAGAATGTTCTGCCATTGAAAACTTCAGAGGCTGGAGAGCCGTAACCTAGTGATACTCAGGCAAGAGCTAATCTCCATCATTATCTGTCATTATTGCCTCTGGAAATGTCTCCATTTAACATTTGATACCTCTTAACACGAGCCTTGTGATTTCTGTGGTTCTATGTCAAAATAATTTTAAACAAAAGAGTGGAAAAATCCCATCAGGATACTGCCCAGACATCTGTGCCAGTCAGGAGATCAAAGGTGCTGACTTGAACTTTTGAAAGAAAAAAAGAATGAGCAGATGTTAATAGGTGAAGAAAGAAAGCATTTTCCACTAGGAATGAATATGTTCACTTTGAATTTATTCAATGAGAGTTGATTCTGACCTTTGAAGAACAGGCACACTTTTAAAACAGCTTCCTGTGTACCTTTATTATTAAATGTAAAAGGAAATTAAAGGAATTTAAAGTCTCAAGCAGGTTGTAGTCTAGTGGGAAAGACCATTCTTGGTCATCAGACTCGTTGCCAACTTATTAACTCCATTCTCCATCTTTATGTCTCATGGCACAAAGTGAGCAAGCACAGACACTACTGTCCAATGGGAATTTTAGAATGTCCTTTAGACCACAGAGGCTAAAGTTACTAAAACAAAGAACACACATTTCCAGGGCAAATGTTATATGGCGTGTCCTGGGAAGGCATGAACAAGTATCTATTTACTCCGAATGGAACACAGAGGACAACTAGATGAAATCATCCCACTTAAGTCTAACTTGAAGAACCAATGCGTTATTGGGTTTACTTATAGGAGCATGGGCGACTCAAAGGCAGATGCATCACCAGAAAACCCAGAATGGATGATGAATTATGAAAGCTGCACCCTTGATACTTGCTACCCAACCTTCAGGTATCTCCATTAGTTAGTCTCCTCCCAGCAATTATTTGTAGCTTTCTGAGAAGAAGCCTTGTGAATCCTGGGACCTCATGAGTTTCCTGAGCCCTGTGTGTTTCATTTCTTTTGCAAGTTTTATGAGCCTTCCTCCTTATAAAAGGAACTATTTCAACTGGGATGGAATAACTCCAGAATAGTATGTTCCCAGACATGATAGAAACTGGTATCACATCTTTGACTCTTTGGTAATGACCCAGGAAGTCTACCTTCATCCATTTTCTGTTTCTATAACAAAACACCAAGGCACAGGTAATTCATAAAGACAGGGTTTAATTCTGGATCAAGGTTCTAGAGATCCAAAATTATGGCACCAGCATCTCTTGGCTTTTGGAGGGAGCCTTATGGTGAAAAGGCATAAGGACACATGCAAAGAGAGAGGCACATGTGGGGAAGGAAGCAAGAGTGGGCATAGAATAACTGCCCTGCTTGGTAATCCAATCTGGGAATAACTAACCCATTCTTTCAGGAACTGAATAAATTCCTCCATGGAGGCACTGTGAAGTGCTTACTTGTGAAGGTGTCATCACTTTCAAATATCACTGCCTTGTCTCACCAAGAGGTTTATTGGGAAGGGAGCCTGGTTAAAGTACAGTGATACCCACTGCAGTCATAGCATCAGTGCAGTTTATTTAGCATGTGTACTACGTCCTGGAGAATAGTGCCCCTCATTCCCATGGAATTCTTTGATGTTCTTTTTCCCTTGGTGAGTTATTTCGTCACTCATCAAGTGGTGGCTCTAAGAGCATGTGATGGATACAGCAGTCATGTGGTTATGACATGTTGCTTCACTGGCAAATGGCTGACGTTAGCTCAATGCACTAATCATAGTTCTCTTTGACAACAGCCAGCATTTTTCTTCTTGGAAGGGAGTTGACTGTTCTTGACTATGTGTATATATATATGTGTAATTTTAAAACCGGTCTACTCATTAATATACACACATTGACTGCTACAATCTAAATAAACTATTTGAATTTATGGATCAATTTTTAAAATATCAACATCATAACAATATTGAGTTGTCCAGCACATAAGTGTCATACAACTCTTCATTTACTTAGATCTGCAATTTCTCTCAATGTCATTTCTATAGAGGTTTAACACACACACACACACACACACACACACACACACACACACACACACACACATACACACACAGAAACACACATATTCATATATAATATTTTGAAGATTCTTTTGTGTTTTGTAAACAAAGGTGTGTGATGTATAGAAAATTACAATTTTACATCTTTCTTTATTTACACATTTTTTCCTTAAAGTAAGTCCCTGACATGGATCACAGGAACAAGGATGAATGAAACCAGCAAGAATGAAGATATGCATTTTTGTAATATGCTGAAAGGAAGTGCAAATATGTCACCATTAAGTATGATGTTTGCTACAATTTTAAGTTCTGTTTTAACAAAAATCACCATAATGAACTTACAAATAAAGCCACCCCATAGCTAGACGAAAGTATCCACTCAAAACAAACCTTCGTCTAGTCCCTACTTCTATACATCTCTGTGAACATCCACAGTTAGAGCAGCCATTCTGAAGCTTCACTTAGAGTTTTACACTTTCACTAACAATTACATTTTTATCCACTTTGACATCAGAAAAATAAAAAATAAAAAATAAAAAATAAAAAATAAAAAAAGCCACAACTGATTATTTTTATTCTTAATTGAGTGCATTTATTTATTTGTTATGTTTGTATGTGAGTGCACATGTATGGAGATATGGAGACTACATACAGGCATTGATCTCTCTTTCCCCCATGTGAGTTCTGGGGTATCACAATATCATGAATCATGGCAAGAAGTCCCTTTACCCATTGTCATCCTTTTGGTTTTCAATCAGAAATTTTAAACATGAACATATGTTAAAATCTTTTCAGGTAGCTTATCCTTGGGAATATCTTATTAGGTTTTTTCCTACTACTTCTTTTTCATTGAAATATATTGATTTTTAAAATATAGTATAAAATCTTGGGGGAAGCTTGTCTGAATGTACCATAGGACACAATTATATGAGATTTCTAAGCCTCCAAGCTCTCAAATGAATATTAGGATATTTAATATCTGTGAAGGTCATATATAATAAAGAGCAAGAGAATAAACCATAGTTCAAACCTGGACCCAATTTTTTATCTTGAACCCTTACACTATGTAGTATTAAATGTTCACATTTTCCTTTTAGTTAACTTCAGTTGTCAACTTGACACAGGAAGAGAGAACCTCTTTTGAGGAATTGCTTTCATAGGACTGGCCCGTGAGCATGTCTGTGGAGCACTTTCTTGATTGTTAACTAATGTAGGAGGTTCCAGCATAATGCAGACAGTGGAATCCTGAGGTGGGTGGGTCTGGGCTATATAGGAATGGTAGCTAAGCAAGACAGGAAAGCAAGCCAGTAAGCAGTATTCCTCTGTTGGGTTCCTGCTTGGCTTCCAATGATGACAGATTATAACCTATGAGTTTAAATAAGCCCATTTTTCCTCAAGTTGCTTTTAGTTATTGTGTTTATTCTAGAACCCGAAATCAGACTAGAATATTCCCTGTGTATACAACAGTGGATATTTGTCAACTCCTGCACTTTGGACTTTGACACATAGCTTTGTTAGGTTAGTATAAGGTCATTTATCCTAGCTGGAAGTGAAGTCATACAAATTTTGTTTTATATGCCTATGAACTTTTACATACCTTTTGGTAAGAATACAAAACCATTTCTTCAGATACAAAGTTGAGAATCAAATCACTGTTATAAGATGTGCAAATATTAAAGTTAATGTCATTTTTCTTGTAGTGCAGCTATGAAAATGTCTACATCTCATCAGCAAACCCTGGTTTATTTTTCTTCTTAAAATGTATCTGTTAACATTATATTACTCATTAATGCACACAGAGGAAGCTGTAGATTTTTTTGCTATAATAATATAGATAATAGTGCTTTTAACCATCTTGCTTCTCTGTTTTGTACATATGAAAGAATTTTTCTAAGGCATGCGCACACAATGGAAATGATGAGTTATTTAGCTATATGTATAGTTAAAATCAAATAGTAATACCACATTGCTTTCTAAGGTGACCTAGCTTTTTATTCTGTACATATTTAGTTTTCTTTTATTTCAATTCAACATTCTGCTATATGACTCTATATTTTTCATTCATTCATTGGCATTTAATTTGATTTAAGCAATATTATTGTTGTTTGTTTGTTTCTCATTTTCTCATACTTAGGATATTACATAGTACCTAGTGCACACTCAATAAATATTCAACTAAATCAGTGCATTAAGCAAATTAAGGAACTCATGGAAAGATTTGAAGAGGGAATGATAATTAATTTTACTTCTAGCATGAGTAAAATGCCAATCTAAACAACTAAGAATTTCAGAGCAAAAATCACACTTTGTTTAAAAACAACAATAAAATAGTTTGCAGAACAAGTTGCTAGAGCCTTTAGTATAAAATAAGAATATGTTCTGAGGAAACGGAAAAGCCAGCTTCCCTAGGAGCAACTTCCCAATCCTAGTTATCTATGCAAATGAGGGAGATCCACCATGTTTATTCTTTTATTTTATTTAAGAAATGATTCCACTCATTCCACATATCAACCACAGATCCCCTCCCATCCCTCCTCCTGCTCCCCTCTAGTTTCCCCTCCAGCCCTTCCTCCAAAAGGGTAAGGGCTCACATGGGAAGTCAGCAAAGCCTGGTACATTCAGTTGAGGCAGGACCAAGCCCCTTTCCTCTGCATCAAGCCTGAGCAAGGTATCCCACCATAGGTAATGGGATCCAGAAAGCCAGCTAGACTACTAGCAATAGTGGAGATGGTGCCTGAACTGGCCTACCCTGGTAATCAGAATGGTGAATGCCCTAACTGCTGTGTATATCGCTCTGTATGCTGTGAATGTATTGCTCTGATTGGTTAATAGATAAAGTGTTGATTGGCCAGTAGCCAGGCAGGAAGTATAGGCAGGACTAAGAGAGAGGAGAATTCTGGGAACAGGAAGGCTGAGTCAGGAGATGCTGCCAGCTGCCACCATGAGAAGCAAGATGTAAAGATACCAGTAAATCACAAGCCCCATGGCAAGGTATAGATTTATAGAAATGGGTTAATTTAAGATGTAAGATCTAGCTAGCAAGAAGCTTGAGCCATTAGGCCATACAGTTTTAATTTATATAAGCTTCTGTGTGTTTACTTGGGGGATGATAGTGGGAGAGATTTGTCCCGACTGCTGACTAGCTGGGACACAGGAAAACTTCAACTACACCTAACTGTCATTATAGAGCCTTCATCCAGTAACTGATGGAAGGAGATACAGACATCTACAGCCAAGATAACAGGCTGAGCTTCTGGATTCCAATGGAAGAGAGGTAAGAGATAATCTATGATCAAGGGTCATCAAGATCATCATGGGGGAACCTACAGAGACAACTGAACCTGGTTCTTAGGAACTCACGAACTTTAGACCAACCAACTGTGAAACTTGCACAGGACAAGACTAGGCCCTCTGCATATGGGAAACAGTTGGATAGCTTGTTCTGTTTGAGGTGCCGCTGAAAGTGGGATTAGGATCTATTCATGCCTGTTCTTGACTGGCTAGTATTTACACATGACTGTAGGTTACAGTTCATTGCTCAGATGCATGCTTCAAATCTAGGCTTCCAGGGAGTTGTTCATCCTGGAAGTAGAAATAAAAACACTTTAGGGCAGTAGTGAGCAGTCTCCCAGAGACACAGAGTAGGTGTGTGACATGGAGTAGGCATGTGAGCTGCATTGGTAAATACCTACCAGACTCCAGTCGAATTTTGGGTGCCATATGCCACCTGGGTGTACTTGGGGAGTGAGTGTTTTTTCAGGTTCACAGTAATATTTCAGGGCCAAACCAGAGCTTTCCAACAGACAATCTAGCAAGAAGATGATTTACACACACAAGAAATAGCTTGATATTTGTTTCATTATGTATTCTTAACCCATTCATCACTCTATAAAATTATTTATGGACTGGGGATATAGTTCAGTGACAGATCATTTGCTTAGCATGTAGAAGAACCTGGATTCAATCCCTAGCACCAGAAAAAGGAAGCACCAGATTCCCTTCAGCTTGTACTATGTGGACATGCATATTATATATTATATATTTAATGTTATTTTGTTATTTGTTTGGTTTGATTCTACCTCTTAGAACAGTCAACAGTGTCTGTGTTTCTGGACTACAACTTTTACAGCACATATCTGTAATATATTACATTTATGATTTGTTCCAACTCTTGTGTCCATCTGTCCTGCTCAACTGTTCATTCTGTAGTCATCTGGATTCACTATCTATAGTTTAGGAATAAGGGAATTTCATCTGTTGTAGAAATGACCTCAAAGTCACATTGATTTGCTTTGCCCAGTACAATATCAAATCAATACAAGCAGGACTTTGAAGAGTTCTTTTCAAGACTGTCTATTGGCAAGTATTAATTATACACAATAATGGATTTTACTATTACATATTTCTGTATGTACATGATGCATTTCAATCATATTCACCCTTATTAACCTCTCTTGCTCCCCTCTTGCTTCCCCTCATCTCATTCCTTAAAGAACTCTTTAGTGATGGAACATGCACTCAATCATTGCTATGGGTGACCCCACAGTTGCCTTTTGAATAAAGCTGAGCAAGGCCAGTGTCAATGGAGCTGTAAATGAATAAAATCCTAGAGACTAAGAGAGTGTCTCTCAAATGCCAAACATGTAATGAGTCCAGGCTGGAGCATCTGAATTTAGCCAGTCTACTTGCTGACCACAAATGCATGAGGGAGACTCCTAGTGATAAGTACTGAGTTGCCCTCACAGAATTCTGAGCTAAATAATACAGCATTTGATTATCTTTTTTTTTTGAGTCATGTTTTAGAGCAAAAACGAATGTGACTGAAGATTGCATAAACAAGTGAAATAATAATCATAATAATTTTAACAATTTTAAAGATGTTAAAATTGTTCAGAGAAAGAGATATCAATGACTTTATACTGAAGCATTTTGTTACCTAGAAAGACAAAGTTGAAGGGAAAATTGTAGCACAAATATAGGTTCATAATGTTTGCATATAATTTTGTGAAGTCCACTTTTTTATTTACAGGAAATTATAAAGTTAGACTAAAGTAGCCTCTTGATGAAAATGCCTTATACTATCTCCTTTTGATCTCATATGAGTGATATTAATAACCCAAATATATCTCCAGAACAGTGATTGTATGGAATATATAATAATCACCTTAGCAGGGGATATATATGTTTGTAAAGTGAATATTGCCAAACTTAAGTAAATTTGCAAGTTGTATTGAATGAGTAAAGGTTTGGAGGCTTGCAAGAATCATGAAGATTAGTATACACATGGTAGCAATTAGTTCTGTCTTTTATTTATCTTTAAATCCAGCATAATACCTGGCATATAGGAGGTGCTAAATGAATTTTTAAGAAAACTGTTACTCATGTACTTATTTGGGGATGCCAATAAAAAATGATGTTTTATAAAACTAGGTTCTACTCAGCCTGGCAATAAGCCGGAATTTTCCTCACTTGATGTACTTGTTACTGGGACATCTTAGGCCAAGATACATCTGTGTATTTTTAGAATACATCTGTTCTTTTTTGAAATGGTGAATTTAATGAGCTTTAGGTTTGGCATAATTTTTGTATTCCCCATGATCTCTCAAAGCTGGCAAAATAGTTCAAAATTTTCTCATTTCCAAATGTCTCTAAATCCTGAAATGTAGCCCAGGTAAACAAGAAATATAAAAATAAAAAAGGGTAAGAAATTCTTCCTACATTCTCCTTTGAAAAAGGCTCATTTTTCAATGTGGTTGTAAGACTGGTTTGAACTTAACCACTGAGCACATTCAGCTCCATTCACTGCCACATGCACTCCAGACACTAGGAGTGAACATGCCACGTCTCTTCCACACTCATGTATAGGCACTCTATCTTCTCTCGGGAAGTTCTTTCTCAGGTTGATTATAGTTACTGTTGGCTATTCTGACCCCTGGAAAACTCACTGGCCTTTTAGAAACAAGCTACACAAAGAATCTCATGGAATTAGCAGGGCCATCTTCCTCCCATATAAATGGCACAGACAAGAAAATCAGGACTGAGTTGGCTTTGCTCACCACTGTAACCCTTCTGGATACTCTGGTTCTATAGAAGAAACGCCTCCATTCAGCCACAGACCACCACATATTGGGCAAGTCACTTCCCTTACTGAACTTCAATACCCTTCTCTGCAAAATGGGGGAGTAATATGATTATTTTATCCCAAGTTTCACTGAAGATTAAATGAGATTCTGAGATGTGTTGTGTTTTGTCAACATGGAACTGCCATAATGTTAAACTAAGGCTGGGAATTACATTTTAAACAAACATCATTTTTCTTTATGTTTAATTATAATTATGACTTCATGTTAATTGAACACAGGATCGGGCTATTTTGTGACATTACCATCTGTGCATATATCGTGTTGCAGCAATATACTCCATTCCAGCTACTCTCTTGTAACATCTGCTCTTTCCTCTGTCACCCCAGTCACCTTAGTGTTCCTTAGTACACTTGTTCCTGTGTTCAGGTTGTGTTTGTGTGGTTATTGCTGCTGTTACTAGCTTCCTCATGTATGAGAAAACATGTTTTTTTATCTTTCTGGGCATGGTTCATTTTGCATAAAATGATGGCTTTGAGTTTCCATCTCTTTATCGTGGGATAACAATCCATTGTGCATGCACAAGTTTTCTCCAGACAGCCATCTCTTGCCAAACACCCAACCAGATCCCCCAGCTTTGCTATCAGGGACATGTCACAATGCCTGTAGGTATGCAGGCAAGCCTTGTGTATACCAACTTGGTTTAGGTTTCTGTACATGTGTGCTATAGCTAGGAGTAGCCGAGCTGGATTGTATGGTACTTCTAGTCTTAGATTCCTAAGGAACTTCTGATTTCCATTCTGCCTTTGGTGATAATTACATTAATTTGATTTTTATTTTTTTGAATTCTCTTTTATTATTTTTTGTGGAGAGGGTATTTTGTCTGAACCTATGTCTGTGTACCATATGTGTGCAGTTGCCTAAAGAGAACAGGGAACTTCCCTGGAACTGGAGCTACAGGTGACTGTAAGCTGCCACATGGGTACAAGCAATTGAGCCCTGTTCTGTGGGAAAGCAATCAGTGCTCTTAAGTGCCGAGCCAAGTCTCCAGCCCAGTCTGTATTTCTCCTAATAATGTATAAGGGTTCGTTTGTCCACACATCCTAGCCAATACTTTTACTTTTTAATTTTGTTTGTTTGTTTGCTTGCTTGCTTGTTTGTTGTGTTCTGTTTTGTTTGTTTCTGATGAGAAGCATTCGGTCTGAGATGAGATTAAATCTTAATATAGTTTTGATTTGTATTTTTTCTAATATCTAAGTATATTGAGTAGTTTTTCTTTTAAATATATTTTTTCGACATTTGTATGTCCCTCCATTGGTAATCTTGTGTTCAAATTATTTCTGACTTTCTTCATCTGATTATTTGTTCTTTTGTTGTTTGTTTTTCTAATTCTTTATATATTCTGGATACTTGCATTCTCTGTGGTAAATGGCTTGCAAAAGTTGAGTCTCATTATGCATGTTATTACAACCTCGCTTTTCTTTGTATGCTTTCAGGATAAAATTTTGTGATTAGTGACACACCCAGGACATGTAAGCCTTGAGGACAGCACCTGGCACCTAACAAGCAGCCAGTAAGTTTTAGTGGCTCGTAAGCACAAGGTCTTATTTATACTTGGTGGTTAATAACTCTTGATTGGTGGTGACCAGCTTTTTAACATATGTTTTCTCAAGATTCTGTTACTTTTATTTCTTTTAGAAAGGCATTATTTCTTTACTGAAGAACTAAGTGGAAGTTCCTTACATACGATCATAATGTTTATAAATGCTTTAAGTCACACACAATCTTTAGTGTTTAGGTCTCAGTATAGAAAAGGAGATGACAATCCAAGCATCTATGCTGAGATCAAGCCCATCTGCCTAGTTAAACTCTGGCAAATAAACTTCCTTCAGATGTAGTTCTCTAGATAGCTGGGTCACTTAGTTACTATCCCGATTTTATCAAGCTTTTTCCCCACATGACATGCGTAGCTTATTCCTCTCATCAGCTTCAAAAGCATCCTCTTTTATGGCCCCACATCCCTGGCCATGCCCCCGCATCCCAAGAAACAAGGAGATTACTATTTCCATGGCCATAGAATTCAATTATGTTCTATGCTTTCTTGTCTAGCTGCCTAGAGACTTTGGACAACTCTGAGACATGTAGGTAAGAACTCTGAATAGTTTTCTTTCAAGAGTAATTCTAGAATAAAAACCCAATTGCCTACTTCAACACCATTTCTCTCTTTGAAATTCTGTGTTCACAATGAGCTGATGCAGTGAGCTACATTTCATTATGCTACCTGCTCTAAAGAACCATATAGCACGGTATTCTTCAGAAGATGCTGAAATTGGTTACAATCAACATAAAACACACTTCTGGAAATGATTTTTTTTCTAGAAAGCCATGAGCACTGCTTTGCCAGATTTGTAGATTAAAGGTATGGTGGCTAACCCTGGTCCTTGAATTGATATACCCAAGAAGAAAGAACCTCAGATGAAGAACTATATACAACAGATTAACCTGTAGACATGTCTGTAGGCCATTTCTTTGGTTGCTACTTTATTCAGGAGGGTCCAGCCCACTGTAGGCAGTACCATTCCTAAGTAGTTGGACCAGGACTGTATAAGAACATTGAACTCCTGCCCTGGCTTCTCGTGATGATGGCCTCTAACCTATAAACGGAAGTAAACTCTTTCCTCTCCAGGTTTCTTTTGGTCAGAGTAGTTTGTCTCAGCAACATAAAAGCTTACTACAACAAGGTATAAAGCAAATTCTCTAAGGGACCATGAAAACAGAAAAGTACCTAAAAGACTACTAAAAAAAATGAGGACGACAAGAACCTTGAACGTGCTTCTAAAAATATGCTAGAAGCATTTTCTTTAAGCAGTGCAGAAATGTTCAAACCATGGGATTGCTTTAACGAGACTTCAATGTTGCTAGTTTTCTATTTTTGAAATGCAGATATCTTGGCCTTAATTTCCTATCTTAGGTTCATTCCATTTATGTGAAGGAAAACTGAGTGACAGCTTCAATATCCACAGTATACAGCCTGAGTAGAGCTGGCCAAAAGATTCATATACTGCCACCAATCACAGGTCAAAGTATCTTACCATTTAATCTTGCAAGTGGTTGTTGATATGAATGCTGGTGAAGTTTACTTCTGCCATCTGACTACACAGTAATAAATTCTGACTGGCAATGGGTTTACTTACAAGAGTTACTGATGAGCATTTCTAATATAGTTTATAAATGTACAATTTGGGTTTGGATCCCAGAACTTCATTTTATGATGATGGTATTTGTCTTAGAATTCAACCCTGGTTCCATTGATTTTATTGTCTTGCCTTTCAAAATTTGTCCAAATCTATATTTGATATAGCTGTAATTTTTTTCTGTGATCCTCAGGAGCTCAGGGTAAGACATCAGCTTTTCAGTAGTATAACTGTTATTTCCTTGCCCACTGCATCATCCTGGGTAATAAAAAAGTTACTTGCTATCCACTATTTTGGAATGACAAAAGGGTGACAGAAATGAACAAGCACTAACCCTCATCTCTTCTTATCATCCACCCAAAATGATGCAGTGATTACAGGTGGGGAGCTCTAAGATGACTCCATTTCACTATTGCTTTATCCATACATAATTTTGCCTCATGTTTTGCCCAGTTATGGAATTGAGGTTGAAAGGAGCAACCCATAGAGCTGAACCATTACTCACAGAATCATTTTCTGTGCATCTTATCTGTCAGATACTCCCTAGAGCTGTTTTCTCTATTTTATCATGGATTTATTCTATCACACCAAGTTCCCAGGGCTATCTTTGTATTCAGTTTTGGGTCTTGAACAATTGATCTTCTAGCTTTCACCTCCCAAGGACTAGGATCACAAGTTTATACCAACATAATCAGCACCCAGGGCTCTGCTCTCCAGTCCTTCTTTAAACAATGGGTACGGATTGCTTCATCACAATCAGGAATCCATTTCCATCATGTTTACCTTTTGCCTAACAAGTTAAAAGTAAGCAGCTCTTTTTATTGTTTCAATTTTTTTTATTTTGCCAAGTAAATTCACATTTAGTACCATTGAAACAAAAACAGGGAATAAATACTAATAAATCCAGTAATTTATTTACAGTTTCCTACCACCTGATGATCTTTTGAGTCTCAACACTGCATGCTTTGCTTCCTATATGAAATGGGTCTGAGCCTTCCTATTTTTCTATGTGGACTGACAGTATTAATGCTTGTCAGTAGAGGGAGCAAGAGAAACACTGCAGAATACTAGGGTTTCACTTCCAGGTTTTAGTTTAGACTTCCTGCATCATTTGCAGGCTCTTTAGCACCCACCAATTGGAATGCATGGCCAGAAGCAACACCTACCAGCAGTAGCCTCCAACAGCACCACTGCCCCCATTATTGTGGTTTTTGTACCACATGTTTTCTTTGGGACACATTCCTTTGAACAGGTCTGACCACTGCCCTTCTGGGAGAATGTCTGGTAAATTCCAAAGGGCATGTTTCCACACAACCACACAAGCCCTGACACTCAGTGATCCACAACTTTCTACTCCAACAAGTAAAAGCTGGCTGTCAGATTTGTTTGGTAAGTCAGAAGGGGAGTGTTTTTCTGTGACTGGTCTCATTGTAGTAGGGTAGTAACTTTTTATATATCTACCTGAGACACAGAGAGGGGCTTGCATGTAATTTTGCACACAAGGTCAGCCTGAGTCTGGCACGGGACTGATCTGCACATGATGAGGATGAGATTTTCTAAGGAAAAAATAAGGGACAGCTGGAGAACAGTAGGTTGAAAATTCTCAGAGCTCAACAGGACTGTGGATATTTTCACCTGTATCAGTCAAAGCAAAAGGGTCTTGTAATAGAACAATTGATGATGTTTCCAAGGGGATATGCCATGGAAGTGACACAAAATTAAAGAATACTCTTGAACTGACATAATGTGATATAACAAAAGACAATCCACTTGTTCCACATTCAGGTCCCAACTTTGGAGAAGATTGTATGGTATGAAAACAGTAGAAATTAGAAAAATATGTTTTGAACATAGTAGATAAAGCTTGTCGGGGGGGGGACAGCTTCTGGTCAACTGGTTGACAGACACTGAAGAGAGGTGACTAGAGAAGACTGGATTTTCTCTTAGCAAAGGGAAAGGCAGGTTTTATTGATATTCTTGGGTGGACTAAATTGTGGTCATTTATCACCAGTTTGTCATAGGCACAATTTCAAATACTTTCATTATGTGTTGAACATCTTGGCCTTGAGGTTTTCAGGCTAATGGGAGGTGGTTTAACTGAGGAACTGCTGAGTTACTTGTAGTCATGCTTAAACATTCTGGTCACATGATTTGTTTGGGGTTTTATGAAAAGCCTAAGGGTTTAGAGGCACCTGAGCTTCTGAGAAAGCATAGCAGTGGTAAATGGCCCTGGGTTTGATTTCTCTCCTTAAAAATAGAAAAACAAGCTGTTGGGGAGATTCATCAAAAAAAGGCAATCTGTCCACAAACTTTGCTTCCACAATTACATATCTCTATACAACAAAATGAGCCTAGAGACTTCTAGAGCATCATATACAAAACTTACAGAAAAAGAGATCAGCCCTAAATATAAGCTATTATTCTGAAATTGCTACATTAGGCAATTTTTAAATAAACCACCAAAAGAAAAATAACAAAATTTTGTGGAGTTTATCAAAATAAAACTGTTTGCCTTTGAAATGCGTTTTAAAACAAAATGAATGAAAAGGCCACAGATGGAAAAATGTTTATAAAATATAATTCCAATAAACATATATAGAATAGATAAAGACTCTTGCCACTGAGTAATGGAAAAACACATAAAGAGAGAGACCACAATAAGATACTAGACAAATGATGAAATAATGTATATGAAGAAATACATGGAATAAAAGAATAGCATCTTAATCTTTGGATTCATGCAGATTAAACCCTGATTAAAACAACCAAATGCTTATTTTATGGAGAAGACTAAACCTCTTCCAAGGCAATGCTTCCTGAAAGATACAGGGTTCTTTGGACACCCAGATATTGCTATTGGGAACACAAACTATTTCACCCATTATAGAAAACTGTTCGATAGTTTCTTAAGTTGTTCACTTACCATAGGAACCAGCAGCCCAGTCATTAGTATTCACTTTGGAGAAATTAGAGCATATGTGTGTGCAAAGATTTATGCTCAAGCATGCTTAGCAGTTTCATTCATAATTGCCAAAAAAATGAAAAATAACAACATCGATGAGGCAGAAAACTGTATAGGCATCTTGATCGTGCTGTCTTGATGCAGGTATAATGCCTGACAATATGAGAGAGGAGTAGTAAGTTTAGAAAGGTAGTAATTTGCTTTAATCCATGGAAGAAACTTCCCTCGACAGGATTCCTACCTGTCTGCTGGGAAACCTTAGCCATTGGCACAGATACTATGAAATGGTCTGGCTCTTTCTAAGCATCGCCTTATTTAATCACTAAAGTCTTCTGAGAGTTATTAGCCTTAATACAGATTAAGGAACTTACATTTAAATAGATTAATTAATGTTACTTAAGCTTGTGAGGACTGAAGATTTGATTTTCAAGTATTTGTCAGAAACATATATAATCCAAAATCAATGTCCTTATATCCTGACTTCCTCTATTAGAATATATGTCTCCTATGCTGGTCAGTTTTATCTGTCAGTTCGACTGGCCCATGTGGAACCCGTGTATTTGGTATGACATTATTCTGAATCTGTCTGTGGAGTGTTTAGGGAATATCTGAATGTCAACTGGGTCTGCCTAGTGAAGCAGACTGCCCCTCTGTGAGCCTTACGGGCTTCATCTAATTTGTTGAATAGAAAGGCCTGATGGTTTTTGAGCTGGGCCATCTTTGGTCTTTTGCCTATAAATCTGTACTGGGACAAGAATATACCATTGGCTTTCCTTGTTTGGGGGACTCAGGTTCTGGATGGGGACTGCATCATTATTGTTCATGGGATCAACTTTCCAGTGGCAGATCTTAGAATTGCTCACTGTTCATGATTATGTAGGCCATTTCCTTATGAGAACCCTCTCCTCTTATTAATTCTGTCTCAATATATACATATATAGATATATATGTATGTATGTGCAATCTGTATGTATAATACTTATGTGTGTAAATAATTATGCTTCCCTAGAGAAATCTTCATATTACATTTATCATATGGAAAGACAACTTTTATTGAAACACACATAGCCACTAGTAAAATATAGAATTGATGTAAATGAACAATACCCTATTAAGAGAAAGTGAAGGCTTTCAGTGTATTTTAATGTTCAGGTCAGATAATGTTATAAATATTCTCGCAGAGTCTTCAATGAGTATGTGAATACCATTATGCTATCTGCATTTATTAGGAAAGGTATGTTAGTGAAGAAAATAAAGAATTAAAGAATTTAGAACAAATAATTGAGGGAGCATTTAAGAATTCATGACAGACCCCTCCTTGAGTAGATTTGGCTTGGAATCTTTGACCTGCTCGAGTCTGCTTAATCATTCATTCCCTGGTGGTAAATCTCACTGTGATTTTAGTAGTGTGATTTCCAAATTTTAAGTTTTATTGTCTACATCAGTTTTTTTTTCAGAGCATTACTTCAAGCATTAGATGGCATAACTAAAATTATGAAATCCTGTATAATACTTTCTTAACACTTGGCTCTGTTCATGTCTACAATGAAGTAATTTTATGCAAGATACGATGTTTTACTATAAAACAGTACATGGATCTAGATGTGGTCATATATACCTGCAGCCCTAAAATTTTGAAGACTACAGTATGATCAGGAGTCTACCCTCAAATACAATTGCAAAGTGAAGACAAGAATGGTATACATGAGAACTTGCCTGGGTGGTTCAGTCCCCTGAACCACATAGAAAGGAGGAAACCAGCTCCACAAACGCAATCCTACAAGACACATACAGCCTCTCCCATGTAAGTAACACATGCACACAAATAAATAAATAAATGAAAATTTAAATGCAGGAGCATTGACTGTATATATAATGAGAAAGCAGGCCAACAAACGGTGTTCCTGTTATACCCTTAAAACAAATCTTGAAAAAAAATGAAAATTAATCTGTATGTTTACCTTACTCAGTAGAAAAGATTCGTTAATTCAGATTGTTGTAAAGAAAATGTTTCAGTTGATAGTATGGTTTCTGATTTTGTATTTGTGTGTGTGTGTGTGTGTGTGTGTGTGTGTGTGTGTGTGTTGTTTTGTTTGTTTTTTGCTTTGTTTGTTTGCCTGTTTGCCTTCTAAGGTGAAAGAAAGGGCATGGAGTTGAGAATGTGGGGATGTGGAAAGAGGAGTAGTGGAGGAAAAACATAATTAGAATATACCACAAAAAATTGTTTATTAAAGAATTATGAAAAAAACAAAGTTCAAATAAAGGAGAATGTTTTGAAGAATTTATTTCATAAATCTTAAAGAAGATAAGATAGTGGTATTTTTCCCTTCTTGGCTTTTCCTGTTCAACATTTATATCTTAGCAAAGAACAAGTATGATGTCACAACAGTCTATGTTGATTATTTATTAAAGCACAGATAAAAATGTTAACATCCACTATGTATGCCGTCTTGCTTGAAGAAGGCTTTGATAAAGTATTAATATTTGTCATTGGTAAATTTTCTTATTCTAAGGAAAAGGGTCATGAGTTGTATATGACAATTACATAAATAAATTATTCTCTATGAAAAGTATTCATGGGGCTGGAGACATGGCTCAGAGTTGAGAGTATTGGTTGCTCTTACTCCAACATCCACCATGCATATAAGTCTCCTAACTGTCTGTCTATAATTTCATCTCCAGGTAATCTATCACTCTCCTCTCACTTCTTCAGCTCAGGCATACATACTGTGCACTTACACACAGGCAGGAAAAGAATAATACACATAAAATTTTAAAAAATGGAAAAATATTAATAGTTTATGCACCATAAAATTTTAAAAGTTTTCTGATGCTGGGTTAAAGACACCTGTGTTACTGTATTGTTACACTTGTAGCAAGTCAAAATTGACACAAATCTTGTCCCTTGTCACTTATGTGGGTACACCACTGACAGTAGTGGCTCCTGCCAGCTTTTGAACTTGAATCTTTTTTAAAGGGAAATGCACTCATTGTTTTTACTCATTCTCCTAATACAATATTACAATATATCTAATAATAGAAGAGATACCTTCTAGAAATATAAAATGCTTTTGTTCATCAAACTTTAAGAGGAAAAATGGTTCTACATGTATTTTTGAATGTATATGAATATATATATGTATATATATACATATATATGTATACACATATATATATGAGTTATTTGGATTTTCTTAGGCACAACTGGCAAGTACCAGTTTGAGCACGACCAGTTTTTTCCCCCTTAGGATATAGATGTAATGTTGTCAACTAGCACTGCAAGCATAAGCTTTAGAAATTTGGTTCTAATTATACAGGGGTATCTGTGTGTGTGTGTGTGTGTGTGTGTGTGTGCATGTGTGTTATTGATGGTAAAGAAATGAAAATTACATAGAACAAAATATCAACATGGATTTAGTATGTTTAATAAAATGCCACATCTAGTTTTGTGACAAGCCCAATAATGTCAGAGAAATGAGAGGCAATAAAATCTTTAATTTATGGTTGAGGAAGGATCTGCTAAGATGAGGTACATAAAATACAGAGCATGTGAGTGAGATCATGCATGCTTTCCCATAGATTGCATGGAGAAAGGCAGAAGTAAAACAACTTCCAAAACAGGAAATTTTACTTCCACATTTAAATGTGCTCACATTTTTTTTTGCTTCATGGAAATGTATTGCATATTATTTTTGAAAGACTGACCAAGACTTTCCACTGTCTCCTAGTCTTTATACACACATTTAATTTTTTTATTTAATGAGCAATTTATGCTAATAAGGGTGCACTCTAACACATAAGTTTCACTGATGCTTGATTGTTTAAAGTGTGTGTGGTTATTTATAAAATAGAGCAAAATTTATATTCATATATACTTTCATGGTCTCTGTGGGAACCTGATTTCCTATAAAATTAAATTTGTATCCCAGCATTTTGATGACTCTTTAATAAATGTACCAAGACTGTTGAGAATTAGATTGATTTTTCTTAGCATTTGTGTCTGTCTGAAAGTTAATTACATGAACTTCTCTTATAACCCTTGAATTTTAGGGAATTGAGAATGTTACCATAGGATATAGCTTCCCATGATTATTTAAAAATATAAGTGGCTTTCATATATAATCTGGCGGTGTTTATGCTAAAATTATTGTTATCCCCTTAGTAAGCAGAACAATTTTTTTCTGCTAAAAAGCTCTTTAAAGGCACCCATACTCTGAGTGCATTTCTACACATAAGAAATGAAAATGTCTACCATATGCAGAAAAGCCCCATCAACTGTCTCCATGAACAGACTGCCTTGGCAAGTCATCCCCATTCATCTTTGTAAGGACATCCACTGAGGTCCTACTCCAGCTAGATTAGAGAGTGGGCATTAGCATGCTGTCTGCACTTGCCTTTGCTTCAGATTTATACAGACAGTCTAGAATATCCTTTTATCTTCAAGTGAAAGTAAAAAGGAGAGTGAAGGCAAATGCATAGTATTCCTTATCTCTTTCAAATGTAGCACACAGATTTAAATGTCAGTTGCCAGTTCATCACTAGTACACACAACTACACGTTGACACTATCCCTATACATTACTATTGGACAAACATCATTTTAGTAACATACTCTGTTCTATAATAATGTCATGTTATGATGGTATGATGAGTTTACTTTCTCCCTTACAGTAGAGTGTAGAAAAATAAAGTTGTCTTAAATAAAATACATTACAAATTGTTGAAATTTAATTTCAAATAATGATTTAACTTCCAAATCCAATGCATTTGTTTTTATAGTTTGACTACTAGTCAGAAACTTATGAATATGAATATCTTAAATGAATATCTTAAATGTTTAATGGAATTTTCAGATTTTTTTCTCTTGTTTATAAGATTATAATACAATTATATCATTTCCCCTTCCCTTTCCTCCCTTCAGGCCCTCTCATATACCCATCCTTGCTCCCTTTCAAATACCTGGCCTCTTTTACATTCATTGTTGTTATATGTGCATGAATGTCTATGTAGATAAATATATTTTTTAAATATAACCTGCTCAGTCTATATAATGTTAGTTGTATGAATATTTTCAGGGTTGACCATTTGGTACTGGATAAACAGTTGATGTGCTCTTCTCTGGGGAAGACTATTTCTCTACCTCAGCATTCCTGAGGTAGCTGAAGCCCTTTGTATATTGTTGAAAACTCCTAGGTTTTCCCCTATCCACTGTGGCATGTCTATTGTTGTCCTTCTTCAGCTCATGCTTTAGTAGTAATATTGATGAGACCTTTTGTGTGTAGCCTCTGACTTTACTCGGAGACACAATCTCACAGCAACCTTCCAGATCCTCTGGCTCTTACAATTTTTCTGCCCTTCTTCTTCAATGTCCTCAATGCCTTGGATGAAGGAAGACTTTGTGGGGATATCCATTGGAGACTGGATTCCATAATTCTGCATTTTGATTGGTTGTAGAAAGCCACAACCAACCATGGTCTTCATCTGTTGCACTGAGAAGTTTTTAAACATATAGAAATTAGCTTTTAAAAGGAAACCAACTCAGTGTTTGGGCAATGCTTACTATTTCTAACTGTGCTTTGGAATCACTGAGGGGCACTTGAAAAGTAGGTATGTTCCTGGCAGTGATTTCTTTAGAATCTAATGCAACAGGGAGAGAGGAAAGCCTAAAATTCTGGATAGTCAACAAAGTCCTTCAGTACTTCTGTTTCATAGGTGAGTGTGGAAACCACTGATACTGAGCTGTCTGACATAGAGGAACATTGCATCTTTCCAAGATTCTGTGGCTCTTATAGTCACCAGTACTTTCCCTGAAATAAGGAATTATTGTTCCATGGAAGGTTATTATTTTAAAAAGTACTAACAACCTTCTTAATTTAGAGATTCAGTAGAATTTTCCATAACATTAATCTATATTTTTCTGTTATCCAACACAGTTTTATGTGTACATGTTAACCACATAGTCATCCAATTATTTTTGCAGTGTATATCCTATATTCTTATTATTTTTATATAATATAAAATCTCTCTTCTTATTATTTTCAGTAGGCAACTGCAAATATTTCATTTTTAATGAGCTATTTCAAGCCAGTGGAAATGCAGAGAATCTAAGGTAACCAATGCTAGAATCTTACACAAATACCAACACATGAATCTAACCATGACACACAAATATTGGCTCTGAAAGCAGTAACATTTTTACTCTGATCTGCTTTACATTTTAATTAAAACTTCCTGTTGAACATAGTGATTTATAACAAAGCAAAGTACTACATAGATAACTAATACCTTTTTCTTTCTTTCTTTTTTTTTCACTATACGTAACCACTTAAAACTTTTATTGTTCCCTCCAACTAAATGTTGGAGTCTTCAGAAACAATGAAATAGTATAAGGCTAACTTTCCTTTCTCTAGACTCATTCTTACCTTGCTGCTTCTGGTGTACATATGTTTCCTGTTTGTCTAATTCATTTGTTGTAGTAGTAAGCATCCATCCCAGGGCCTTGAGTGTCCTAGACAGATGCTCTACTGCTGAGCAACACACTCCTACCCCAGTCTTCAGAGTCAGAACCTTCAGTACCCTAGGCAAATACTCGACAACTGAGCTGCACCCCCACCTCAGTCCGCAGCCTTATCTGGTCATGTGCACTTTATAGTTTTTACCTGACAAGTCTTCAAGGCATTAAGACTTTTATCTCTAAATATGTTGATGTTCCATGTACCAGGGAAGGGAATTTTATCTTTTATGGCCACAATACCATTCTCACACCTCTGGACATTAGCAACACAGTAGTAGCCTCTAACATAAATGTAATTTAAATCTCAAGTTAACCCCATCAGTTTTTCTCGAGAGATTTTCATCCCTTTGGAAACTGAATTCAGAAACAGTCAATGGCAAGCATGAAATCTCTTTGTTCTGATTTAGTTTTTTTTTAAAAAAAAAATCCAAAACAGTCCTCTTTCTTATTTTGTTGGTTTTTATATTCATTTTGAAGAGCCCAAGTTTATTTCTGTTGGTTTGGAAGCTACTGTAGCTGACAGTGTTTTCCTGTTGTACGGGGATTTTTATGGTAGGTAAAATATTACTTATTCTGAATTTTCTGAGTACTTTCCTGTGACTAGTCACTTTCTCATTATTTGTGCTATTCTAAGGACTTTTATCCACCTAATTCATAAATAATAGCATTTATCATTAAATCACATTCAGTATCTTACTGTCACTGTTGATGTTGCAAATTTGGTAATTCCATCGAGATAAAGGTCAAGAGACTCTCTCAGCCAACAACTCAATAGAATAGAACCCTGGCCTATAACTGGAAGCCTTCCTTTCCTTACTACAAAAGGTGTTCTAGGAGTCCTCACTAAAGTCACCCTCATAGATTCCAGGAAATTGCAACTGAATTCCCACACCCAAATGCCCATCAATTCCAACTGTCTCTCTTTCTCTCTATTCATGCCCCTTCACACATGATCCCTCCAACTCTAGTCTCCATCCACCCCCACAGGCCACCAGAAAAAATCCATTCAATTTCTCCTCCCCAGGGAGATCCTTGCATTCCCCTAGATCCCCCATTTTTATCTAACCTTTCTGGGTCTGTGGATTGTAGCTTGATTACTTAATGACTACTATACACTTCTAAATGAATACATACCATATTTGTTTTTCTGGGTCTATTTTCAATTTTTAAAAGGAATCTTTTCTTAATTACCATTAGTAGAGAATTTGGGAGTGGTAGAAAGCTTTAAAACATTTGTTTTTCTCTGTGTTTTCTATATTCATCTGAAGTGATTGTCTGACATTTTACACTGAATGCCTAACTCCTTAGAAAAGCTGTGAATTCTTTCTCATGAATGTAAAAGTGTCTACTTGTACCCACTCTGTTCTTAGCAGTCCAAGGGAAGTAAATTTCTCTGAAGTAACATAGTGTTCTGCATATATGTCAGACTCAGAGAGATTTGATGATGCAGTAGCCAAAGGTAGGAGTCAAATGGAACTTTGTAGGTGTGATGTTCGAAGGCCCCTCACACACTTTGCTACCTGACATACTTTCATGGGAAAGAATGACTATAATATAACCCAATGTCTTTAATGTTTCATTTATTTATTTTGAAACATATGTCTTGTGCAATCTTTAACCAGTTTCCTTCAGTGTTAAAATTTAAAAATTGGCCTTCGTACAACACATAAAGCTAACAAGATTTCATTGATTACATACCTCAATGTGAATGCATCAACAGTATTGCAAGTATATCCCATATTTTCAGACTACCACTGCTACAAGCAAAACACTTAGCTATATCATTTTCATATTATGTCATCATCGCATTGCTGTAATAAGTTTTTATAGTCCTATGAAAGCCTTCCTCACCTCTCCCCCTAAATCCTAAAAAAAAAGATATTATCACATTCTTCATCTCTATAATTATGATATTCTGTGAACTTAATATCAATAGTTTTGTTCATTCAGTATCTTCTAAGATTAGCTTTATATCAATAGTTCTTTTTTATTGACAATTGATGAGTAGTTATGTGTGTGTGTGTGTGTGCATGTATGTGTTTGTTGTTTGTGTGTCATTCAGTCTTTAAAGAACATTAAAGATTTCAAATTTTTATTATAAAAAATAATTCTTCTATGAAGCAGTTCTCAGTTTACCATAATTTGTAAATATTTCCCAAGTTTGAATCTTACATTGATATCCTGTTACAAAGAAAACTCCTTTGATTTTTATATTATTCAATTTACCAATTTTTCCTCTTATAAATCCTGGTTTGGGTTCAAGTCTGAGAAATCTTTTTTAAGTTGTTTATCATAAATATTTTCTTCTCTGGCTTTCTCTAAAAATTATATCATTTTACATTTTTAAGTCAACAAACCACTTTATAAATAAGGATTTAGGGTTTTGGGGCAGGTTGTTGTTTTTTGTTGGTGTTGTTTTTAGTTGTTTGAAGGGGATTTCTTTCTCATACGAAGTTCCTTCTACTTTATAGAAAGTAACTTTGGTTATTTTGGTAATCTTATATCTGGGTTTCCTATACTAACTATTGCCTATTTCTTTGCAGATAACATATGGATTAGATTCTATAGCTGCATAGCAATACACTTACAGAATAATTCTGTTCACACTCTTTTTCAAGATTATTTTCTCTATTTTCAACCCATATTTTTCCATATAATTTTCAAAGTAAGCTTTTGGTGTCTACAAGACTCTGCTAGAGGTGTGATAAGAATTGTACTAATTCAGTAAGTGGCACCGTTGGTAACTGACAACTTTGTCTCCCAATTTATGAATAATAAGATGTAGGTGTCCAATTGCCTGATTGCCTTTGATTTCTTCATTCAATACAGTTTACACACGTCTTGTATGTTTATTACAGAACAATGTGTTTCCTCGCTTTTGCAGGTTTCACTTCTACATAGTTACTTTCAGTTTGTAGAAGTGGGATCAGTCCTTATTCTTTGAACTTACAGCCCACCATCTTGCTGAGTTTGCTTATTACCTCTTAGAGAAATTTGTTGATGCATTAAAATTCACTAGATATTCATTTCATCTGCAAGTGGGGATGACTTCATTTTCTTCTTCATAATCCATGTGGCACTTACGTATTTTTTCTTTTCTGAACGTCTAGCATGGTGTCAAAAAATTACCTCATGTTCAGCCCTAGTGGGGAAACACAGTTTTTCACTGTAAGTATGATTCTGGCTAGAGGATATTTTTAAATAGACGTTCCTATGAACTGAATGCTTATGTGCCATAAAATTCATATGGTAAAATCCCTAATTCCCAAGGTGATACGATAATCAAGTGAGGACTTTGGTAGGTGCTAAGTGATTAAGGCAAAGACTACAAAAACCAGAAAATGGACCATCTGCAGGAATGGATGATGGCGTCTTCCTGTCAGACTTCAAAACTGTGAGAGATTCCCCCTATTTATAAGCCTGTTTGATGAACTTTTGTTTTGTTTGTTTATTTGTTTGTTTGTGAGACAGGATCTCTCTGTGTAGCTTTGGCTGCCCTAGAACTCACTATGTAGACCAGGCTGGCTTCCATCTCATAGAGATCTGCCTACCTGGGATTAAAATGCTGGAATTAAAAGCATATGCTGTTATGCCTGCCTGAGACCTTTATCATGAATCAGAAGTTGAACTTTGCCAGATGCCCTTCTGAATCCACTTGGTGTGATGCAATCAGTTTCCATTAATCACTTCATATGAGGGTCGGGTTGATTTCTTGTCAAATGTTGAAATCACCTCTTAGATTTGGCATTTTAGATCTTTGAGCCAAGTTTGGAAAACTTGCTTTCATTTACATTCCTTTAGCGTCTCTTCTTTTAAATTTGTCTAATTTCCTGAGCATTCATGAACTGCCACATCAAACACTGTTACTTTTTAAATTATTATTGAAAAAAAGTCCCCATATGAAGACAGTCTGTTTTCTTTTAATTTCAGCTGTTGTAATGCTCTTTCTGAAGTGTGTTTTTTTCCCTATTACTTTTTTTTCTATTTTGATAACTTCCTTTAGTATTTCTTTACAAGTAGATACACGTTCATCTGAGAATATCTTTGTTTCTCCTCTGTTTCTGAAGGTCAGCTCCATGGAGGTAGGCTTTGCAACTGATATTTGTTTCTCTTGATGTTTGACAAATCCTTCCAGCCTCCTCCGTTCAGACAAGAAAGACGTTCTCCTTGGAATGGGTTCCCCTATGAATAATGCATGGCTTCTCTGGCAGTTATTAAGGTTCCTGTCTGTCTTTACTGTCACAAGAATAATTTAATGTGGTTTCCTGTGGATTTCCTTAGGTTTGGCTGACTTGAGATTGTCTCCAGTTCTTGTATCTATTACCTTCATGTTTTTCTTTACACTTAGGAAATTCAGAGCCATGATTCTCTGAATATATTTTCCCAACTCCATACACTTTTCCGTTTTTTTTCTTGATGTCTACAAAATGAGTGTTAACCCTCTTGCTATCGCTCTACATGTTCCTGGGATGTACTTCACTGTCTGAATTTATGTTTTTCCTATTGTCCAGACAGCAGACACTATAGTGATCTGTTTTCATGTTACCTAAGACTGTCTCTTTCATTTCTGTTACAATATTGATTTTATCTGGTGAAGAATTTGTCTCAGTTACTGTGCTTTTCCATTATCTAAATACCATTTGGTTATTTTTGTAGTGTGGTTAGAACTTAAAATCTTTAAATCTTGTTTCCAAATGATATTTACTGATTATTTCATCAATTTTTGTCATGAGTGTTTAAAAAAACTTTAAAAGTATTTCTCATATCATTCTAACCTTTGATTCATCTTGACTTTGACATCTATTGATTTTCGCTTTCAGATTATGAGCTCTTTGTTCTTGATATAAATTATTTTGGACTGTATCTTAGATGGCGATAATAATGTTAGAGATCCTTAAATTTTCTAAATCTCTATTTTCTAGATGTCCTGCTGGTTATTCTGTTTGTTCTTCCTTGCTTTATAGGCACAGGTTTGTGCGGCGCATTCATGTTTAGAGCCATGTCATACAATTTTGAACACTGAATTCTTTTGGCATTGCTGGTGTTTCCATTCTATCACTCATAGTTCTAAGAGGGTAGAGTTTCTTCCCTGAGCTACATGATCATCTGATGCCACCTTCTTCAGCACATCAGCACACTGAAGCCCCTTTACCTGATTCTTCTTGTGCTGCAAGTGTAGAAAGATATCAGAGTTGACCGCAACTGCTAGGATTATCTGCTAGTGGAGCTCTGGAAGGAAGATCAGGAAAGGAGGGTCAGGTGCTCAGTGATGCCCAGGCAGAAGTAGCTGTTGAAGTGATTCCTCGGCTTCTTCTATTTAGTTAGAATTTCCCAGTATGCCTTTGCTAGGCTTTTACTTTTCAGACTGTTGAGCTAAGGGGGCAGGCATTCTTGAATTTCTCTTCTACCTGTCGGCATTTCCAGACTTTAGAATTCCCTGGTACCCTGTAGGAAGTATGGGAGAGAAAAAGGAAATGTACCACCCTTTCTACCCTTAAGTTCTATGTCTCTTATTTGTATTTGTGAGCTTCTGGGCTCCTGTCATTTCCCTCAAATTACTTTCAGAGTATTTACCTCAACCTACAAGAGAAGAACAGAGGAAGTGATGCAATTATCTGTTTTTCCTTAATTATACTTTATAGTTTATTCTTTATAGCTATACTATATTGTTTAAAGAAGCTAAATGTAGCATATATTTATATAAATATATATATTTAATGCATATTTATATTTTAAGTATTTGAATCATACATCATTATCATTTACATTTTATCTAAATGCAGAAATAGTGTTTACAGCACTGGAGAGATGGCTCAGATGTTTAGAGCACTGATTGCTCTTTCAAGGACCTGGGTTCAGATCCCAGCACCTACATATTGACTTACTGCTACTTCAGTTCAGAAGATCTGGTATTCTGACCTCTGCAGATACCAGGAACATACATAGTGCACATGTATACATACATACTTATGTACATATGAATAAACAAAGTGTTAAAAATTATGACCTGCAATCTCTTTCCAAGGTTGGATATTAAAATTGATCAGGACAAATAACCCATTAAACTCAAGATTAAAGGTGTAAGTTATTCTAAAATCAAAAACAAAATAAAATCTACTTGCAGTATAAAACTTAGTTTGTCTAAAAAAATCTGTGCAGTAATAACAATTAAAATGTGTTTAGATGTCCCATTTAAGTTAATGGACATTGACACCTGAAGATCATGGTGTTTTTTATTTTACTTGGTGAAGAGCAGTGTAGAGCAAGTCTATGAATTATACATTTGAGAATGGAGAACTAAAAATTCAACAGAAATCAGCATGACTCAGCTGCCTGAACTCTGGTGAAAATGCACATTTAATCCTGAAATATACTAGAATTTATATTTTAAAATTTCAGAATTTTACTTATTACTTCACTCATGTGGAAATGAAAGAAGTTCTTAACAAAACAGCAGTGGCTACTAGAAACAGGAAAGTAGGAATGGAAATATTAAGATGTTGGAAAATGAATACAATGTTTCCATGAAACAGAAAAAAAAATAGGTCTTCTTGTTCTACTTCACAATAGGGTGACAACAATTAGAAAATAGCACCTGGCTTGTAGCAAAATAGACAGAAAAGAGGAATTTTGGACACATTCACCTAAAGAAAAGATAACAATTTTAAGGTGTTTGATATGGTAATTATTGTGGTTTGATTACATTGTATCTCATAATGACAAGTATTATCAGGTTCAAAGAAAACTCCAATTCCCAAACTCTAAAAGGCAGTCCAAATATCCAGAAATGAGCTCAGCCTAAACTACAGAAGGATTTTTTTCAGTTAGATCAAAGCCAGCATTCCTCAGGAATTGGTGAAGCTGGTTCCCCTATACCAAAAGGAGTCATTTCCCTTAACTCTAGAAGAAAGAACATCTGGCTACTTATGGTGCCTATTAGCATACCAAAGCTCATAATAATAGTCTTCATGCTCCCTCAGTACCACAAATACCTGTTTACACTGTAGACAAATTTCTAAAGGGCCTTATTAAATAAATAAATAAAAAAACATGGAGGCAGATATATGGGTGAAATCCTGGGAGAGATTAGGGAAATAGGGAAAGCCACCAGCCAACCTTACCTCACCAACTCTGCAGCTTCCAAATGAGAGTTACTTCCTGTCTACCCACATCTATGTGCCTTGCTGTTCTGCCATCTGATTTGTTCTCTCCATTCAGCTACCTCACTTCCTCTTCCTACACAGCACTATCACTTCCTGTCTGTCTGTACAGACCTCCAGACCTCCATGGAATTTAAGGCATGTGCTGTCACACCTGGCTGTTTTCAGTGTGGCATTGAACTCACAGAGATCCTGCCTGCCAAGTGATATGATTAAAAGCATGTGCTAACATTGCATGACTTCTGTTTTGTGGCTGTCTTTTTCCTCTGATCTCCAGGCAAGCTTTATTTATTAAAGCACAAATAAAATATCACCACAATACATTTCAAAGTCCATGCTAACATACTTAGCCCTTCTCACCTCCTCCCCTACTGTTAACTCCCTTCAGCTAATTGGCTTCCTTCCTTGAAGCTATTCACTTATATCAGTGCTATTCTTGCTATGTTCTCTCTCTCTCTCTCTCTCTCTCTCTCTCTCTCTCTCTCTCTCTCTCTCTCTCTCCTCTGCTCCTGCTTCTCTTACTATAATTTTTTATCCCCTACTATTCTCTGCTCTCTTGCAAATAGTCCTGGTTGTGTCCAGTCTGAGGGCCATATTTAGTCTATTTCTTTCTCTGCTCTGGGCTCTTCCACATGCCTCTGGCTATTCTTTCTCTGGCATATTAACAATAAAAGCTTTTCCCTTAACCATACCATGGAATGGCCATGCTGACAGTTTAAGTATTAGAAGTCAACTTTTTGGGAAGGGGTATTTGAGATAGGGTTTCTCTATGTAGCCTTATCTGTCCTCAAACTCTATAAACCATGCTGGCCTCAAACTCACATAGATCTACCTACCCATGCCTCCTAAATGCTAGGATTTAAAGCATACACTATCACTACTGTGCTGTGGGATGTTTTGAATGTTAAGTGTGTTGCTCTGATTGGTTAATAAATAAAACACTGATTGGCCAGTACCCAGGCAGCAAGTATAGGCGGGATAAGGAAGAGAGGAGAATTCTGGGAAGCGGAAGACTAAGGCAGAGAGACACCGACAGCCGCTGCCATGACAAGCAACATGTAAAAGATACCAGTAAGCCACAAGCCATGTGGCAACTTATAGATTACTAGAAATGGGTTCATTTAAGATACAAGAAACTAGATAACAAGAACCCTGCTGCGCTGCGGCCATACAGTTTATAAGCAATATAAGTCTCTGTGTGTTTACTTGGTTGGGTCTGAGCAGCTATGGGACTGGTGGGTGAGAGAGATTTGTCCTGACCATGGGACAGGCAGGACTGGAAAACTCTAGCTACACTACTGGGCTAAAATTCATTTTGTTAAAAAAAAAAAAAAAAAAAAAAACTGCAGAGATTGCTCAGTGGTAAGAACACTGGCTGCACTCCCAGAAGACTTGAGTCTGATTCCTAGTATCCACATGTTAACTGACAACTGTGTATAACTCTACATCCAGGGAATCTGGTGCCCTGCTCAGCTATCTGCAGACCCCAGGCACAAATATGGTATACAAACACACATGCAGGCAAAACATCCATAGACAAAAATTTTAAAAATGAAAATAATAAATAAAATTACAATGTTTCTATGATGTGACTACCCTAAGAGAAACCGTTTGCTAGGGGAGAATAACTCATATCTATATAATCAAGTTTCATATAATAAGGCATTTGATTGGAAACATAATTATAATAAAAGGTTGCTAAGAATAGTGTTTTCAATTGATTCATCAGAGGATGCCTTTGTACAAGATTCAATGAAAAGAAGCCAATGAGGTTAAAAATCTAGAAAATACATTTTATTCAAAGATGAGAAAAAATACAAAGTTTTTAGAGTGGAAACACATTTGGTGCAATCAAAAAATGCAAGAAGAATTTGATGAAAGCAGAGTTGGGAGTCAGAGAGTGTGTTGTGTGATGAAGAAGGACAATTAGGAGTCATTGGATGAATTTGATTTTGTTATAATTTGCCATACTTGGAAACTCTTAGAATACTGTATAAAGAAATGTGATACCCTATTGTCTTAACTAGGGTTTCTATTGCTGTGATGCAACACCATGACCAAAGCAACATAGCGAGAAAAGGGATTATTCTGCTTATGCTTCCACATCATGATTCATCATCAAAGGAAGTCAGGACAGGAACTCAAGTAGACAAGGAACCTAGAGGCAGGAGCTGATACAGAGGCCATGGAAGAGTATTGTTTACTGGATTGCTCCTTATGGCTTGCTCAGTCTGCTTTCTTATAGAATCCAGGACCATTAGCCCAGGGGTGGCACCACTTGCATTGGGCTATACCCTACCCCATCAATCACTAATTAAGAAAATGCCTTATAGGCTTGCCTTCAGCCAAATCTTATGGAGTCATTTTCTCAGATAAGGCTACCTCCTCTCTGTTGACTCTAGCTTATATCAAGTTGACATAAAACTAGCCAATACACATATGTTCCTAGTTTTTGAAGTATCTACTATTTTGTGAATAATGCATACATGAATAGGAGTAGTTTAGAAAGCAAAAAGCTAATTTGGGTGACACTTAAGAAAAATATTACTGGTGCTTATCCCAGGCTAGTTTCTGTGGACATGGTAGAGGTGATAAGATTCACAGAATATTTAGCAGCAAGCTGCCAGAAATTGTTGGTATATTGCACTAAGGGGTTATTTTCTCAGTCATTAAAAAAATTCTTATACAATAGAAAAAGTATTTATGGAATTGGCAATGTTAAACAAATAGTTGTCAAAGAAATATATTTTAAAAAATTATGCAGAATGGCAGCTTAGCTAGGTTATTCCTTAAATTTAAAGGGAAACTACTGTAAACATCATGAATTGTAATAAGCAAGTTCATCAATCAAATTCTGACAGCTTCTGCTGCTAAAATGTGACTGTTTATTAGTTTAAAATAAGTTATACTTAAATTGTTGGTCTCAACACATATAGGCCCTTCCTTGGGGTGGAGAGGGTGTAAACTTAACAGGCCTGGGAAACTCAGAATGTTGCTGCTCTGGAAATGTTTGGTTTACATTGCTGTGATAAGGACATGGCCAAGAACTACTTGAAGAGAAGAGGTGGTATCTCATCTTACATTTCTGGGTAAAAGTTCATTACTGACATATAGGCTGAATATTCTGTCCCACCAGCCAGCTCCCAAATATCCATACAGAGACTTATTATTAATTATAAATGCTCAGCTGTTAGCTTAGGGTTGTTACTTAACTTGTAACATGAACTGCTAAATGGTCTTATTAATAAAAAAAAAATCCAAAGCCAAATATTGGGGTGAAAGCTGAAAGATCAGAGACATAGAACAAGCCACGCAAGTTCTTACCTCTACAAAATCCTCAGCTTCAAGAGGGAGACTTTCTGTTTACTCACTGCATATACCTTTCTCCGCCCAGACATTACTTCCTGGGATTAAAGACATGTGTGGTTCCCAGTACCGGGATTAAAGGTCTGTGCCACCACTACCTTGCTTTGTTCCCAGTGTGGCTTTGAAGTCACAGAAATCCAGATGGATCACTGCTTCCTGAGTGATAGGATTAAAGGTGTATGCCACCACTGCCTGACCTCTATGTCTAATTTAGAGGCTGGCTCTGTCCTTTGATCCCCAGATAAGTTTACTAGTGTATGTGATATATCATCATATTACTAGCTCTTACAACTTAAATTAACCCATATTCCTTGTCTATGTACTACCATATGACTGAGTAACTTTTTTCAGGCTGGCAAGTTCATCTTGCTTCTCTCTACATCTCCTGGGAACTCTGCCCTCCTTCACAGTGTTAACTCAGTCTGTCTCTCCTGCCTAATCTCATCCTTCCTAGCTATGGGCCAATTGGCTCTTTATTAAATCAATGGAACAACACATCTTCACACTGTACAAAAAGATTATTCCACAGAACTGACAGAAGTCAAGGCAGGACTCTAGCCAGAAACAGAAGCCACTGAGGAGCTCCACTTAACTGGCTTGCCCTTCAAGGCTTTCTGAGTTTGCATGTGTAAACAATTCAAGACCACCTGCAGAGGAGTGGCAGCATCCACACTAGTCAAGAAAATACACTAAATTATTATCTACAAACTTGTCTCATGGAGATTCTTCTTCCCTAATAATTCTAGCTTGTGTCAAGTTGGGCAAAACAAAAAGAGCTAGGACAGTTACCAAAGTTAGAAGGACCCTCTCCAAAGTTACATAAGCAAGTACATAATTGCTGAAGAGAATGTTTTCTCATGGGGTTGCCTGCAAGTAAGACATGGAACTCTAGGGATGTATATTTTGTAAATCAATCCCTTGCCATGTGGGATTTTTGGTGATACAGTTGTTTTATATTCACCCGTGCTCCTCCTATAAGTAACTAGCAACCCATGAAAATTTTTAACAGTCTCAGTAACTCATTGGTTTAAGAAGGTAGGCTTCTGTAGAATAATTCCTTAAATCTATCATTGCTGTTCATTTCTGGGGTGAATAGAAGTTTATTTATGACTCTCCATGAAAAGTCATACAATAGTTGGCAATTACATATTTTTAAATGTGCTATGAGTAGATCCAGTACATGTTGAGAAAATTGAAGTTATTAAGATAATTTATTATTTGGATAAAGTGTCTCATTCTTTAATACCAGTAACTATGAGGCAGGGGAAGAACAAGTTTGAGGCTTGTGTTAAGCTATATAGTAAGATTGCTCTAGTTTTATTCTGTTGATATGATAAAGATGTCAGATAAAGAGCAACTTTATTTCTGCTTACATTTTCAGGCCACAGTCCATTATTGAGGTAGCTTGAAGTCAAAATCATGGAAGAGTGATACTCATTGGTCTGCTCACAAGCTCAATCTTAACTAGCTTTCCTAGACAGCCCAGTGGACTGGACCATCACACAATAATTAATAATCAAGATCATCTTCTCTAGATATTACTATAGGCCAATCTGATCTGGGCAATTGCTCAACAAAGTGTTCCTTTCAATAAATCTAATCTGTGTCATATTGACAATTTAAGGTAATTAAGAAAGAGACTATGTCCCTCAAACAAAAAACTAACAAAACACCATGGCTTACTTGTGGCTCTGACATTTTGAAGACCATCACATGTCTAATGTAAAGACTCTGAAGGATTTTCTCTGTCCATGAAGCCTGGCTTATTTCTCCTAATTTCCACTCTCTTAGCTAAAAACCTAATGATTGACAGAACCTGGTAATGCAGGCACTTAGAGAGAGGGAAGATTCACAGTAACCATACAATGAGATTGATATACAGAATGGGACTAAGAACATACTATGTAGGAGGCATGTGGGTCCTTGGGCTCACAGATAAGCACTAGGGAAAGAAGAAAGATCAATAACATGGAATTGTCTCTTCAAAGGGAGAGATATATAGCCTGTTTTCCAGACTGAAGTCTAGGAACAAATGTGGTTAATAGCCTGGTGACCTCTTTGCTATCTGTATGCTAGGCCACACAAGCTCCCCTGGAATCTTATCTTGAGCTTATTTATCTTGGTCAATCTATAGCCTTGTTCTCCCCCAGACCCTTATCATGAGCTTATTTACCTTGAGCTTGCTTCCTCACTAAATCTTTAGAACCTATCTTTGTTGAAAATGTCACTAGTACTTTACAAGAGTTTCAATGTTCAAAGTTTGAACCAATATAAGCTACTGAGTTGTGTTGAACTGTAATTCCTTCTTGCCTCTCTCAGATTGACAGTCTGATGGCCATGGTGTTTGAAGAGAGAGACCCCCCCATTCAATAATGTTTATAGAGAAAGTTGAGATAATTGAGCCTGTTGAGTTGCAACTCAAATATTAACTATTGATTTTCAGGCTATAAATCTTATGCCAAGTGATGATCTGTAGGTTATATGGCAGGCTAGGAAATAAACAATGTGAGTTATAAGATTTTAATATACTTGTTTGAAGTGCATATATATTCAAACTATAGTGGTATGATCTCTACTGAAATTGAGGTTAATTCCTGAGCACACAGTGCTTATTTTCTCTACTAGATAATTAATTCCTCAGGAAGAGAACAATTTGTGTATTTATATTTGCTTTTTTGTATTCCTGTCATAACTATGTTCTGTTAGATATACTCCTTATCCAGAAATGTTAAGAGGTCCATGAAAACTTTCTCCAAAATTGCCTTTATGCTTCCACACAAAGCAAGTCTCAACAGATACAAGAAAATTGAAATGGCTCTCTGCATCCTATCTGTCCACCACAGATTAAATCTAGATATTATCATTAACAGAAAGCTTGCAAACACATGGAAACTGAACAGCTCACTACTGAATGAAAATAGGTAGAGATAGAATTAACAAAGAAATAAAAAGCATTCTAGAATTGAATGAAAATGAAAATACCCAGACTTATGGTACACAATGAAGGCAGTTCTAAAAGCCAAGTTCATAGCACTAAGTGCCTACACAAAAGATTGGAGCGAACTCATTTTAGCAACTTAACAGCAAATCTGAAAGCTCTAGAACAAAAAATAAGAAATCACATGAAAAAGGGATAAATATCAAGAAACAATAAAACTCAGGGCTAAAATTGATAAAAATATAAACAAATAAACAAAAAACCCAACACAAATAACCAATGGAATAATGAGTTGATCCTTTGAGAAAATCAATAAATGGACAAACTCTTATCCAAATTGACTAAGAGGTGAAGAGAAAAGATCCAAGTTAACAAAATTAAAGAAGAAAGGGGGACATAAAAGAGATACCAAGGAAATCCAGAACAATATAAGGACATGCTTTAAAAACCTGTACTTCACAAACTTGTAAAATTTAAAAGAAATGGATAATTTTCTCAATGTATATCACCTACTAAAGTTAAATCAAGACCAGATAAACAACTTAGACAGATATATAATCCCTAGCAAAATAGGAGCAGTCATTAAAATTAGCCCAGACAAAAATAAGCCCAAGGACAAGTTTTTTTGTGTGTGTGCAGAATTCTTCCAGATTCTTGAAGAGTTAATACAAGCAATCCTCAAATTATTCCACAAAATAGAATCAATAGGAACATTGTGGGATTCATTTTTATGAGGCCTCAGTTACCCTGATAACTAAACCACATAAAGGCATAACAAAGAGAATTACAGACCAATTTCCTCTATGAATGTAGATGCAAAAATTCTCAATAAAGCACTTGCAAGGCAAATACATCATGATCAAATAGGCTTCATCCCAGAGATGCAGGGATGTTTCAATATAAACAAATCAATAAACACAATTCACTATATTTCAAAAAATGAAATACAAAACAAAACAAAACAAAAAACAAAAACCCACATGATCATCTCATTAGATGTAGAAAAAGGCCTTTGACAAAAATCTAACACCCCTTCATGGTAAAAGTCCTGCAGAGATTAGATATATAAGGGACATATCTAAAAATAATAAAGTCAGCTTACAGCAAGCCCAGAGCCAACATCAACTTAAATGGAGATAAACTCAAAGCATTTTCACTAAAATCAGGACGAAGACGAGGTTGTCCACTTTCTCCATACCTATTCAATAGAGCATTTGAAGTCTTAGCTACAACAATAAGACAACTGAAGGAGACCAAGATTATACAAATTGAAAGGAAGAAATCAAAGTATCTTTACCTTTTGGTGATATGATAGTGTGCATAAGTGACCCTAAAAGTTTCACAGGGAAACCCTTACAACTGGATATGAAATTAACTCACAAAAATCAGTAGCCCAACAGTATACAATTGACAGACTGAAAGAGAAATCAGACAAACAACATCTTTCATAATAACCTCAAAGAAAGATTTTTTAAAAACATATTAGGATGACTATAAGGAAAAAAAGACTTGTATGATAAAAACTTTAAGGCATTAAAGAAGAAAATCAAAGAAGATACCAGAAGATGGAAAGATATGTTCATGGATCAATAGGGTTAATATAGTAAAAAAAATGGCCATCTTGCCAAAAGCAACCTACAGTTTCAATACAATGCCTACAAAAATTGCAACATAATTTTTCACAGATCTTGAAGGGACAACGTTCAACTTCATATGGAAACACACACACACTCAAAACAAACAAACAAACAAGCAAACAGAACAGACAACAACAGATAGCCAAAGCAATCACAAATAATAAAATAACTGGTAGATGTATCACCATCTCCAAATCACCATCTCCAGCCTCTAATTGTATACACAATGGTACTACAGAGCTATAGCAATAAAACCAACATGGCATAAGCATAACATCAGACACATTAATCTGTGGGGTTGAAAGGGAGACCCAAATAAACCCACACAAACTATGGGACTGATTTTTGATAAAGAAACCAGAAATACACACTAGGAAAAAAGGATAGCATCTTTTACAAATGGTGCTAGTCAAATTAAACAGCTGCACATAGAAGAATCCAAATGGATCCATATTTATCATGCTGAACAACACTCAAGTACCAATGGATCAAAGACCTCAACATAAAACCAGATACACTGAAGCTGATAGAAGATAAGTGGGCAATAACCTTGAATTTGTTGCCACAGGAGACAACATCTTGAACAGAACACTGATAACACAGGCACTAAGGTCAACAATTAAATGGGACCCAATGAAACAAACGCTTCTGTAAGGCAAAGTACACTGTCTATAGGACAAAACAGCAGCCTACAGAAAGAGAAAAGATTTTACCAACTACACATCCAATAAATGGCTACTATACAAAATATATAAAGAACTCAAAAGCTAGATATAAAGAAAACAACCAAATTAAAAATGGAATACAGATCTAGATAGAATTCTCAAAAGATGAAACTCAAATTGCTTAGAAATGCTTAAAGAAATGTTCAACATCCTTAATAATCAGGGAAATGCAAATCAAAAGTACTCTGAGATTTCATATTAAACCTGTCAGAATGGCTAAGATCAATAAAGCAAGTGACAGCTCGTGCTGCTAAGAATGTGGAGTAAAGAAAACATTCCTCCATTGCTATTTAGACTGCAAACTTGTACAGCCACTACAGAAATCAGTGTGATATTTCTTCTGGAAGATGGGAATTGATGCAATCTCAAGATCCAGCTATGCTGCTCTTGGGTATATACCCAAAGGACAATTCATCCTATCGCAGAGACATTTGCTCAAAATTGTATGCTGCTGCACTATTCATAATAGGCAGAAAGTGAAAACAACCTAGATGTCCACTAAGACATGAATGGATTTTTTTTTAATTGGTACATTTACACAGTGGAACATTACACAGCCATTTAAAAAAGAAATCATGAAATTCACAGATAAATGAATAGAGGTAGAAAAAATGATCAACTATTCTTACATCTGCTTATAAGTGAATATTAACTGTTAAATCAATGATAAGCAAGTTACAATCCAAAGACCCACAGAAGTTATATGTAAAGTAAAGGTCTAGATATGATGGATAGTTCTCCCTAGAAAGAGGAAATAGACTACCCCTATAGGCTAGCATTCTTGGTACCAGAAGGTACTCTATAAGCTACCAAAGGAGAAGCATAAACATCAACCAGGCTACAAACCATCAACCCAGCTACAAACCCTGCAGTCTAAAATGGTGCCCTCCCTTCAATTAACAATAGTGGTGCAAAACTTATGGGAGTAACCAAGTATCTGTTTTGATTTAAAGCCCACTCTACAAGATGGAACCTGTACCCAATGCTCTTTGAATAACCAAGAACCTGACATAAGGTAGCCCAGATACCTAGAGGAAAACCAAATACTTCTGTTCTACTAAAGGAGCATAGAAATAAAATAACTCTTTTGTTGTTGTTGTTTTGTTTTGTTTTTCAAGACAGGATTTCTCTGTGTAGCTTGATACCTTTCCTGGGACTCACTCTGTAGCCCAGACTGTCCTCGAACTCAGAGAGATCTGCCTAGCTCTGCCTCCTGAGCACTGGGATTAAAGGCATGTGCCACCACCACCTGGCCAAAATAAAATAACTCTTAATGTCATTTTTCTATTGTGGTGGTTTACATAAAAAATGACCCCGAAAATTAAATATATTTAAATGCTTAGTTATCAGGAAGTGGTACTACTTGAGAAGGATTATGAGGTGTGGCCTTTTGGATGTAGTATGTCACTGAGTGTTGGGCTTTGAGGTTTCAAACACCTAAGCAAAACCCAGTTTCTCCTTCTGCTGCCTGTGGATCTAGACATAGAGCTCTCAGCTAATTCTCCAGCATCATGTCTGCCTGCATCCCACCATTCTCACTGCCATGATGAGGATTACTAAACCTCTGAAACTATAAGACAGCCCCAATTAAATGCTTTCTTGTATAAGAGTTGTCATGGTCATGGTGTCTCTTCAAAGCAATAGAACACTGGTTTAGACAAAAGTTGGTACCAGAGACTGAGGTATTGCTGTGATAAGCCTGGCCATGCTTTTGTTTGGAGTAATGTGGAAGGGTGTAGGGGTTTGGACTAGGAAAGCAGTAGTATACTAAGCAGGGTTTAATGAGCTATCCCAGTAAGAGCACAGAAGTTGAGTGGTACAGAGGGTGATGTGGAATATGGGGGCTTGGATCAAGAAGTTTCAGGAAAGAAGAGTCTTAACATGTGGCCTAGATACCTTTTGTGATATTTTGGCAAAGATTGTGGCTCCTTTCTACTCTTGTATACAACTACAACCACAACAACAAATCTACCTGAGTCTACATTGAGGAGCTTTGGATTAATAGTGTTGACAGAGGAGATTTTAAGACAGCCTAGTATTGACTATGACATGAGTTTATTAGTGGTCATTCTTCTGCAGATATATAATGAAAAGTAGCAAGGTCAACACATAAAAACACAAAATATACAGTTTGAGGAAAAATAGGAGCATGAGGAAGTGTAATAGAGCTGAATTCTGTGTTCAAAAATAAAAGGTTTAAAGAAGAGCCTGATGCTAAATGAAGTAAAGTTAGTGGTGACTTCAGTGCAAGCCTTCACCTAGCTAAGCTTCCAACCTGTGAAAACAAGTTAAAGGAAAACTTAAGCAGTAAAGGAAACCATAAATAATGGAAAACCAATGGAGCTGTAATTCAACAAGGGGGCATATATTCCAGCCCCAGCAAGCAGTAGAATTTGGCAATATTGGCCCCATGGTTTTGGCTGTGAAGTCAAAAATTCAAGAAAGGGAATGTGAAATCTCCCTCCATGGATAAGGAAAGCAGCTAATGCCAGTTAGGTGTCCAGGGTATCCCTGTACAGAGGCAAGAGAACCATTGAGTGAAGTTATGAAGGTGAGGCCTAGATTGCCTTGGAGTCGTCAAAATGTTGGAAATGCCAGAATTTTGGGATATCCAGACCCTATCTCTAATTGATAAGATAGTTCCACCTAGGGAAATGAATTACTCTTAAGGATAGGCCACATGCCAAACAATAGATGGTCAATAGAAAACAAACTCAATTCCAACTTTGGAAGTTCCGTGTCTCATAATGTATTAAGGCTTTTCCTTTCTGTCTTTTTAATTTTTTATTTATTTCAATATATATGCACATATTTACACTATAGGTCCTTTGCATATATATTATGGCTTCCAGTTCTGTGTTTTTATGGGACTCCAGAGTGTGCAAATGAGTGAGTCTCTGCATCTGTATGTACACCTTTTCTTGGGCTCTTTTGGTTTGTCCTATTCAGATATGTTTGTTTTTGTTTTATCTTATTGTATTATATTTTATTTTATTAATATCTCCTAGATGCCTGATTTTTTTTCCAAAATGAGAGACAGAAAAGAAATGAATCAGCTTGGGAGGGAAGTAGAGAAACTGGTAAGTGTAGAAGGAGAACCATAATCAGGTTATATTATATGAATAAAATGAAGGGTTTTTTTAATGTTCTTTTAAAAAGAGCTCCAAGAGATAACAATCAAGTCCTGTTGGCATATTATGAATTTACATGTTTCTCCTTTGATCTTCAGTAGGTTCATTGTACATTTTAAAGTTTAACTCTGGGGATGCAGAGATGGCTCAGTGATGAAAGGCTGGACTCCCAACCATAGTGACTAGAGTTTACCCCTGAAACCCTGTAGTTGCCTCATTTCCAGCTTTCAAGAAACACCTTTTGTCACTCTGAAAATGAAGCAATAACCAAGGGTAGCATTGGGAGGATATTGATTCCTTCTTCTTTGCTTATTTGCTTGAAATGGGGTTTCTGACAGCCCAGGCTTGCATCTTAACTTGCTATGAATCTAAGGATGATGTTGAACTCCTGATCCTCCTGTCTATATTTCCTAAGTTTTGAGACTGTGGTGTCTTCTTGATTGAACCAGGGCCCTTTAAGCATACTAGTCAAGCATTTTACCAACTAAGCTTCTTCCCCTCATAGTTCGTAATAACTGTGATTCCCTCAGGTTAACTTCATTTGTAGAATGAAAACAGCACCTAAACCAATGCATTTGTTACTAGTGATAAGTCTAGCAAAGTACACATAAAAAATACAATCTGTCACATCAGACTGTTAGCATCCTCAGGTTCAACATTCTCATATATATGTGCATCTGTGTTGATTTCTAAAGCACACATATTTATATATTGTAAAAATCCTTCTGTTTTGACAAATGTATATATTTCCAATTAAACATACTCTGTTCAGACAAATGTATCACCTCCCTTTCCAATAGCATATAACCTCCCTTCTACTACTAACCATAAATTTTCTTTCTGGTTTAAACTGAATCACACAAACAATTGTTAATTCATATCAGAGAGGAAGTTGTCTACAAATTGTTTGGTCTTTAACCTAAGTGTGTGGAATTAACAAAATGTGCTAAAAATTTACTTAATCAAGCTACTCCCCCTGTGGTAATGATAGGTGTTTGAAATATCAAATCTGGCCAATATCAGAAAGCTTGACATTAACATGATTACTGATGTAATGGACTAGAGAATAAAATAATAAAAATAATAAACAGAAATATATAGAAACATAAACATCTAAAATGTTAAAATAAAATAATGACAAATATGCAACACAAAGTATGTATTTATATATAAATATAAATATAAACAAAGAATACATGAATAAGTAATGAATGTGGTAGGATTCTGCCTTACCATAGAATAAACCAATTATATAGAAGTAGTAATGGAGCTAGAAGATCACCTTTGAAAAGGCTGGGGTTGTAGATCAGTAATACAGTGCTTGACGAACATGCACAAAGCCATGGGTTTTATTCATCTCCCTATCTCACAAGAAAATAAAACCCATTTATCTCAAAAGATGTATATTAAATTCCAAGGAGAAAAACAGTAGGTTTACATTATACATACCTGGCAAATGTGGTCTTCGTTTGTGTGTTTGCTTGCTATCTGGACTGTGATAGGGTCTCACTTGTAGCGCAGGCAGGCCAGAAACTCATGGTCCTCCTGCCTTGGCCTCCTAAATGCTAGGATTTTAACACTACACATGGCAGACACTACCTTAACTAAATTGTTATAATTGGAATCACTATCTGTCATGACTTGACTACGGACATGGCACCCTGATGTCACAGCACCTGTTTGAGGTATTGCCCCAAGCAACAGCTTGCCTGAAGTTCATTATATGCAGCACCTGATAAACCCCAACTGGAACAACCTACCTTAAAATATGTTTTGTATTCTCCACAATTCTAACCAACACAAAATCTGAAGGAATTCTGTCCATATAAAAATAAACTGAAGATTTAGATGGTGATGGTGCGTTACTCTAACCCCAGTGTTTGGAGGATGCAGGGGCATCAGACATTTAGGGCAAGCCTCAGCTGCACTCAAGTTCTAGCCAGCCTGGGCTACATGAGAGTTTGTCTCAAAAGAAACTGGAGAAGTATGAGGAGAAAAAGAAGGAAGTGGAAGAGACGAGGGGAGAGGAGGAGGGGGAGGAAGACAAGAAAGGGCAGGAAGGGGGAGGAGGAGGGAAGAGAGAGAAGATGGAGAGGAGAAAGTGGCAACAGCAGCATCAGCTTAAACAGTATCTTAAGGAAATGCAATCTGAGAACTGGATGGGATTCTAGAGAGGAAAGCATTGTTTTTATTTTACCATAGCCAACATTGGGGTGATGGCTGAAATTTTTTGAAGTTGAAATTTGATTTGAACAATGTCAATAAATTGGATGACAATAATATTTCATTGTTCATTTTCTAGTATAATCTCAATAATTATAGAGTGATTGCATGGGGTACTATTTTGTTTATAAGAAATATATGATGCGTCCTTTCTATAGATCAATCTCAGATGTCCAAGACAGAGTGGAGAGAACATGAGCAGATACAATTTTGGAATACTGGTCCCGGCTTTTTGGAGAATCTGAGGTGACAGTACTGCAGGAGGTACATTAGGACGGTAATTTATAAAACTGGTGTTTTTCTCCAACTTCCAAAATATTCCAAAATAAAATGTTTTAAAGTGGCAAACAAATGTCAGAAAATTTTTTATTTTTAAGCCATGTGTTAGAATGTTTTTCTTTGACAAAAGAAAAATTAAACCCACCACAATCTTTCAAAGTATATATTATGGTACCACTTGAAGGAAGAATATTGGGCTTATTTTCAGACACGATTTTAATAAATATTTGTTAAATAAATGAAGTGAACAAAAAAAGAGTTAAAAGTCAAAGAAAAACTGATGTGAGCTACGAGGATAAATTAAAGAGGAAATAGAGAGGGAGAGGAAGTAGGTTATTTCCTCAGTGGGTAGGCATTGCAGCCAGATTACCTAAACAAATACAGACAAATGAACCACTTTTCCACATGTAAAAATATGTGTATGTATAAAGATATGCATTAATGTACATATATATGTATACACACATATATACCAGTAAGATAATCTTCTGTACTGAAAAAATTATGTATTTCTGAATATGATAAAGCAATGGAAATGATCCTGTAATCCTTATCATTTTTCCTTGTGTCTAGGTCTTTCTATGCAGCCCAAGCTGACCACAAGACTGTGGTCCTTCTAACTCAGCTTTCTTAGTAATAGGATTACAGGTGTAAACAGATGTATGTACACCACTGTATCTTCATCAAAGTAGCCACTATTGTAGTGCCCTTTTGTCTATAAAAATTGTTTTCCAAATAAATAATAAAAAAGTACAAATGAAGCCGGGCGGTGGTGGCACACGCCTTTAGTCCCAGCACTCGGGAGGCAGAGCCAGGTGGATCTCTGTGAGTTCGAGGCCAGCCTGGGCTACCAAGTGAGTTCCAGGAAAGGCGCAAAGCTACACAGAGAAACCCTGTCTCGAAAAACAAAAAAACAAACAAACAAACAAACAAAAAAGTACAAATGAAGTACTTGTTGGCTTAGGAAGCTAGGAAAATGTGTAATGTAAAATCCTGTCTTTTCTTTTTACTTTTAATCTATGAGAATTTACTCTGCACTGAATTTATGGTGAGGAGAACTACCTTAACTTCTCTTCACTCTCAGAATTCCTCTCTTTTTGTGGAAAGTGGAAATCCCTTAAGGTTCCAACATTCATATCAGTTTTTGACGGGAGTTCTTCTTCTATATTAATTGTAATTTTAAAAATGTGGTCCACTTACTATTTTTACTCTGTGTCATTCAACTGAAAAGTCAAGATGCACTTTTATTTAGGGCTAATGTTCTTTTGCAGGGGTGATTCTCGGTGTTGAACCACTAAAACCTTCATGAACTTTAAGATGAAAAAACTGACTCGATTTTCTGCTGAACTAAAAGCTTTTTCCTTTCTAGACACCACTTTGGCTTCTCAAAACTACTATTAATGTCTCAGTGTGCTTTTGTGAGGATCTAAACACAAATACGCACTTGAGCACAAAAACACCTGTAAGGCGCAGAGCATGAGCTAGAGGGCTTTCATTTTTAGTGCAGCACCTCCTTTGTCAGAATTTTTATTTTCTCTAAATTTAGTGCAAAAGCATGAGACATTTTATAGCTGATACATAATATATGATCGCCTATAAATCTGGGCTCTGTCGGGCATCAGACATGCATAAGAACCAAGGTATTATAAATTTACTACAGTGGTTGATTTTAATAGCTCTACACAGTGTAAGTTCAAGGCATTAGAGCTTTGGGATGTTTCAAAACTTTCTGAGTTCAAGCAGTTCTGTTGCTTTCACCTATTGAAGTGGAGATAAACTAATTGAAAAGTCAGTTAATCTATAATTTCTTGATTTATGCACTCTCACTTACAACATAGGCAGTTAGAAGTCCAGTGATATTCTAAGTCATAAAACTTTGGTTTTTCTCATCCTGCCAAAGCAAGCTGAGAGCATTTGGCTCTTGGGAAACACAATTAGAAGGGACGTGGGCTAACTGTCTCTTAGTTATTGTTGTAGGGAATGCTGCGTAAGTCTGATTATGACCCATGCAAGACCTTCTCTCACTCACTTAACAACCTTGATCCAACTACACCCTAAGATTTTCTATTCCTAGGGGTATTTGGTTACTTAAGAAAACACACTCCATTTGTGTTCATGCTAGTTTAAGGTAAGTTTCAGGCTTCTTACATCAAAAGTTGCCTAAATAGCTGAGCATATTGGTTTGTTACTGAAATGTCAATACTTAGGGCAATAAGGCAGGAGAACTGCAAATACATGGTTATCTAATGAGACCCTCTCTCAAACCTGTGCCCACAAATATCTCATTGTGATAAAAAAGACTTCGAAACTTCAGTGAAAGACGGTTTGATAAACAGAAGTGGGGCTCTTGCACTGTTGTATGAACTTCAGAACCAAGTCAAAAAATAAGAGAAAGGGACTTACTCAAATTTTCAGGGGAAAAATATCGTATATGTTTTAAAAAGACATGTGAGCTCTTTTGGATAAGTCCAGGTCTAGGGTAAAAGTACTGAGTTTAAGCCCTTCACCTAAGACTTAATGTATAAAAAGTTGAGCATAGCAATAATTTTCTTAGGATATTGGCTTGCGAATAAAACTACAAGTATCTTCTTCACTTACATTATAGGCCTAAGCAACTAATTAGAAATGCACATGTAAACCTTTTAATATTGAAAAGTGCCTTAAAATGCATTGTCGGTAATAAAAATAATTCTCTGTTGATATTAGTTTGTTTATTCCCACTTTTTAGCTACCTTTCTCCAGTAAGTAACATGTTAAGGTTTACTGCGATCTTTATTCAACGTTTTAATTGGGATTGCAAAAATCAGTCTTAATGTATAAAGCTGAGAGTGGGGAACAGCAGCTCATTGAGAGGGGAATACCGAAGGTTCACCCGGAATGATCTTGCCCACAACTGTTTATTTAGAGAAAGAATATATATGCATTCTATGAGACAAAATTAAACTTTGATTTTTGTTTTAATTTTCAGAAATGTAATGTACACTTTCACTATTTACTCTCACAAGTCACTTTCTTTAAGCATAAAAAGAGAACAAACAGATACAATGGAAATCAAATACTGTATGTGAACCTGGTCAAATAGTACAGGATAAGGTATGAGAAGATTCAGAGAGACCTCAGAGCAAAAATGTGTACTGACATTAACTAGGAAAAAAAGTTTCAAAAGTATCTGAAGTACTTATTGAAAAGAAATATTCCAGTAATAACCCATTAATCTGAATTTATCATAGAAGTGTTGTTTAAAGAAAAAACTACCCCAAATTCCATGCAAGCTTCCAAAGGGGATAAGCAACCAACAATCCTACCCATCTATGATACCTATGAACCACAATGACCAGCATGGCACAATAACCCTGAGGTTACAATAGTGGCATGTATAGCTTGGAAGTAAACAACAGCTCTCTAATTAGACTTTAGATCTGTTCAACCAGAGGGACACCATGCCAGGTACTAGAAACCTAGCCACCACCCAGGACTAGTGACGATATGGATTTTGGAGGAGAACCTATAACCATTACTTTACTAAAGCTGCAAAATCTCTAACTACACTCTAAACTTTTTTTCTTATACCCACAGATAAGTGGAGTCCTCATCTCTCATCAAAGCAACTTCTCTTTGTAACAGATGGAGGCCATCACAGAAAATGACAGCAAAGTGCAGAGTTGTGGATCCCTGTCCCAATGGATACCTTTAGACAATACTACTACACCTAAGGCTTGGAAATCACTGTGGAAGAGGGGGTAAAAAAGACAGGAAGAGCCCAAGGATCAGAGAGTTTGCTGTGAGATTCTGTGTCTTAGTACTGTCAGAAGCTTCACCCATAAAGTCTCACCAGCATGGGTGCCTAAGCATGAGCTGAACAAGCACAACAATAGACATGCTTAAGTGGATAGAGGGAGCCCATGAGGCCTCAGTCCTACACAGAGCTACAGGTAACTAAGGAAAGCTGAGAGTGGGAGAAAAAGTGTTTTCCAGGGAAGAACACACCAAGTTATTCTATAACAAATGTTCATCCCTGAAAACATTCATATGAGTAACATTATACATACTGAGCAGGGTATATTTAGGATGGAAAACTTGGAGGCAGGAAAGGGAAGGGAGAATTTTTTTTCTTTTTTTTTTAGAAAAAAGAAAGCTGGTCTGTTTGTTCCTTTATGTGCTAACACTGAGAACTGAAGTTTTAACTGAATTGCATTAATATGAAATGTCATACAGTCATGATGGAAGAAAGGAGCCTTCAAATGTGCGGCTATCTAATGAGGATGACATTAAGGCAATAAAGAAGGGATTTCTTCTACCTCCATCCTTACTCTCCTCATCACAAACAACACCAGCAAAAGCAACAGAACTGTGGTGATATTTTGTTTGTTATCTAACAAATAAAGCTTGCCTGAAGGTCAGAGTGTGGAGTTAAGCCACTAGTTAGCCATAGAGATCAGGCAGTGGTGGCACACACCTTTAATCCCAGCACTCTGGAGGCAGAGGGAGATGGATCTCTGTGAATTCAAGGACACCCTGGGCTACACAAGATTGATCCAGTCTAAAAGAGAAACAGCCAGACAGTGGTAGAGACACACATGCCTTTAATCCCAGCACTAGGGAGGTTGAGACAGTAAGTGATATGGCTAAGTGGAGCAAAGGAATATGAGGAGGGGGGGAGAGACAGAAGTTGGCCCCTTTTAGACTGAGAATTCAATAGAGGTAAGAAGTCTCTCTAGTGGCTGGCTGCTCTGCTTCTCTGATCTTTCAGCATTTACCCCATATCTGGCTCTGGGTTTTTATTATTAGGACCAATTAGGATTCCTGCTACATAGGATAATGTAGGGCAATACCTACTTCTCTCTGCTTATGACATGTTAACATGGCAACCAATAAGACACAATGATGCTTCACAACTGTCTTTGTGGAAATTGATGACAATTGATTCCAGTCTTACCATATCTGTAATAAAATGTCTCACACTGGGACCTCACAAATTGAATTACATGCAAACACAGAGGATGATTCTCACTGAAATGCCTCAAAGACCAGACTCAGAAATCTTACTTTAAGAATAGCCTTTACATTTATAAATTGTTCTGGATTCTGAAGGTTGATGAAGGTGAAGAAATGCAGTTCTGCTGCTGAACATACCATGCACTTTGGGCACAGGACTTAGAAGGCTTGAGCTGGATCTGATATGAAAGACTCCTTCCTGAGGACAAATATTCATAGTACTAGAAAGCAATACACGAGCTTCCAAAGGAGGAAACAGTCAATTTTCCTACACCCAGTTGTGATGCTTATGACTCACAACGATGATCACTGTGGCGAGGTATCCCTAAAGCTGTAATAGTGTCACTTTTATTTTGGTAGTAGTCAGCAGCTGTCTTGTTGGACTTAAAGCCTGCCCAACAGAGGGAAATCATGCCTGAAAATGGAATCCTAGCCATATATCTGGTGCCAATGAGATCATGGATCTTAGAGGATAAACTACCACTGTCGTTAAGCCAGCATAGGTCCTAATTTCATTCTAAATACTTATCCTATGCCCTCAAAGAAGCATAGATTTCATGCTTTGTTAAAGCAGCTTCTCTTTGCCATAGTTGGAGACCATCACAGAAGGCCACAGCTGTCCAAAATGCAGAGAACAATTGATATATCTCAGGATACTCAGCCCTGATTGATACATATACAACACTATCTCCACACTTAAAGCTCAGGGAATATTTCACACGTGGGAGGAGAAGGATTGTAAGAGCCAGTGGACCAATAAGTCTACTGTTAGGTTGTGACTCCTAGAAATGACAGGGAAGCTACACCAATGATACCTCAAAAATATGGCTTCCTGCATAAGACTTGAACAATGACAATAAAACAGACGTGGTAACATAGAAGGGGGAATTCTCATGGGATCCCAGCCATAGCTAAAGAGCTACAAGTAACAAGGGAATGTTTAGAGAGGGAAAATTAGTCTTTCTCAGAGCTGAGATCCCTAACTGCTTTATCCAATTTCAAATGGTCAGCCCTGAAATCATATACATAAAAGAAGCAATAAATGGATTCAGCGGGTAATATTTATTTATATATTTGTGTGTGTGTAACAATTATACTTAAAGAAAAATTAGTCATGAATTTGAAACAGGGTATAGAAGGAGTTGGATGGAGGAGAGAGGGAAGAGAAATTATATATATATTTGAAAAAAAAAGCCAGGCATAGTGGTACATGCTTCTAATCCCAGCACTTAGAAGTCAGAGGCAGGCAGATTTCTCTTAATTCCAAAAGAGCATGGTCTATGTAATGACTTATGGTCTATGTAATATCTCACCTAGGGATACATGATAAAATCCTTTCTCAAAAAAATTATAAAAACCTAAAATAACTTGTATTAAAAATAGAGAATTAATGATGCTATCTATTCACTGACAGTTTTTAAATATATCTTCAGTTGTGTCTCCCAAAATTAAAGGTAGATGACTAGTGGTCATCATTAACCTATTAAAATAAAATTAAATTAAATTAAATAAAACCTCTTGGGGATGGAGAAATTACTCAGCAGGTAAAAGTGCTTGTTCCAAAACACAAAGCATGAGGATCTGAATCCCCAAAACTCCTGGAAAAACCAGGATGCATCTTTAATCAAAGTGCTCCTATGGTGAGATGTGAGGCAGAGACAGGAAAATACTGGGATCTAGCAAGCCAGCTATCCTGGCATTCACAACCGCAAAACAGGAGACTATCTCAAACAAGACGGAAGGTAAGGGTCAGTGAAATAGATGGCTCTCTTTCTCTGCAGTCTTGCCAGCATATGTGTGTGCCCAACATGCACTGAACTCAGCCCCCCCACACACACACATACCCCACATAGGAATTGTTTTTTTAAAAAAAGAAGTGTTTCCACCTTCCCAGAGTGCCCCCTCATCAGTAACACTGTAACTATTGAATCTACCTAATAGCTGCTCTGAAAACTAAGTCATTGTTAATTCCACTTTTCTACTTGTTTTGTGTTTGTGTTCCACTAGTTTTTGTCTGAAAAAGGGTATTGCTAAGTGAGTCAAGCTGTCTTGAAACTATGTAGCCCTGGCTAGTCTCAAACTCATGGCAATACATGTGCCTCAGCCTCCTGAATACTGGTACCAGAGCCTTGAGCCATGGAGCCCGGCATTGCTTTCTGTCCTTGCCTCCTTCCTTCTCCCCATTAACAGGTCTAGTTGAATCTGTATCCAGTTGAATAACTCAGTCCATAGCAATGTCTCCTGGCACACTTGGTGAATCTACTATTCTTTAACTCAGGCTGATGAGAAGGATGATTAATTATTCTCCCTGCTTGTGTTTCCACTGCATGACAACCCATTCACTACTCAAAAACGATGTGAACAAATTCTTTGTGCTTTGCAACACCTTGAAAAATGTCCAAACACATCTTTGTTTACCTCTTTAAAACTGGTGACCATTTGTATCTCTTTGTTTAGATTGGTCCCTGTTTGCATCTGTAGTTTTAAAACATTAATTAGGGAAAACACATTTTGTTCCACAAACCATATTGATTTGAATGATAAACAATATGTTGTCTCTATTTGAAATTCAGTGGTGTCTCATTGTGGTTACAACTTAATAGAAATGTTCATACAGGGACTTAGTGTGCTGAGGTGTAAATGCCTCCATCTTCCCTCAGTTTCATCTTCTTGGCTATCCCCTGCCTCATTGTTATAGTCACACATTGGCTCCTTATGGGTCTACCTCAGACCTTTAATACATGTGTTCTTCTTATCCTGGAATATTGTGCCTCTTAAAAAAATATTATTTTTATTGTTCTTTGAAAGTCCATACATATACCCAATGTATTTTGATAATATTCACCCCCACTACCTAGCTTTATCTCTTTTGTGAGACCCCTTAATATGTTCCTCTCCCAACTCCATATTCTTTTAAAAATAATTAATAACCCACAGAGTCTAATTAATGATACCCATATGCACATGGGTATGGGGTCTTCCACAGAAACATGGGCAACCTACCAATGACCACACCCTAAAGAAAAGTGACTTTTCATCCCAATCTCCCTCTGGCTAATTTCATCCTTGTATTCATCTCATTGTCAGTATTGCTCCCTCAGGTGACTGTAACTCTTGTTGCTCAGTGCAAATTAGTTTCACAGCCATTACCCATCAATGCCCTGCATTCATGTTAGCTCTTTGTAATGTTTCATAGCACATGTGACTCATTTAATAGAGAATGTCGAATGTTCACTCTTTCACTACCGGCACGTGGAACAGGGCCTGATGGAAGGTGATCATCAGGAAATGCATGTGGAATGATGACTGTGTATATCCCATAGTGGAATTCTATCTAATACCTGTAGAACTTACAAAACCAAATAAATTGTGCCTTTCTAATTGAATACATACTTGATACTTCTGAAGTGTGATTTTAAAAGAAATGTTCAAACTCAGATACTTTCATCCTCTGTTCTTCTTGTTTGTATGTTTCCAAAACTCTGTAAAACATTGCTCCAAATATTTTCTCAGTTTGTGTTGATACTGAAAAGTCACAAATCTGTCTTAGATCCTGTGCCAGTATAATCTCCATCACTCTTCCGTTTGGATGTGGAGCCTTTGTTATGACACTAAATGTGCCTATAAAGTGGGTTTTTCCTTGGATTTTGAAAAGATAATTTAGGAAACATCTCTATGTAGACAAATTTCTAAACTGTCTTATTAAATAAGAAACACAGAGCCAAATACAGAGGTGCAAGCCTTAGAAACCAGAGCAATAGTGATAGCCATCAAACTAACCTTAGCTCACCACACCTCCATTACTTCCCAAGAGAACCGAACTAACTTCTTCCTGTTTAACCTGTGCCTTTATTGCCTTGCTGTTCTGCCTTCTCATTGGCTCTAAGCCCAGCCACATCACTTCCTTGCCACCGCTTATCTACACAGACCTCCAGATCTCTATGGTTTATTCTCTATTGGGATGAAAGGCATGTGTCACTATGCTTTGCTGTGTCCTTGAACACACAGAGGCTCTGCCTGCCATGTGATCTGATTAAGGGCATGTGCTAACCACAAGCCTGACTTCTGTTTATGGCTGGCTATGACCTCTGATCTCCAGGCAAACTTTATTTATTAACATACAAATAAAATATCACTTTTTAGCACAAATAAAATATCACCACATCACCAAAATCAAAAAATGCAGCTATTAGGATGCCAGGGTGTGATGGTAGAAACTGGTGTTGGCTTCATTGGGTTACTCTGCTCAAGGAGTTTGAGTCAGTTCAGCTCCTTTTCCTTGGTGAACAAGCTGAGCACTGTCTCTCACTCTTAGTCCAGACCCCAGGTGTAATAATTAACCATAGTGTTTCTATTCTGGACCTCCTTGTCTCTTAACATCAACAATATGAGAAAATTGCAAATATCTTTTCACTCCAGATCCCAGTGCTTAACTCAGCACAGGGGATTTTGTTTTCTAAGGTGCCTGCCTCTTTTAGGTTGTATAGTTTTTGAATTGTAGTGTGTGTGTGTGTGTGTGTGTGTGTGTGTTTAGGAATGTGACAACTCATTTTCTCAATATATTTTAATTTTTTGAAATTAAAATATAATTACAGAATTTTCCCCTTTCTTTCCTCTCTCCACCCCCTTGTTCTCTTTCAAATCCATAGCCTCTACTTCTTTAAGGATCATACAAACATGTACATGTATACATACACACACATATATAGACATATAGACATATATGTACATATATTCTGCTCAGTGCTTGTTACCTGTATGTATATGATTTCAGGGCTGACCTCTTATTATTGTATCATATTTTTCAACACTGGGGATTATGGGAGTGGCTGCCTCAAAGAGATGCTGTGAAGTATGCTTGGGATACAGCATTTAGGAAAACCACGAATACATATTAAGCACAGATTAAATGCCAGTGGATTTCACTTTTGATACATCTTTCTGATGATTATTGTTTTTATACAATCCTTGCCTGTATGCTTCCTGTAAATCACTATAAGACTCTCAAGTGGTGAGATTCATACAAACCAGTTGCACTAGTTCTCACCATAGGAAGGTCCAGAGTAGCTATGTGGGTAACAAAAAATGGAGAACCAAAGGGCAAAGAACTGACAGCTGCTGCTGCTGCTGCTGCTGCGCGTGCGTGCGTGCGTGCGTGCGTGTGTGCGTGCGTGTGTGTAGAGGTCTAAAATCAGCCTGGAGAGGGGCACCAAGAATAAATCCTAATCTTTTTTTGAGGCATGAGTTTCTCTCATATTATACTCCAAGCAAAGGCATGATACAACTTGGTTGGAGTTTTATTTCCTGGATACAAAATAAATTAGATTTTATTTTGCATATTCAAATTGATTATATTTTAAAATATCTAAAATATGGCATGCATTTGCTTCCCTCCTTTGTGTCCTTTCTCCACCTTTCCTCTTGCAATCAAACCAGCATTTGCAGAACCGTTAGCACATTCAAGTGAGATTACTACGGCACTGTTCGGCTCCCGCCGGCCTGTGTGGCTTTCCTCAGACCATATATTACATTTGAAATATATGCAATCAAGGGTCACATAAATTATTCGTCCGGAAACCACATGGTAATTCAAGCATATGCCAGAGGAACTTCTGGGTGTTTAATCTGCCAAGCCTGACCTCCAACTTCTAGCTAACAGATTGCTATGTAATTTTTAATTAACTCTCCTTCCTTATAAGGGCTTGTTATAGATGTAGTATGGATTGCATACTGTGGCATATTCTCCATATGTCTTTTGTCTAACTACAGCTTTCCTTCAAAGAAGCTTACCCATAGAAAATTGGCATTATTTCACTTGAACCATTGGGTTTTACAATAACTGCTTGGACCTCACTGCACAGTGTGTTTTTAAATATAAGGCATGCAATAGCTACCTGAAGAACAAAAGCAGCAAGAGTATAATGCTCTGATATTCCTTGCCTCCTTGTCTTCCCCATCAGGAAGGAACAGTGTCCTGTTTATGGCAACTGTGATGATATTTGTGTCACGACATCAAATAATTGCACTGTCAGAACCGGGCAGCATCAGTTGAGTTTGGGGAAAAAAACTATCTTTTCCTATTTTGCTATTTCAAACCAAATGTTGATACAATACCCAAAACATATAAAATTGTATTTATTGAATATTTTGGGATGAAATAGCATGCTAAATAAAATGTTTTTAAATAAAACTAATTCTAAAAGGGAACAATTTGAAATGGGTAATTATTTTGCTGTTTTTCTACTATTACTATTATAATAATATTCTACTTATGACTTTTGGAAATAAATTAAAATTTGTATAATTAAGATCTTTCATTTGTCTCTTTAAAACTTAGTTTTTACTTTGATATGTGTGTTGATATATGCATTTTGCACGTGTGGGTGTACATGTGTATGTAGGTGTACATGAATCTAACCTTATCTGTTGTGACAAGACAGGGTCTCTCAGTCGAACCCAGAGCTTATTAACATGGCCAGTACTAATAGCCAACTTGATCTGGGGATCCCATGTCTCTACCTTTTAATTACAGGCTGGTTGCCATGCCTTTATGTGGATTCTGGGTATATAAACTCCAGTCCTCAAACTTGCATGGCAAGTACTTTAACACACACACACACACACACACACACACACACACACACACACACACACACAGACACACACACACACACATACATGCACACACACACCATGTCCCCAGCCTCAATCATTTTTTAGAAATAAAAAATTTACAGAAAATAGTATGTGAGCTTTGATGTTATTAATAGTTCTTTATTGCCTTTTATTTTGAGACATAGAACAAGCTCAGAAAATGGAAAAAGCAGTTGCAATATTGTTTCTGAGTCTTCTATGGACTCTATGGAAACATGTGAAACAGCGGGATTGTTCACATCAGTAACAAAGTTCCCTTTGTTAACAAAAGATGCTTTCCACTTACTGGGAAAAAGAAACATCGACAAGATTGATAATAGATCTGCCTCAGCAGTTAGAAACATGACCAGGATAATGTAGTGACTATTATTGATAGTAGAAGTGTGACCATTTAATGCTAAATAACTTCAAATTTGCATGAAATGCATAAGCAGATTACTCACGTCACAAATAATGTCAGACTAAATCCCTGCATAGTCAATATTTAAGTGTTCGAATATAAATAATCTCTTCTGCAAACAAATTAGAGGAAAATAGAAACGGATATTTGTATTGCCTTTGGTTAGGAATAATCTTTCTGAATAAAATTCACATCCCAGGGAAATACTGGAATGCTCAATTGGATAAAAATTGTAATACTTTTTGTGGCAAATTGAGCATGGTAGCATACCCCTATAGTTCTAATAGTTAGATGCTAGGTGAGGGGAATCAGCAACTCTAATTCAGCCTGATCTACCTAGAAAGAATCTATTGAGAAGGAAGAAACTGAATAAAGACTACAAAGTGTTTGTGTAACATGCTTGCAACACACTATAAAATTTGAGATTTAGCTTTGAATCCACACTGTAACATTCATTCAAAATAAAGACATGGATCCAAAATGTAAACATTCAATGCAGATAACTATAAAGAAGTGACATATTTTTTGATACCATAACTTAAACTCTAAAAAGAATATGGGTAGTTATTAAGATGAAATGGAGAGCAGAATAGTTTACTTACAGAATATATCTAAGGTGAACCACTGCAGTCCTGGAAAACACTTCCTAGTCTCTATGTTGAGAAAATTTTCAGTGCCTTTCCGTTGTCTAAAGTCTAGTGGGAAAAGTTTAACCAGACTCAAAGGAGAGAATGCTGGTGCTTACATTTGGAGGTGATAGTGATGCCTGATGGGTTGGTATCATACCTGAGGGCTGGGTTGGAGGCTGCTGAAAGAGCCTGGGAAACTGCCCTGTCATTAAGATGCACATGTTCTTCTGGATTATAAAGTGGATAGAAGAGAGCAAGAGATACCAGAGCAATGTGTCAAGTTCTGTGAGGGATAGAGAATGAGTTTAAAGGATTCTGGGATCAAAAGAAATGACAAAATGACAACTTATGCAAAGTTACATAGGCCAGTCAGATTGAAATATCTGTTAGGGGAAGAAAATATGATTCCCTCTTGTTGAAGCATGCATCAGTTAAGAACTTTGCATAGCTGTGTATGATGGTTCACATCTGTAATCCCAGCACTCTGAATATGAATGCAGGAGGATCAGGAATGCAAGGGTATGCTTAGAGGCCAGTGCAGGCTGCATGAGACTCTGTCTCATAAGACACAATAAACAACACAAGATCAGCAAGAAGAGCACACTAAGAACCCTCTACATGCCTTCCTTGCCCTTTAACTCTTTTCTTTCTTTTCTTCCTTGATGCTTCAACCTCAGAGGTGCTAGACACTAAATATATCAATGCACAGAGAGTAGAAGAAAGAATAAAATAGCCATTCCCAAAACCTTTTTCCACCCAGTCTTCCCTCTTCAGTACAAGTCCATGGCTTAGAGTTTTGCTCATGAAATGATAAAGTCCACTTTTTAATACTTTCTAATACTTTGCTATTCACGTGCTCTTTATATTTTTAAATCTGTACTTATATTAACAAAAAAAATACCAGAAATGTCATTAAATTAATGAAATGTAACCAGAGGCTTTTCTTTGTCCTGCCCTACCCTGCAGCTGTTTTGGAATAATCACTCAGAGGCTTATATTAATTATAAATGCTTGGCTGATGGCTCAGACTTTTTACTAGCTAGTGCTTATATTTATATTAACCTATTTCTACAAATCTATGTATTGTCACATGGTCCTTGGCTTACCAGTTCTTTCACATCTTGCTTCTTGGGTGGCTCAAAATATTTTTCTGACTCTGCTCTCCTCCATCTCCATCTTCAGTTTAATTGTACCACCTAACCTTATTCTGCCTCACCTTTGGCCAAACAGTTTTATTTATCAACCAATGAGAGCAACACGTATTCACAGCATACAGTAAGACATCCTACAGCATTTACTTGTTTCTGCCTAATCAAAAAGGGAAAGTTACAACTAACATAAAAACTATATTCAATAAGTAAAATAACTATATACAAATATATACAGGTAATAATTACATCAACAATATCTAATCCATTAACATTTGACAAATTGAAAGAAAATGCTCCATTATCTATCCTATCTTGGTGAGCCAAAGTGTTGTACTTAATTCACTTTCTGTCCTAACTTGTAATACCAACCCAAACCTATTGTTTGATGTCTCTCAATTCTATACACTTTTCACCTCTTTAGTGAGTTTCTTTTCAGAATTTGGGTCTCCATCAGAGACCCAGAAATGAAATAATATTACCTGAGTAAGCAGGAAGTGCAAGCAATTGACTTCCAAAAAAAAGTGAGAAACTATAGAAATAATTGTCTGCCTAGACAGTCACCCAAGATTCCTCTGTAACATTGGGGCATCCATTTTTGGCCTACAGGCCTAGAATATCTGACAGACTTTTCTGTGTAGCAGAATATTCTGAAGACCTGTCCTACCTTGTCTTGACAAAGTTCGGTACTCATTTTCTTTTGTGTCCTACTTGTCCAATTTGGACAGCACACTGTCAGAAGTCAAGGCAATGGCACTTTTTTTTGCCCATTGGCTAACTTTTGTCACAAAGAAAGTAAACTCCTTATGGAGTTTCTTCAATGACTATCATCTTCTCTGAAGTAGATATGTGCTGTCAGAAGCAGACATATCCCCTAGTCATACAAAGAGAACCTATGTTATTAAAACATCTTAAATGCCATATTCTTTAGACTTCTGAAGTGTTTTGAAGACCATCTCTGTATCTAAAATATATCAGTTTGACCTAGAAAACATACCCAATATGACTATAAGCTTGATTGTAATAGGTGACTAACTACTAATCTGCATTCCTTTATTATCCTAAATAGTTTATAATAATAAATTTCAAGGACTAGAAATTTGTATTACATTGTTACATGAGTTGCATAGGTACAAAAACTTGAACAAGAGTAAAAACGTATGTATAGTATGTTCTAACAAAACTAAGCTTAAATATGTATCAATACACAAAAATCCATATCAATGTAAAAAATTTAAGACTAGTAGTTGCTTTTTGTTTAAAAGTAGATTCAATATTCTACCTTTACATCCTATCATTTCTATAACATATATACAGTATAACAAAAATAACCTCAATTTTGTATCAATATACAAAAATCTAATCAAATGTAAAATATTTTAAACTAGTATTTTCTTTTTTGGCTTAAAAGTTGATTCAGCTGGGCGGTGGTGGTACATGCCTTTAATCCCAGCACTCGGGAGGCAGAGCCAGGTGGATCTCTGTGAGTTCGAGGCCAGCCTAGACTACCAAGTGAGTCCCAGGAGAGGCGCAAAGCTACACAAAGAAACCCTGTCTCGAAAAACCAAAAAAAAAAAAAAAAATAGATTCCATAATGTACCCTTTTATCGTATTTCTATACCCCCCCCCTTTTTAGGTAAAATTCTCTGTGTACTAGAGGCAGCGATTTGTCCTTCTGCTGCATGTTTTATCCAAGTACTGTGCTAGAAAGTGGAAAAATGTACCAGAAGATAAAAAACAAAAAGAAACAAGAGAAAGACTCTTGGTTCATCAGAATGAATTCCACAGTAGACTGTGGAGCAGTGTCCTGTTAAATGAGTGATATACAGTTGATGGGAGAACAAGTCAGGGTGAGTGTTGTGGGAGCTAAGGGATGTTAAAAATGCTAGATGAGGGATGGAAGTATGAAGTATTGTGATGAGGGTGTGCCCATCAAAGAGGTAGAGAGAGAATAGTGTGATAATCTGAACGAAAGAGATTCCTTGATGAAGTGTATCAGCGTGTCAGTGTGCAGCTATTGAAAGGGTGAACCCCTAGAGGGAGGTGGCTGGTCATGGAGGGTAAGAGGATTTGGCATGCAACTTTTTCTGTTTGGTTTGCCTTTCAGCTCATCTGCTATTATGTGCATGACTTGCTCTAACACATGCTTCCTGTCATGGTGAGCTGCCTCCCAACCATAAGCAAAACAGCAGAGGTAGTTGATTATGAACCAGGACAACCAAAATCATGAAAAAAAATAAACCTTTCCTCTTTGTAAGTTGATTGCTTCAAGTAATTTGTTATAATAATATAACATTGCTTAATACATACTGTATGAGAGCAAAGACATTTGACAGACCTGCTCAAGTGTTGATATAAAGTTCATGGAGGAGTGATCATTCTGCTTGCCTGTACTTCAGGGAAAATATGCAGCTATGCAAATATTTATAGAGGAAGGAAAGAGATTTGGAGTTGCCTAGTGTGAGTCTTTGCAAAGTAAGTAAAGACCACATAAAAAGGCACATGAGAAAAGAGGGTGAAGGCATATACAGAAGGGTGATTTTCCAAGTGACCATGGGATATAAGCTGGACAGGGGTACAGTAGATACAATGTGACTGCAAATACTATAGGTACTGTTATATCGAGGAAGTGTTGTCATGGGTTACCATATGGGTAAGCTAGTAGCAGAAACATATATGGGAGATAGAAAATTCTCACTAGAAAATATGAGAAATAATTATGTGTTTCCATAGGGAATACTAAAATAAAACATGACATCCATATTACATAACATTGGGAAGATAATTAAAGGTTACATAGCTACATTCCTTAATAATGGAGAAAGACAAGGGATAACACTAGACAGGCAGGGGAATCCTATTTATGTGAGAACATAGGCATAGACAATTGAAGTGGGCATATGTGTATGAAACTGGGCATCAAATAGTATGAGATGCTTTATATTCAGTGAACAAGCTGAATGCTCTGTGATGGGTCCCAATCTCTAAATCCCATCAGCACAATCATCTCACGTGCAGCATTAGGTTCTCTGCATTGTTGTTGAAGGAATGGATGGGTAACTTCTGCTTCACTCTCTATATTTCTCTCTGGTAAGTGGTTTAAGACATTGTATTTATTTGCTGCTCATGAAATTAAAACCAACCAACCAACTCATAATTAAGAAAAATAGTGCCACAGGCAATGATCTGGCATCTTGAATTAAAGTGAGTCATCCAAGATTTCAGTGTATTAAATTCTGAATGTTAAGTAAATCCATTTTAAGTAAGATAATTCATTACTATTTTTAAAAAGATGCATGAAGTTGTGCTGTATTCTTCCTTGCTTAAAGATGAATTTAGGAAGCTTGTTTTGAACTGAAGACCCTGACAACTTCTTGTAGAATTCCACAGTGTATCTTCCAGAAGCTGTCACTGTGGAGGGTACAGTAAGTGCTCACAGAATTAAATATGAAGCAAGGAGCATGTGCTGGTTATGGCTGAGCCAAACCTTGTGAGAGCTTTGGTGTAACTACCGCTCTAACGTACTTTCATTTCATGCTCTCCAGTGTTGGTTTCCCAGTTTGCTTTCCCCCATTTACTATTTGATTCTTATGTATAGATCTGAAGGAACAAGTTTTCTAGCAACATACAATTAGGCATAGAGAAAACATTTTTTAACCAATTTTAAAAAAAGGTATCAAGAAACGCGTTTTATTTAGAAACAAAACGTAAGCTTTGGATGTGGGAAGAGAAGAAAAGTGGCATTGTGGCACTTGCCACGTTCATCATGCCACGGTCTGCTTAACTAGGGAAAACTGCAAGAGAAGAATGTCCCTGAGGGACCCCGCAAGGTGGAAAAGCCCAGTGTCTTGTCACACAAAGGATAGGAAAGGCAGGATTTAGAAACTCAACTTTCTTCCAAGATTACAGAATTGAAGCAGAGAACATTCGCCCTCTGCTGGCTGTTTTGGAAGAAAGTAAAGAAATGTTGAGAACAAGAATTGAAGAAGCCACAGTTACAGAAGTTATTGCTCAAATTATTGCCTTTCTGCGGTTTTCAACACAAGATCTTTATACACACACACACACACACACACACACACACACACACACACACACACACACACAAAGGGAGAGTAGAAGAACAGAAGAGAGAATGACAAAACACTCATTCAGTGAAACAGAATACATGTTGTTAGAAATCAAGAATTTAGTCCAACGTGTATGACTCAAATTCCTCCATTTTATTTTTCATTTCCAATCTGAAAATTGCCACCAACATGGAAACCATTTAATATCAAGTGTTCTTTAGTACTTAAATGACACCGGTCATTTTATATAAATTATATGAAATATATATAATTTTATATATAAAGTTTATGTAATTTGTATATAAATTATACATATATGTATGACATATAAAATGACTAACACTTTGTTGGATGATTGAGCATTGTGTGCTACCAAAGTTAAGTATGGTTTGAAGTTTTAATAAGATTTCCCTAATCTTAATTTATTATTCATTAACATTAAGTGACTAAGGCCTCCTAATAAGTAAAAATATGCAATTAATCTTGCCTCTATTATTTGAAGGGTTAAATCTTCATGGAAATTATAAGCATGCTTAAAAGAAACAAGTACAGAAGTATGTTAGTGTCAGAGGGAGTGGAAACTCAGCAACCAAGGCCAGTCGTCCCCCAGTGTTCTCAGAATAAGAGTTACTAGAAATGGGTTCTTTGCCGTTATTAAAGTGACTCATTGCTAGATCCTTAAAAACATCCTCCCTGATTCTCTCCTTTTCCTGTGAGACACAAGGGAATCACACATGCTAAGCTCTCCTGAGAATTCTTTCATGCACATAAGCTAGCAGGTCCTTGAGGCTTTCTAGGAAATGTCTGGAGTAGAAATGTTAACACTGAGAGTAGCCTTCCAATATCATTGCCATGTGGCTTTTCCTGTGAAGACGGGAACAAATGTGTATTCACACACATAGAGCCAACAGCAGACCAAATAAATAATATTACCTATGGAGCCCATGAGTTTACCGGAGTCCCTTACTGGAGCGCAAGTGAAAGGATGCCCACAGAAGTACGAGTGATTCAAATTCAGCTTTGCCGTTAAAAATTCCACCTCGGTATGGATGGTGACTCACGACACCTGCATCTTTGCAGCTTGCTGCCCATACTGCAGACAGCCCATCATAGAGTTGACTCCCCCTGATTTTTGCTTGCTGCTTCTGTGACATTGTGGAGAGGCTTTCCAAGTCTATGAGCCTTTCCTTCCTTCAGGAGGCAGTATTTCTTTATGGAGGAAACAGATACAGAGCTCTGTTGCTCACACAGAATGTGTTTTCTAAGTATTTGGAAAATAGAACTTTTGTGGATGGATCAGATCTTAGAATGTACTTTAAAGTGTTCATTTCCTCCTAAAATGTTTTGAATCTATCACATTTTTTTCCATGTTCGTGCCATCACACATACTTTTCCTGTCTACAGCCTAGACTATGGTTATGTCTATCTAACCACGCTTTCTTTTTCTAGTCATGACCCCTTCAAGCTATTCCAGGATCTTTGGAAAAAGATACAAGGGTATCATGGGAATTTGCTCTGCCAATGACCTTGGAATATCTGGCTCCATAGAGGCATGATTTTTTTCTGGGTATGTGACTGCTTAAAAATGAGAAGAGGTGCATGCTCTCTCTCTCTCTTTTGAGGTAGTTAGAGACCAGTAGGCTGCTTCCATTCACCCCTGTGGGAAGAACAGGTCTTACTATGTAGTCCTGGAATTCACTATGTATACAAATTCATAAAAAATCATCTACCTCTGCCTCTCAAGTGCACCTGGGTTTAAAAGTGTCTGTCAATATGCCTAGCCTATGCAGAATTCTTAATGCCAAGCATATGTATAGGATACTCCTTCCTTCATATCTTTCCGACAATGTTTATTCAGTTGTTGATAAAAGCTTGACAATAATGATGCCATTTTGATTCTCAAAAGTGTGTGTGTGTGTGTGTGTGAGAGAGAGAGAGAGAGAGAAAGAGAGAGAGAGAGAGAGAGAGAGAGAGAGAGAGAGAGAGAGAGAGAGAGAGAGAGAGAGAGATTTCTGTGTACACATGTGTATATAGATAGACTTATCTGTGTTGGGCCTATGAAGTCCTGATATTAATGATGGAATATCTTTCTCCTTCAAGTTCAATCTTATTTTTTGAAAAGCATCTTTTTCTGAACCTGCAGTAAATCATTTTGACTAAAATGACTGATTGGTAAATCTCTTGTATCTGCCCAATTCCATTCCCCAGCATTGGGATTGCAATAAGGGCCTCCATGCCTAGCTTTCCATGTAGGAGCTGAGGATCCAGACTGAGGTGTACATGCTTATACAGCAAGAATTTTACCTGCTGAACCATCTCTCCAGACCTAGTTCTCACAAGTTTTCCACTAAAAAAAAAGTTTTCCTTTTAACTCCTGAATTCCTAGCTATGGAAGATCAGTTATTCTCTTTTAATCCAGCTTAGCTGAATTTCTCTCAAGTACACACATTCTTTTTTTACTGATACTGATTTTTAAATTAATATTATTCAAAAATTTATGTAGTATATTATTTAATTTTATATAAAGCCCTGTTTTAAAGTCTTCTGTTGTTATAGAGAAATATCAAATATTTAAACAATTTTTATATTGATGCTTCTTATTGAATCCAAGTTGGGAAGGAGGGTTAGTGGATAGGAAAGAAGAATAAGATAATGGAGGTGGGAAGGAAAAGAAAAGTAGAGGACTCCAAGGCTCATATAATTAAACCACTGGGGGGTCCTCTAAAAATGAGTGGTCAATCTTTGGCCAATCATCATGGTGGGCAAAAGGCTAAGACTTGCTCCCTACACTCCTCCCTTTCAAAGAGTGTGTAGTCTTGAATAATTAAGATATTACCATAGTGGTCTACAATAGGAAATTTTTCCATTTTGTCATACTACAGTGACCCTATATTGGTATTTCCAAGGACTTTGCTACTAAAGTTACAGCTGTAGCAATTTTGATTCCCATGTCTATACCAACTATGTTCAACTTCTTCTTTGTAAAGATGAAAGCCTTTCTTGTGTCAAGGTTTTGAGCTTAATTGTCTACACAGAGTATTCTTATCAAATGTTGGTAGCCCAATGTTGACTTGTAGGAGATAACGTCTTTAAGCACTTTAGGCTTGAAAGTTCAATAGACTTTGATCCAATGCATTAGAACTTTGTGGAATATGGCAGGGTCAGAGAACAAAATTAATAACAGCACAAAGCAGGTTAGATGATCAATATATTCTAATCTCACAGTATGTCTACTGGGCCAACACTGGCACTTGTGTCTTCAGCGAGAAGCCTGTGATAGTACATTACAACCATCTTGGCATCCTGGCATGACAAAATGTTTACATGGTTTTATTTAAAAATAATTTGGGATTTCTGTTTTTCCTAGACTTGGATTTAAAAAAAAATGTTTTTCTTTTCACTTAAATCATATATTTCCTGTTATAGCCTTTCTTTTTGAACAGAAATAAAGTTTTGAATACATTGAATTTGAATGCATTGAAGTAAATGCATACAGAACAAAGGGATAAAGAGCAGCAGAAAGTTCAACATAAACCAGATTGGGAACTGAATGTAAAGATCGTGGATATGAAAAGTATCTGAAGTCACAACTGAAACAAATCTTCCTTCTTTTCAATTGTTTCTGTCACATACATGGCATGATGATGAAAAGAGAACTTGAAGAAAACTGGAACCAGAAATGGGGTCACAGCTGTCACCTGACCAAGGTGGACCATGCAAGTAGTTAGCCACTTGAACATATCTCCAGGGAAAATGTAGCAATGTGTAGAAAAGTGGGTGACAGAAAAACCTGGGATGCTGAAAGCACATCTTAACACTTCTGATGCGAACTCAGAGAAGCAGAATGCAGACATAAATGGGAATTGAATTCATGAGGCTTCACAGGGAACAAGGATCAGATTGGCAATTAGATTAGCATTCATTCCTGTTACATGGTGGCAAAGAATTTATCTATATTTTATCTGTGTCTTAGGTGGGACTTACCTTAAAATTAATAGTTTAACTAACTTGATTAAAGATATTTCAGAACAAATACTTCCAAGCTGTAACATGAACACTGCTGACTGCTTTTAGTCATATTCACAGTAAGGATTGGGAACAAAAACAGAATGTCAAGATCTGGACAACATTCAGTCTGTCCAGGAAGGAAATATATTTAAATCTGTAGACAAGAAGATGCAGTTGTTTAAGAGACTAACATCATTAAAAAGTAGAAAACAGTAATCATGCTGCATTGGTTATTTTTCTCCTTCAATATCAGCTATTTGGAATTTGGACTTTTGAATAATTTAGAACTTCTGTGTAGCTGAGGTTGACATTGTGTTTCATGACAGACATTTCCTGATGAGAAAGCATACACATATCAACTTAGCCCAGATATGGAACTAAAGACACACCAAAGTATGGATACCACCAAAGCCCAACTTGTTGAACCAATGAGTTTTATTGAGGTTACTTAGAGGAATATGGGTGAGAGGTTACTAACAGGAGCAGAAATTCCCAGAGCCCATCCCAGGATAGTGACATCTCACAAGAGTTGGGAATGTGGAAGACACTGAAGCTCCTACAGGCAGCTGAACAGGTTAGAGAATGTCAGATAAACTTTCCAGGTGGCTCAGTTTATCTGAGCCTCTTCCAACTGATCTTTCTTCTAAGAAATGTGGCTGCTTTCTGAATCTTCCATGAAGCCGGACATGCCTGAGTGTATTTTTCAGCTTGGTTTATCTGGGAGTGACTCACAGAAGATTTTACTGTCTATATACTCTTGGAGAAGGCGGTAGTGAATCTATTCAGTTTCAGGGACTTCCTGAAGCTATTTTGAGTTGTTTGTTTCCTTTCTTAATAAACTTCCCTGAAAGATGGAAAGTCAGTCTCAGGGAAAAAAAAAAAACCTGCCACACAACACAATGAACTCATGCTCCCCAAGTGGTAGCATGACAGGCCTATGACACCACACCGAGCACTCTCATAAAAGTAAAATTTATTCTGAAAGATTTTACCCCTAAATAAATAAAATAAAAAAGTTTAAACCTGACCTTGGTGGTCCTTTAAAAAATATTTTTGGGATGGTGCCATCTTCCTACATAAAGAATAATTCTTCCAAAACACAATAATAGGTGTCCTTATTCAACAAAGCAGGAAGTACAATGCCTTTGCATTGTACTATCATACCACATACATGATTCTGTAAATGTTCTTTGTTTTCACCATTAAAGCTTACTCTGCTTTTCATTTATTTCCTTGAGATAATTATTTTATTTCAAAATGAAAAGAACCAATAAATAAGTGACCTTTGACTTGTCATTTCTTTGACAACAGGAGGAGTGAGTGCCTTTTATAAGAAAGACACTTACAATTTTGCTGTGTACAGTAGTTGTGTATTTCCTTCTATATGTTTTCATTGTTCCTTCAGAGAAAATTCTCTAATTCAGGGGATTTAGTAAAATGCAAAGGTTTCTTATTTTCTGTATTCTAATTTTGTATTCACACTAAGATTACATTTTAGAGAACTCTATTATCATCAGACTATTGGATAATTATAGGGATTTTGCAGCTTACTAAAGGTTAATGAATATATTTGGCATGTTTAAAACCTTGTCTGGTGCTTTCTAATACCTAATATTAGCTTTGTGGAAATAAGATACAATATATTAGCAATATGTGGAAAAGGTTGTGTATGTTTCAACAACAAAAGATCAAAATTTACAATCATTGAATAATTTTTCAATTCAAGTATAGTGTAGTTCAGTGTACTAAGAATCTTAAATATAGGCTCTGAATCCACTAAGAACCAAAAATATATTGGAACACTAAAAACAATTTCTTTTAAGAATGGTATCCTCTCTTCTTTAGAAGCATTGCTGCAGCATATTGATTTTAGTCTTGAACTAAACTTCAGAGTTCCCATCACTTTCCAATTGTTCTCAAAACAATTTTCATCTGCTAGGACTGTGTCCATGCTGTGCAGCCTTACATCTAGATGCTGGTTGAGGTGAAGAGCCTCTTTGTTTCTCTTTTACTTTCATCCACAACAATTTGCAGAGAAGCCTTGGAGACCTGGGGCTATACAAGTTGTGTAACCTTTAATATGTCACTTAGCCTAAATCTCTGTGTCCTCAAACAATTATTAGGAAGTTTTACAACAACAACAACAACAAAATGTGTGTGATCGTGTATAAGAGAAAGCAAGTATACTTAGGAAGCCTTAATCATTTTTATCTACCATTAGTATCATGTACTTACTTATTTTTTCAAGACATTTTTGAGCCAAATGTGGTTGCATTTACCTATAATCCTAATATTCAAAATGCCAAAGTATGGGAATTGCTATAAGGCTGAGGCTGGACTGAGCTACACAGTGAGTTCAAGTCCAAATTAGGCTGTATAGAGAAAAACCTGTCTAGAAAAACAGAAAGCATGCTTTTTTAAGGATGTTTTGGATACATCCATGAATAAGAGGGACAACGTGTCATTTCAATGGGCTTACATTTATACTATGAAAATGTTAACAACTGAATGTAGAAATTATTAAACTGTATATAAAGGAAGATAAGTGTTAGAAGAAGAGTAGTGATGAATAGAAACCCATGTTGTTTCATGAAGCTTACCTTTTTATGTCTTTTTGAGATGAGATTTGCTAGGGTGTGGTGAATCACATTTCTAATTCCAACAGACAGGAGGCTGAAACAGGAGAGCTGTAACATTAGAAGTAAGCCTGGGCTACATAGAGACTTTTTATAGAATATTATTTTAACTAGGCAAAAATTAGTTACATTTGTTTATGTTGCAGAATATTACTTTAAGAGTGTAAAGGTGTGTTACTTTTACTTATGTTACATTTTTAAACAATGGTTAATGATGTAAGGCTGTGTGTTTAATTATGAAAAGATATGTTGCCTCTGTTTCACCTTGTCTGACTAATTAAGAACTGAATGACTAATAGCTAGGCAGTGAAAGATAGGCAGGGCTAGCAGGCAGAGAGAATAAATAGGAGAACAAGAGAAGGAGGAGAGAATGGGGTAGATACCCAGGGCAAGAAGCCAGGTAGATGGCAGACAGCCAAACATAAAGAAGCAGTTAATATAAGATATACAGAAGTAAGAAAGGTAATAAGCCCCAAGGCAAAAGGGAGATAAACAGAAACACGTTAATTTAAGTTAAAAGAGCTAGCCAGAAACATGCCTAAGCTAGGTCGAGCATTCCAAGCTAATAACAAGTCTCTGTGTCATGATTTGTGAACTGGTTGGTGGCCCAAAAGAAAAAGGCTGATACAGAGACTTTTAGACCAGCCTGATCTACAGTGTGATCCCCTCCCTAACTCAGAAAAAAATGTAGGAGGAGAAAAAGGTAGAAGCAGAGGTGGTGAAGATTTCAACAGAGAGGAGGAACTCAGACGAGACAGCTGTTCCAGGCAGACAGGTAATTAGGACAAATGGCAAAAAAAAGTGGTAATGTGTAAATGTACCACATTTTCTTTATCCATTCTATGGTTAAGGGGCATCTAGGTTTTTTACAAGTTCTGGCTATTATGAATAACACTGCTATGAACATAATTGAGCAAGTGTCCTTGTGGAATGATTGGACATCTACTGGGTATATGCCCAAGAGTGGCACAGCTAGGTATTGAGGTAGAATGATTCCCAATTTTCTGAGAAACCCCCATATTTGTATCCAAGGTGATTATACAAGTTTGCATTCCCACCAGCAGTGGCAGAGTGTTCCCTTGCTCCATGTCTTCTTCAGCATAAGCTGTCATTAGTGTTTTTTATCTTAGCCAGTCTGACTAGTATAAGATGGAATCACAGAGTTGTTTTGATTTGCATTTCCCTGATGGCTAAGGATGTTGAACAATTCTTTAAGTGTCTTTCAGGCATTTGGGTTTCTTCTGCTGAGAATTCTCTGTTTAAATTTGTACCCCATTTTAATTGGATTATTTGGTTTTTTTGGTGTTTGGTTACTTGAGTTCTTTATATATTTTGGAATTCAGTCCTCTGTCAGATGTGGAGTTGGTGAAGATATTTTCCCATTCTGTAGGCTGCCATTTTGTCTTATTGACAGTATCTGCGAAGAAGTGGAAGGCTAAGTCAGGAGATGCCAGCCTGCCATCCAGGGAGCAGCATGTAATGGCACACAGGTAAAGCCAAGGAACAAGTGGTAGCATATAGATTAACAGAAATGGGCTGAGTTTAAGTGTAAGAGCTAGTCAATAGTTAGCCTGAGCTAATGGCCAAGCAGTTTTAATTAATATAAGCTTCTGAGTGATTATTTTTTTAAGTGGCTGCGGCATCTGTGAGGCTGAGCAGGACTGGAGAAAACTTCAGCTACAACAGTGTCCTTTGCCTTACAGAAGCTTTTCAGTTTCATAAGGTCCCATTTATTAACTGTTAATTTCAGTGTCTGTGCTATTGGTGTTCTCTTCAGGACATTGTCTCCTGTGCCAATGCATTCAAGGCTCTTTCCCACTTTCTCTTCTATCAGGTTCAGTGTAACTGGATTTATGTTGAGGTATTTGATCCACTTGGACTTGAGTTTTGTACAGGGTGTTAGACATGGGTCTATTTGCATTTTTCTACATGCTTTCTTTTTTCCCATATGATTTTGGCTTTTTTGTCAAAAAGTAGGTGTCCAAAGGTATGTGGATTTATGTCAGGGTCTTCAATTTCATTCCATTGATCTACTTGTTTGCTTTTATGCCAATGCCATGCTGTTTTTATTCCTATATCTCTGTAGTATAACTTGAAATTGGGCATAATGATACCTCTGGAGGTTCCTTTATTACACAGGAATATTGTTTTAGCTATCTTGGAGTTTTGGTTTTCCATATGAAGTTGAGTTGTTTTTTCAAAGTCTGCAAAGAATTGTGTTGGAATTTTAATGGAGAGTACTTGAATCTGTAGATTGCTTTTGGTAAGATGGCCATTTTTAGTATATTAACCCTATTGATCCACAAGCATGGGAGATCTTTCCATCTTCTGATATCTTCTCTAAGTTCTTTCTTCAAAGTTCTTATCTATACTCAACCTTTAAAAACAATGGCATTAGAAAAATTACAGGCAAGTGGATGGAATTAGAAAAAAAACATCATCCTCAGTGAGCTAACCCTGACCTAGAAAGACAAATATGGTATATACTCACTCATAAGTGGATATTAGCTGTAAAGCAGAGGATAATCATGCTATAATCCACAACTCCAGAGAGGCTAAGTAACAAGGAGGGCCCAGAGTGGGATGGAGACCCATGAATTTCCCTGGGAAGAGGAAATAAAAGAGATTCCTGCATACTGGTGGCCTGCATGATGGAACCATGAGGGATTGGGTTAGTGGGGTAGATGAAGGCAGAAAATAATGAAAGAGATATCTTGATGGGGGGACATTTTGGGGTCAGGTAAAAACCTGGTGCAAGGAAACCTCCCACTAATCTACAGGAATAACCCGAGCTAAGACTTATAACAATAGTGAATAGGTAGCCTGAATGGGCCATCTCCTGTAATCAGATTGGTAACTATCCCAATAGTCATCAGAGAGTCTTTATCTAGTAATTGAAACAGATGTAGAGATTCACACCCAAGCACTGAGTCAAGCAAGGGGAATCTTGTTGAAGAATTGTCCTAGAGAGGTGGATCAAGGTCATGACAAGGGAACCTACAGAAACAACTAACTTGGGCTCATAGGAGCTCACAGACTCTGGACCGACTTGAAGGGAGCCTGCATGGGACCAACCTAAGCCCTCTACATGTGTGTGACATTTGTGTTGCTTGATCTACTGGTAGGACTCCTAGTGGTGGGAGCAGATCCTGTCCCTAACACTTTGGCTTGATTCCAGGAACCTATTCCTCATACTGGATACCTCAACCATAATACAAGAGGAGGAGCCTAGTCCTATCTCAACTTGATATGCCATGCTTTGTTAATACCCTTGAGAGGCCTGGTCCTTTCTAACAGAAACAGAGGAAGAATGGATTGGGGGCCTGGGGGAGGTGGAGGGAGGGAATGGGAGGAGAGGAGGAAGGGGGAGCTGTGGTTAGGTTATAAAATAAATGAATAATTTAATTAATTAATTAATAATTATAATAAAGTTAATGTGACAGAGCCTTTGAGTTCAGTAAGAATCAAGCATGAATGGCATGGAAAGCTTGGGTGAAACAGAAAGTGTAGATGAGATCAGAGAAGGAAACTGAGTCAGTTCCTTTATGATAAGAATTTGGACAATTATTTAAAGTATTGCTGAGACAGCAGGAACTTTAGAAAGTGAATGACATTTAGCTAATTTTCTTTCCTTGGATGGTAAATATCATCACAGGCACAGTAGGCTGCTAGAAATCAGTCCAGTATTGAATTGAACAGTCAAGAGATACCAACAGAACACATTTACAGGCATGATGAAAATGAGAATGAAAAGCTACATGACAAAACAATATCCAAAATAATCTAGTCATCTAAACTAATATCAAGAAAATTACCCAGAGGAAACCCTTAGTTAATCTTTTTCTGAATAATTCAAATAAATGAGTTAAATGGACTATAGGCAATTACAAATATGATTTATTTAATTCACTTTGGATCTATTAGTGAACATGAAATGAATGTTTTTCAATCTTTTCTCTTAAACTAAAAGGTTATATGAACTGGCAATATGGTTCAATGTGTAAAGGTTCTTGCTGCCAAGTTTAAGAACCCAATTTTGATCCCAGAGCCCATATTGTGAAAGGAGAGAATCAATTCCTACATGTTTTCCTTCAACATCCCCATGTGTACCTAAATATGTGCACATGAATGCATGTGTGCATGAGTACACACACACACACACACACACACACACACACACACACATACACACACACAAACACACATGTACAAATAAAATATAATAAAAATTAAAACCAACAAAGAAGTAAAATATAATGCTAGTCAGTGGCTTTTTGCTATCAAGTACAATATAATTTTTTTTTAATTTAGATTACAAAAGAGTGGTAAAAACATTTGCTTTGCATTAAAATCTTTATGGCACAGAACTAATAATTAGTTATAAGTCCTGTTATAGTTCATGTGAAAAATATTACCCACAAGTTCCTATCTTTAAATACCTGGTTCCCAGTTGATGGTGCTGTTTTGGTAGGTCATGGAGCCTTTTAAATTAGGAGCTAGCTGAAGAAGTTGGTTACAAGAAGTAGAGCTAGGCCTAGAGCAGTGGCTCTCAACCTTACTAAGGCTGCAACTCTTCAATACAGTTCTTCATGTTGTGGTGACCCCAACTATAACATTATTCCATTGCTACTTTATAATTGTAATTTTGCTACTATTATAGATTGTAATATAAATAGATGGTATGCAGGATATCTGATATGCCATCCCTGTGAAAGGATACTTAAATCCCAGGGGGTCATGACCTCAGACTAAGAACCTGCCTTGGAGTGTTTCAACCTGACCTTACTTCTATTCAGAGATTTCTGCTTCCTGATCCACTGAGGTGTGAATAGTCCCAACTACACGCTTCCCCACAATAATTGACTGCACTCTCAAGCCATGACCCAGAAGAACAGCTTTTGTTTTTAGTGTGTTTTTTTTTTTCAAATTTTCTGTCACAGTGAAAAGTAACTTACTGATACTACTCCTAATCACCATTTCCAGAGAAGGCTGGGATGTTGCCATCTCTTTTCCTCCATTTCATCTCATCTCAGAGTTAAGCAGCATGATAGAGCTGAAAGATATGCTTCCTAAGAGCTAGTTTTCGGATTTGTCTGAGCCACTTCTCAGCTTTCATAAAGAGAAGATCCTGATCTTCAAAGGCTGGTGCAACTTAGACTGCTAATGAAGTTATTGACAGTGTTAAACTGAATCATTTATCCTTGTTAGGGGACTTTACTTTCAACCTGTTTAAAATGCATGCTCAGGGCTCTGTCTTGTGATGGTCCTGTCCTTGGGTTTAAAAATATGTTTTCTCTCTCTCTCTCTCTCTCTCTCTCTCTCTCTCTCTCTCTCTCATGTGTTTTTGTGTGTGTGTGTGTGTGTGTGTGTGTGTGTGTGTGTGTGTGCGTCCATGTGCACATGACCATTTATTGGAGGAGGGGAGGGATAGGGGCATCAGTCCTTCTTGACCACCTTCCTCATGGAGGCCAGCATGTTGTTCAGCTCCTCCGATTTCCTCTTGGAGCAAATGTGCTTACCTACTCTCTCTTGAGGAACTTGAGCATGCACTTGTCTTTAGACACCTTAAGCAGCTCCTCATGTGCTTGGTGAGGTGTTAGGTGCCCTTGTGGCCCTTGGTAAGGCCCAAAGCCTTCAGCATGTCTTCCATTAGATTTTGTCTTGTTATTTAATTATTTTCAGGATCCATTTCCTGGATTGTTTTAGTAAGTTTCAAATTTTCTTTTTTAGTTTTTATTACATATATTTGTTTATGGTTGTGTGTGTAAGTAAATACACATGACACAGTGTGTATGTGTGTATGTGTGTGTGTGTTTGTGTGTGTGTATGCGTGTGTGTAGGAGTCAGAAGAGAACCTTCAGGAGTTGGTTCCAGAATCAAATTCAGATCATCAGCTTGTTGGAAACTGTTTTTACCTGTTGAACCATTTTTTTGGTCCAGCTTTAATAATGTTTTAATTAATAGACTCTGTTTCCAAATCAAAGTTAATTAATTTAGCATATATTTAAAGACTTCTCATAATTGTTCTCTATAGTCCTTACTCAAACTTACATCCCTGCCTCTCTCCCTTCTCATTTTTGGAACATGTATTGTGTTCATATGCATCTCATCAATAAGACTTGTGCCTTCATCTTATCCAGGATGAAATATTTTTTGTTTGTTTCAGCATCCTTGTCGCATAATCTTGAAGATACTTCTCAAATCCTCCCTTTCTTAAGGAGCTTCTTTTCACTGATGTACCTGGTACTTATCCTTCCCTTGTATGAACTATTTTAGCAACTATTATGCTTAGCTCACTGAGAGGCCTACTTGAGACTTAACCTTTAGTCTGTTGTATACCCATAACGCACGAGTATGTGTATCAGGGCTTTGGTTCTATAGTTCTTGTGGAGCTTCTCCAGGGAAATTGGCAGAGCTTCAAGTGGAGATAAGGCAAACCTTTTCAAAAGCTGGTCAGTAAACATTTTCCAGTCCCTCAGTGCAATTCAGTCATATAATCTGAGTTCCAACAATACGAAAATGGTTTTGTATTTTGAAAAATGCATCTATAGAAACTATCTATTTGCAAAATCTGTAGGCAACATAAAAGAATGTGAGATGTAACAGCATTAGTCATAGCAATGAGGTCCAAAGAGTTCAGCTTCTCCTTAAGACAAAAATCCAAAATGACTTGAGCAGAGAAAATCAGAGCACTGAATTAGATGGTGCATGTGTCATCTTCTTTAATATGCCTGTTTTGCTTTGTTTAATAATTCATACTTTCCTTCCCCTTTTCACACCATCGACTTTCATTTTAATGGTTTTCAATGTGTGTGGTAGTGCTTTAGACGTGGATGCAGACAGACAAAAAGTTTCCCTATCTTTTTGTCCTGTTTCTATATTTTACCCAAGGTCAATAACAGGCTCCAGTGTTTTTACAATTACCTGGAGGACGAGATTTGTTATTGTGTTCAGATAAGTGTGCTGATGCCTCCTTTATTTATGGGCTGAGATAAAAGCCATGCAGCCTCCTGAGACAAAAGGCAGGTATATGTTTTATATCTGTGTTTTTGATGAGTTCTCTCATAGACATTGTACCTTTCATAGCCCAGTGACTACCTAATGTAAATTTCAGGTGGAATAAAGCTGTCAGCATTTACTATTTTTTATGGTTTACATTTATACAGCAAGAGAACAAACATCTCACTTTGTCAAACAGTAGCAGATACAGTGAAAGAGTGTGCATGCATATGTGTGTGTGTGTGTGTGTGTGTGTGTATACTTAAGTGTTAGTTCCTACTGTTCATAGTAGATAAAAATGACCCATTTATTGGTCATTTAAAAAGTAGTTTTAATAGACTTTGAATAAAATTATAAAGAGTATCAATGATGTAAATGCCTTTAAAATATTTTAAAATGTCAAGTCTGGCTTCATGAGTTTAGAAAACATGACAGTTAACATTTATTATACAGTAAACAAAATACTGTCTGTTGTCAGCTACTCATAATAATAATATTCTTGACTAATTTTTAGAAGACTCTCACTTCACATACCTTTCTTTTTCTTGAGTAAAATTATGATTTATGGGTGGCTTCCAAGTCGGGAAAACACGTTTGTACCTGTGGAGATATGCCTGTGTCCTCAGATGTTTGAATTCCTTTTCAAAATTTCAGATCTTCTGGATCCATGAAACTGAGTTTTCCCATCTGAAAAAATCAAACCTGACACTTGATGGTTGCTGCACTTTTGGAATGAAGTTTGTCTTTGTGGTAGGTAGTATAAAATTTGTTTCTTTATTATCAAGATTGACCGTCTTTATCGTTTTATCAGAACATTTAATTAATTAAGGTCAAAGACTTATTGTTTGGATTATGTGTATATGTGTGTGTACCTGCATATATGTGCACATTAGTGCATCAGATTCCCTGGAGTCACGGGTGGTTGTGAGTCACAAGACCTGCATAGTGGGGACCCATCTTGGGTTCCCTGCAAAACTGGTGCACAGATACTCAGTAACCAATGAGCTGCTCTCCAGGCCCGATTATCAAAGGGATGGGGAGGTGCTTGTTGGTTTTTGCTCCCCCCTCCTGTGGTCCCTTCCTGTCTAATTGCCTTGTTTTCGACTCCACAGCTGTATCATTCATCTATTCTCTTCTTGAACTTCTTATCTACACATGTCTGTACTTCTTTCAGGAAATTGTCCTGCCTAGTTACATTTGAATACTTAAAGCCTGGTATGGTGATATTTTATTTGTACTCAAAGGTGATTTTATTTGTATGGTAATAATAACATTGCCTGGGGGTCAGAGCTAATAGCAAGCCATTGCAGAAGTCTGGCACATGCCCTTAATCTGATCACATAGTAGGCAGAGTCTGTATATTCAAGGACATGGCCAACTTGGAGATACATGCCTTTAATCTCAATACCAATCATAGAGACCTTGAGATCTGTATAGACAGGTAGTGATGAGGAGGTCATGTGGTTGGGTTTACAACCAATGAGAAGGCAGAACAGAAAATCAATAAAAAGACAGACACACAGGAAGTAAGCCTCTCTTTCTCAGGGGAAGGACGGCAGCAGCAGCGGGTGATAAGAAGGCGGTTTTAGTCTCAGCTCTTAGCTACTGCTCTGACCTCTTGGGCTTTTAACTCTGCATTTGGCTCTGTGTTTCTTATTTAATAAGACCGTTACATCTACAGCCTGGCTTAAAAAAAAATAAGTATTTTTACCATTTCCTAGACCATATCTGGAACATAAAACACATGAGTGGTTATCTTTGTGTGTGTATGGTACTTTTATCTGGAAATATTTATGCCCCATATTTACTACTGTTATTATTTATAATGCCATTGCTTTGCCTAGGCAATACAATTTTGGATTAAAGCCCACATTTACACTTTGTGCTGCTCCTCCTGTCTTCCTGAGTCCATGTGCTTCCAGGTCCATTTATTTTCCTGCCTAAAGGAATCCCTTTATTTTTTCTTTTCTTAAGAGTCTAGTGAGAACAAATTATCCCAGAGTTTGTCTTTCACCTTCTTCTTGTATTTCTTCTGCATATATAATTCTAGGTTAGCAGTTAGTTGTTTTTTTCCCACTACATGAGTTACCATGTATTATTCTTTACTCTCTACCTGCCTGCCTGCCTGCCTGTCTGTCTCTGTCTCTGTCTCTGTCTCTCTCACTCTCTTTCTCCTTCCTTCTTGCCTTCTTGCCTTCTTGCCTTCTTTCCTTCTTCCCTCCCTCCCTCCCTCCCTCCCTCCCTCCTTTCTTTCTTTCTTTCTTTCTTTCTTTCTTTCTTTCTTTCTTTCTTTCTTTCTTTCTTTCTTTCTTTCTTTCTCATCTCTCTTGGGAAATTAGCACTTTATTGTTGCTACTCTGAAATCTTTCTTTTTAGCTTGGAGACTGGCTTTCACTGTATAGCACAGGCTGACTTTGCATGTGGAATATTCTTGCTTTAGCCTCCTGAGGTATAAAAATACATTTGGAATCATTGTGCTCTAGTGTGTTTACTCTTCTGTTTATTTGTTTTTAAAGCACTCTACCTTCTTTTAAGATTTTGTTTTCTTGTCTTGTTGTCTCTATAACTTTCTTTCTTTCCTTCCTTCCTTCTTTCTTTCTTTCTTTCTTTCTTTTTCTTTCTTTCTTGGTTGTGATTCATAGATTTCTTTTTGTCTTTAGATGTGACAGGTCCTGCTCATTTGCATGTGCAAATATAACCTTTATTCTATTATCTTATTGCTTCTCAATATTTCTAAAACCTAAATTTCCTTTTGTTTTTTGATGCTGCTTTGTTTATTATTGTGTCCCATGGTACTTCAGCTGATATTCAACTGGCATCCCATTCACTTCACAGAACTTGTTTTCTGTTTAACCTGTACACTGAAATTTTAAAAGAGTAAACTAATTTTTTTAGTTTTTTTTAGTTCATAGTTTAAGTTTTACTTTTTAAAATATAGTCTAATTCTTCGTCAAAAGATTCTGACAGTATATGATCTTGTGCATAATAATCAGAGTTACTTTAAATCCTCTAACTTTCAGAGGTGAGTGTACTGATGCAGACCTATAGTTTCACAGCTTGGGAAATAGAGGCAGTATAATCAGGTATTCAAGGTAATCCTTTTCCACATTGTGGATTTGATGCCAAACTCAACTACATGAGACCTCTTTTCAAAGAAATCCATAACAAATAAAAATCCATAAATTTTAATTCCGGTATGTGAATCACATATTGTTTGACTTTTAATGCTTAGCTTGGGGAGTGACTATTTCGGGACAGTATATGGCTGGTCATTTGAATTACTGCCAGACACAGTAAATTACAATCTGTAGACATTCTAGCAAATAGCATAAGCGCAGACACCTTCAGTGAGTGTGTGTCAAGTGGGAGATGAAGCACAGTCTCTAAATTCTGTCAATTTGCAGCTGAAAGCCTGAGCCATTTACAAAAACATTGTTCCTTTATTTTTTCCAAATCCTTTTCTTTCCTTTTTTTCCTTCTCATGTACACTTTAAATTATCTTTCAGTCATTCTCTGCTCAGCTTTGAGTATCTTGCCATGCACAATTAAAGAATTGGAAAGTGCCCCAGGAACTGGTGGCAAATTCAGCAGTCCTCTATGCAGCTTCCTTGTTTGAGGAACTTAAACCTTGCCTTCTCCCCATTCTCCTGAGATTGAGCAAAATTGGATGATGGCATTTCCTTTAATTCTGTCTGGGGCTGGGGATGTGGCTCAGTTTGTAGAGTGTTTGTCTTAGCAGCTGTGAAGCTTAGGGTTCAATCCCTAGCACCATATAAACTAGATGTGGTAGTGCATGCCTACAGTCTCAGCACCAGGGAGATGGAGTCAAGAAGTTCAGAGAATTTAAGTTTATTTTCCACTATAGTGGTAGTTTAAGACCAACCCGTGAGACACAAAACCCATCTCAAAATTTGTTTTTAAGGTTGTTCTGCATACTTACATTATTTTCTCTCTCATATGATTTGTAGCTATAGAACCGATATATATTTAGGTCAGTGGTCAACCTTCCTAATTCTGAGACCCTTTAATACAGTTCCTCATGTTGTGGTGACCCTCAACCATAAAGTTATCTTTGTTCCTACTTCATAACTGTAATTTTGCTACTGTTATGAATCATAATGTAAACATCTGTTTTCAGATAGTCTTAGGTGACTCCTGTTAAAGGGTCATTTGACCCCACTTAAAGGGTCATGACCCATAGGTTGAGAAACACTGATTTGGATAGCTAGAGCTGATTTCCTGTATTGCTCAAATTAGAAAGATGATCTCTTCAGTTAAATAAAAAAAAAACTTATTAAAAGATGCTAGGTTACTAATTCTCTTTTTCCCAGGGACAGAAAGCAAGCTATAAATCAAGGAAGAACAGTGAAAGCACAACTCTCAGTTGCTGCAGCTGGCTTTGGCCACTTAAAATACACTGGGCACTTAAAATACACTGGGCACTTAAAATACACTGGGTACTGATTAATCACACTAGCATTTCCACTGCTGAGATACTCAGAATCAGAACGAACATGTATGTAACTATCATGGCAGACATAGACAGGGTATAACATCTGCTTCTTTGGTTTACCCTTTAGTGTTTAAGAAAATAGAATCTCAACTGTGCTTAGTAATGCATGCTTGTAATCTCATCATTCAGGACACTGATACAGAGTACTGACATACTTTAAAGTAAGCATGGGCTGTGTAGTAAGTACCTGACCTGCCAGATCTATATGATGAGATATGACCTTGCCTCAAAATGATAAGCAAAAGTCAGTATGCTCATATGTGATTGGAGAGCACAAAGAACATTTTGTCCTCATTTCAAGACAAGTTAAGAATATAAGTTTCTGGTTTCCACTCTGGGAAGGGTCAGACTTCTTCTAATCCAGGAGGCGAGAAAACACAAAGAGGATATTCCAAGCTTGTAGACTGTCAAAAAAGATAGCCAAGTAGCAAAATTATGTGACCAGGAAAAATTTCTTCAGTTCCAGATTTTAAAAAATAACTTTTATAAAACACATTGCATATAGTGTTGGAGAGATGACACAGAGGTTAAGAGCACTCATTGATCTTCCAGAGGACCAAGGTTTAATTTGGTTCCTAGAACACCCATAGCAGCTCACTACATCTGTAACTCCAATTCCAGGAGACCCACCACTGTTTTATGACTTCCAGAGGCACTATATGTTCATGGTTCACATATGTACAAGCAGGCAAAACAACCATACACATGAAACAAAGATAATAAATTCAAAACAACATGTCATATATGGCATTTCATGCCATTATAACATCTACCATGGGGAAGGGCGGTACACACTGGTAATCTCAACACTCAGAAGGTAGAGGCAGGAGGATCAGAATTTCAAATCTGTCCATAGGTACATAGTGAATTCTAGATGAGCTTTGGCTCTGTGTTGCTGTCTCAAGACAAGCAACAACAAAAACAGTCTTTGGAGAGAAAACGTGTATCACATTCCTAGTGGATTGTTGCCACACAAAAACTATAAAATGGAATATAGAGTAGATAATTATCTTTAAGCAATCTCATTCATCTAGAAGCATTTTAAATCTATATACAGGAAGTTTTCTTCAAAACATTTACAGTCTATCAGAGGAATTTCTTTCTCGTTGAAATAGTCACATGAGCAATGTATGGACCACCATGGATATTGAGGCAAATATATATAGTCCTCTATTTAAGTTGGGGACCATGAGCAGAGTCCTGCTACAAAGAACTCTTGGACTCAAAGTAAGGTAGGGTAGGGTTGATAAAGCCAAACATTACAGTTTCATCACACCAAAGGCAAGGGGATTAAGTTTTAGTTCAGTTGATTAAAGCAATTTGTTTGTGGTTGTGAAATAATTGACCTTCCAAAGATGCAAGGACAGTGGCATGAAAAGTTTCTGCAGCAGCGTGTGCTTATCAGGGATAGAGCGCTGCTGGGTGAGCTAAAATTAAGACAACATGGAGTTACTCTGTGTATTTCACCATTCCCCAACATGCAACACGAAGTTTAAACTAAAGAATCATATTTCTGATTCAGTATGCTCATCCAATTATCCTTTTTCCCACCAAAGTAAGCTAATCATAGCATGGCAGTCTTTATCTATCTTTCTCTCTCTTTCTCTCTTTCTTTCTTTTATTCTTTCTTTCTTTCTTTCTTCCTTTCTTCCTTTCTTTCTTCCTTCCTTCCTTTCTTCCTTCCTTCCTTCCTTTCTTTCTTTCTTTCTTTCTTTCTTTCTTTCTTTCTTTCTTTTTCTTTCTTTCTTTCTTTCTTTCTTTCTTTCTTTCTTTCTTTCTTTCTTTCTTTCTTTCTTTCTTTCTTTCTTTCTTTTTCTCTCTCTCTTTCTTTCTATCTATCCATCCATCACCTGTCATCTCTCTATTAGCTATCTATATGTCTGTATTTCTATCTTTCTATCTATTCATTTGTCCATCTATCCATCTATCTAGTTGATTTTAGATAGGGTCTCATGTGGTCTTACTGGCCTCCAACTCATGTATCAGAGGATGACCTTGAGCTTCAGATCTTCCTGCCTCTACCTCTGCACAGTGCTGAGGATTGAACCTATGTGCACGTGAGTCAAGCACTTCACCAATGGAGTTACTTCTCCACCCTCCAAAATCTGTACTTTGATTGAAAAGTCTTTATGAAATAGATTATTAAATAGAATACTTATGTAACAACAAATTTTCTGTCACATAATTCATGTCCATTGCAGTAGCATCTGTAGATCAAGTCTCTCACAATTTAAGTTTCAAACTATGGTCACTTAGTATATGCATATATATCACATTTAATTTATATGGTGCACTATTCTATTCTTGCTAAGCCATACATACGTGATTATAAGGACTGAGGTGAATGACTTCTATTTTAGCTTATAGTTGGGTCTACAGGCTTCTAAACTATTTATATATTTCCAAGTTAACCACTATGTGATAGTAATTGCTTAAAACCCCATACCCATCCTCATGTAGGATGCAGGGGAACAAGTCATCAGAACCAAAGAAATTATTAAAGGACAATAGTATGCTTGTTTTGCCTGAAAGAGAGTGTAAGTGCTGATAAGGCATTCCTGCAGATTTTTTGAGTAAAATTGTCCTGAATTCTGAAATCAAGAGATTTGGACTGCTTGTCTGGTGAGAACTGAGGATCCAGCAGCAAAGATTTTGTAGTGAAAACATTTCCTTCCAGGCCCCTGGCAGGATTTACCACTCAGCAGTTATAGGCCAATGCAAAGCTTTCCTGAATAGCTTCCTGAGGAGGTAGTGTACATGTTCCCCTTTCCTTTCCTAGAAACAAAATGCTTCCAGTTTTAATTAAGCCCCAGCCTTCTTTGCTATTTGACATTGCTTTTTGTGATAAATTTATGTCACTGAATTGTTAATAAAAAAATTTCCAAATGCATATGAGGTCACCTTGAAATGCAGCTGTCTCTCTTGGACTTGACTTTGCTCTCCCTAAAGGCTCTGGTAGTGGTGGAATTGTGGTCTGGATTTGGCCACAGAGGACAACACAGGTACTCATAAGATGGCAGAGCAATAAATTGCAGTAGACCAGCCTTCCAGATCTAGGAAGCTCTACAATGGGGAGGTGTGAGAATGACTGTGATTTAATGGATTGAGGCTTTAGATCACACAGCAGCCTAGCTTATAGCCTGGGTGGCTCTCAGGACCTGAAGAGTTCTTTGTCCCTCATTTCACCTTGCTTCTAGATCCTCCCTTGCTTTTTGATTCATCTTCAATCACAGGGAATTTTTTCCTCCTGTTTCTCCCTCTTTAACCACTCCTCTCTTTTTTTGTTAGTACCATTCAACAATATTGTCTCTGAGCTGTTTCCCTTTCTTCTTATCTTTTTATTCTCTTCTTTTCTTTATTGTTTTTTAAATACAGAAGCTCACTCATTCTGTAGTCTAGACTGTCTTTGGATTCATGGAGATGTTCCTGCCTTACCTCCTGAGTGCTGGGATTGCAAACATCAGAACTATCCTTGTATGATAGTTATTCATTCTACCACTGTGTTACTCTAGAAAAACCTGACTAGTACACACTGACATACAGTATCCACACAGTATACAGCAAGTAGATAGGAGTACAGTGGACTTCTCCATGAGGGGCTTGAAGTTTGTGTGTCCAGGGCCACATTACTTTGAGGGGTTTAGGGAACTGCTATTCTACTTTAACTAGAAGAAAAAAATACTTTTAGGCTAATATAAACAGTAAATAGCATCAATATTATTTAATCATGACATTTCATATCATTGGTCAAAAGGATGGGTTGATACAAGAGATGCGTGGATGCTGAGATGACCGTTTCCGAGGATTACAGACTGAATAAAATCAACCCAAGTTGTTGCTAATAAAAGCTGTGTCAGCGTTCTTGTGTAAAGGACTGGAGAGATGACTCAGTGGCTAACAGCTTTTGATGCTCTTCCAGGGAACTCAGGTTCAGTCCCATATGGCAGCTCATGACCCTTCATCACTTTAAGTACCAGGAGATTCAACACCCTCTTTGGCCTCCACGGGCACTAGGCATGCACATAATGCAAACACATATATGTTTGTAAAACACTCAGACACATAAAAATTTTAAAAACCCACACCCACACAATGGGAATGTCTTATTATAGCTTTAAAATATGTGTACAGAGACAAGCAAGCAGGCAGAGTCAAACAGAAAGACAGGCAAACACACACACACACACACACACAGAGAGAGAGAGAGAGAGAGAGAGAGAGAGAGAGAGAGAGAGAGAGAGAGAGAGAGGAAGAAAGTTATCCACAAAGGCAAAAGGACTTAGGACTCATCAAAGTCCTGATGTGACATTACATAAAAACAAAAAGTTAAACAGTTATAGCCACTGATAAGTCACCCATGCTCCAGTAAACAACCCCTACCTGTGCCCTTACAGGCAACTCTAATTAATCGCAGTAGGCACATGTGCACACACTAGCCATGACAGTAGGAGGGGAGATTGTCGGAGAGAAGAGTTTCAGTGGGAGAGGGAAAAGGAATAAGACTGTAAAGGGCAGTGAAAGACCTGGCATTCCTTCTGTGTGTGCATGCCTGAAACTGCCAATAAATACATTTTAAAAACAATACCATACTTTAGTTTGTTTTTCAATTTTTTTAAGAAGATTTATTTTCTATTTATTTTGTATGGGTGTTTGGCCTAAATATATGTCTGTGCAGCACATGTCTGCAGTGCCTAAGGAGGTCAGAAGTAGGTGTTACTTCCTCTAGAACTGGAGTTATACATGATTATTAGCTGTCAAGTGGACGCTGGGAACTGAACCTGGGTTGTCTGGAAGAGCAGCCGGTATTCTCAACTTCTGACCCGTCTTTCCAGCCACCATCTTCGATTTTAATGTGGAAATTATTTCTATTTGCTTCAACGGCATGTCTTACCTCTTGAGTTTTTAAGAAACTAGGATTGTCAGTTCGAAATACATTTAGATTATATCATGCACATTATTTTTGTTCCTCCCAGAATTTATTAATAAATTAGCTTATTTATTCATGTCCAGTATTGAGCTGAGGGCCTCCTACAGGCAAAGTTTGTGCCCTACCACTGACCTACATTCCCTGCAGAAGCTATATTTCTGGACCTGTCTTAGATGTTCCAAAATGATGAAGTGGGAAGGTTGTCTATGAGTTGTGAGAACCAGAGATTTAGAATCATGATAAAATCCTTAATCCTAATCCTCAGGCGCCCCCTTTGTGGTTTGATGCCATAAAATACTAATATATGGAAGCCGGGCGGTGGTGGCGCACGCCTTTAATCCCAGCACTCGGGAGGCAGAGGCAGGCGGATCTTTGTGAGTTCGAGGCCAGCCTGGGCTACCAAGGGAGTTCCAGGAAAGGCGCAAAGCTACACAGAGAAACCCTGTCTCGAAAAATCAAAAAAAAAAAAAAAAAAAAAAATACTAATATATGGGCTCTTCATATAAGAAAATTCCCTTATTTTTTGATTCTTTGGGAAGTAAGGATGTGTCCGTTTTGTTCCTCCACAGAATGGTCTGGCTTTCCTTTCTGGGAGATGAAGGGATTGGACAGCTTCAGATATTTCAGACTTAGGTCTGACTCTGGAGTCCCCAGCAAAGCTCTAAGTACAGTGTAGTACACCAACTCATGCTTCCATAAGAAGCACTCATTTGCACTGGGTTCTATGATAAGCCCCGCTTCTCTGGTCAAAAAATAAAGATCAGAAGTCAAAATCCTTACTAGCTGATTTGCTCCTGAGGTTCATTCTGAAGGAGGCCAAGTCAGGAAATAAGGTGTTACTAGGTGCTAAGGGGCAGCATAAAATTATAATATTTACTTTTATTTTACTCATAGAATGTGCCAATCATACAAGCATGACACTGTGATAAAACTGGGGCTCTAAATAATTGTGAATCATCATTTTAGAAATATTTTAATTGCTTGAGAATATGCAAAACTTATCTGTAAAGAATTCCTGTTTATAAAATACATTGCAGGTTATTTTCTTGACATGTAGGTGACTTTAACTCTCAAAACTCAGGCTTTGTGTCTGGCAACGAAAGTCCTTCGCAACAGCAAAGAATGTGGATAAAGCTCAATGACAAGCAAAAGAAGAGTATAAAAACTGCACACTGGGCTTGCATTTACAGACTTGGTGCTCTCACATTTAATCATGCTTTTTCCCAAGAGTATTTCTTCCTAATGAGACAATATGGTAACCATGGTCCCAAGTCTAGCAAAGGTTAAACTGTTTATCTTCATTATCTCAAGTCCTGGGGGAATTGAATGGCCTTTGAGACACATAGTGAATGGGTTCTGTCCTGTAAAATTGAGAGTGCTTCATGGCCTACCAAGATAAAATCTTCAGAACCTTTTTTTTGTAGGAGATTCTATGAATGTATATTATATTTTTGGAAGGTCGATTAAGCTTGGGGCGATCACTCTTTTCTGAAAATGTAGCATCACATCTGATAAGTTCTCATTCCATCCAGCCCAGAATGGAAGGTTTCATTCTAAGTTAAATTAAGTGGTGAATTATGCAATCATATTACAGAGGCTGAAAACAATCTCATTATTTTTCTATTAGTAATGATCCTGAGATGTCTTCTTTTGTATGATGAAGTTGATTCTGAGGTCAATTTAGCTCCAAATACTGTTTGGGGGTTTCCCCTGTAGTGATACCAACTTCCTGCAGCTGGATTCTTCATTTTATCCATTTCTTCCCATGCACAGTGGTACTCTGTTAGGTTGCTATGTCTGATAAGAGTGTAGTATGAGATGAAAGGTAAAATGAAATGTCATTCAGCGTGGAACATGGATAGCAGCTATCAAAATCAGATGTTTTCCAGATGGGAAACCTCAGGACCTCAGGAGTCAATATCATTTGACAGCCTATTCAACTGGTTGAGGATGTGTTGACTTGTACCATTGGTAAGTACATAGATTCTGAACGGTTATTTTATTTTTGTGTGTCCTGTGCATGTGTGTACACGTGCATGTTCGTGTGTGTGTGTGTGTGTGTGTGTGTGTGTGTGTGTGTGTGTGTTTGTGTGTGTGCATGTGTGGGAGGGGGATGCATGTATGTGGTGTGTAAGGCCAGAAGACAATCCCAGCAGTCAGTCCTCTTAGGTCAGGTACTGGGTGTCTTTCTTTTTTTGAGACAGAGTCTCCCATTGGCCTGTAATTCAATGAGAAGGCTAGGGTAACTGGCCAGCAAGCCCAGGAATCCACCCGTGCCAGCCTTCCTAGCACAGGCATGACAAGCATGCACTACATTTGACATGTTTGATCAGGTTCTGGGAGTCACCCTCAGTTCTTCATGCTCTGATGGCAATCATTCTACCAGCAGAACCAGTTCCCCATCTCCCTGAGAGGAGGATTCAAGAATGAATTAAAATTAATGCATGTTGCTGCTAATATTGATAATCCACATTGTGTCAATATCCGTAGACACTGACAGTATTTTCTTATGACTTACCACTAAAGATACTTTTTGATCTGTAAGTGGTAAATCCTCCACATATATTTATTACTAAGTTTTACTGCTACCTGTCAAATTGAAAAGGCCAGATTATAGACAACACACATTATCATAGAGGTGTTTTTTTTTTTTAATTTGCTCAAAAGAAGAACAGGGCAGCTATTATCATCATTGTAAAAAAGGGATTTTTGCTCAGTCTAATAAAGCAGGCTTATGATCCCAGATACTCAGAGGACGAGGCAGTGGGATCACAGGTTCAAGTATTGCCGGAGATAGAGAGTGAGTAACAAGATGGGTAGAGAAATAGGTCAGTGATGGAGTGCTTGCTGGTCATGGGCAAGGCCCTAGGTTCAATAACCAATAATACCAAAAAGAAGAGGGGGAGAGTGGAAAGAGGGAAAGAGTGGGAGAGGAGATGAGAAGAGTGGAGAGGAGACAGAAGAGGAGGGAAGGGCAAGAGAGAACTCATAGATGTACATATTAATTTTGAAAAGACGTTCCTTGTTGTGATGAACTGAAACCAAAGATATCCCCCTGTAGATGTTAAGGAGAAAATCCAAAGATGTGACTTCATGGAAAAGAATCTGGCAGTGAGTAGATAGCATGTTGAGTTGCTTGTAATCTTAGTTGAGCTGTCTCAACTTGTTGACATGTATGAAATCCAATTCTGTGGCTTAAACCACCTGTCTGTGGTGTTTTCCTGTGTTTGGAGGAAACCCTAGCAGAGTAATATGAGGAGTTAAGCAAGTAACATTAGTAAGTGAGGCAGCAGACATTCAATACAGCAGCCTGTGCTAGACATATAGAGATGTGTGCAGCCATTGTTGATATTCAGAATTTCAGGGCCAGAACTGCTCAAGTCTTTAATGGAAAAAAACCTGCATGCTAGAGCATGCTCATAATCCCAACATTGGGCAATTAGAAGCAGGAGGATGGGAAGTTCAACACCAGCCAGCCTCTTTTGCAAAGTTAGTCCAGAGTTAACCTGAGCCACATGAGATCCTGTCTCAAAATGCAAAACAAAAGAAAAAGTGACTTTAATGTAAAATGTACTCTGTTTTTCAAAATAATATTTTTATTTGTTTAAAAAGTTAGTGTTGGGTCTATTGGCATAAGAGTAAGTCTACTGCTCTAGATTTAGGGGGATTGTGTAGGGCATGTGGGAGGCTAAGGATGGAAGACCATGAGTTCAAGACCATCCTGGGATATAGAGTGAACTCCAGACCTATTTGAGTTATTTAGTGAGACCATGTCTCCAAATAAAAAGAGATAAAAGGAGAGTTTGTGAGGTAGATTAGAGGTACATTGCTTCCCTAATGTGCTCAGTGCTCTTTCAACTTTCAGCATACATACCACACACATACAACCACCACCACCACCACCACACACACACCACCATCACCACCCACCAACATCACCACCCACCACACACACACACACACACACACACACACACACCACTAACACTACCACCCCACAAAGAAAATAAGACTTTAAAACAATCTGTAGGGTCAGTGAGATGGTTCTGAAGGTGAAAGTGCCTGTTACCAAGTGACTTGAGTTTGATACCAGAATCCACACTGTTGGAATTATCTTCTGAGCTCCATATGTCCACCATGGTACATACATGTGCAAATGTACACTTACACACACACACACACACACACACACACACACACACACGCATGCATACAGATAAATATTTTTTAAAGTAATAAAAATTTTAATAATGAGACAACATTTGGTCTAAAACAAATCTGTCTTGAGGCTAGATCTACTCCACATTATCATTAATTTGCAAATATGCTGCCAGAGCTGTTAAAAATGCCTTATAGTAGAGAGGATGAATGAATGTTTGAACATATAAATAATTTCTCCTGTGTTATTTCACCACATGATTCAAATTACCTGTTCCTCAGCATCTCAAAGCTTCAGGATGCTCAGCATATACCAAAGTTTGTGGATACTCAAGTCTCTCGTATAAAATAGGATAGCTAGTACTTGCATATAATTCTGCACATCCTCCAATACATTTTAATGATCCTCTATATTACTTATATTGCCATATATTACTATATTACTATATACATTAGTATAAAATATATTAATGCATATATTATATTACTATATATTACTAATACTGTATAAGTACTATTTGAAATTGTTATCATACTGAATACTTAAAGAATAATGATAATAAAAGCTCTGTGAAAGTTATTTCATATAACCACATTCTTTCTCAAATATTTTTGTGCAGCTAGCTGAATTTGTATATGCGTAGAGCAGTCAACTTCATAAGAGTTCTTGTTCAAATAAACCCAGTTATTGCTGTACTCTTGGAGGAGGAGGGTCTTCATTATAACATGCAAGTGATGATGGCCAGCCCTTGACACTCTGTGTAAATTGAGGAAGCCAGAATAGCTACTGCTAAAAATGTACATCATTTACTATTCCATCTGCACATGGTCTGCTATGATGACAATCAAGAAAAAGCACACAGCTACCAAGCTAATTCATCCATAAAGAAAATTAGAGAGTTGAAGCCATCAAGTCTGAAATCAGATGTCCATGGCATCTGCATTTGGGGACTCAAGGCCTAACCAGTATTCAACGAGAAACTCCAGATACAGCCATATGAACATTAACCAATAGTGTAGATGTGGGCAGCATCCTCCATGGTTCTCAAGGCCATGTTAGTAGTTAAGAAGGAATTTTGTTAAACGTTTATAAGCTGTGAAGATCCACCGGGGGAATTTTGAATTCCTTCTTGGTTGTTGCTTACAGAATTAGAAAAAAAAAAAGTCCTCTAAATTTGAAATGTCAGCTCCTTTACTGAAGAATGATTTCCTGACTTCCTATTGGTGATGGCCAGTGAGATGTCCCAATATCAATCTATTACTTAATTATGTTCATCATTCTGTTATCATTTTTATTACTTTGTTGCAGGATTCACTCCTTATTCCAGTGCCAGACACTGTTCTCATTACCCCTTTCCTGTAGTTATTCAGTCGTTGCTTGTAGCCTCATGTATTCCAACTTTAGGAGTAGCTGTTCTGGCTTCCTTCAATATACATGGAATGTGAAGGCCTGGCAGTTTGCTTGCATATTATGTAATTACTATTTTCTTTTAAGGCCAAAATTTATTATAAAATTGGGATTGTGTTCCAAATGTGCCAACCAGTATTTATGATCCTCCAACCTCTCACTCCAAATTGTCATTCTACCATTATCTTTGGGATGTAGCCTAGTATTTGCAGTTTTAAGGAATTAGGATATGGATATCAGGGGAATGATTATTTTTAGATAGCTAGCTGGCTACTTAGATAGATAGATAGATAGATAGATAGATAGATAGATAGATAGATGATAGATAGATAGATAGATAGATAGATAGATAGATAGATAGATAGATAATAAATATCTAAGTGGTAGAGAGTAAATATATTGATATCTCTCCCTCAAAATATGGTTATGGAATTTGGAATTTCTGTGTTAGTAACACTGTTATATAATAAGATAGTTCAATCAAAGTAATGACTACTAAAATAAAAATAAGGCATGGTTTCAAAAGAACCAGCTATATTCGAGCAAAACGTCCACACAGTTTCTGGTGAGGTGAAGGTACTACCACAAAGTAAGTCATACAGGTTAGAAAGACCATAGGCAAGCCCAGAAGTGGAGTCACCTCAAAGGGAACATAAGGTCATGTTGGTGAATGGTGATCAAATGCGAGTAGGCAAAATGAGAGATAATTCCAAGCCTGTGCCTCCTCCTCAGTGTAGGATTGAGTCTGGGCCTTCATTCTGCCAGACAAGTACTGTACCACCCAGCTTAATCTCTAACCTGCACCTTCCATCTTTTGTTTGTTTGGTTTTGAAGCAGACTGTCATGTAGGCTAGGCTGGAGTAGCTGAAGATGACCTTGGACCTTTACAACTCCTTAATACAGAGATTATGTGAGTTATGCAGAATTCTATATGGAGAATGTTATACAGGATATATACAGTGATATATGAATTATGCAGAATATTATATATAGAATGTTATATAGAATATTATGTGAGATTGTAAGTTTGTGACAGGGTCTCTCTAAATTGGCCAGGCAGCACTAGAATTTACCACTTCTTGCCTAAGCCTTGTGCATAGTTGAGATTACATGCCTGCACCAACAGGATAGGGCTCTGGTCACTCTTGAGTAGATAGAGAATTCATTTGGAATTGTAATTTATGCAAATCTAAACAATTGGTATCGGAAATATTCTTGGGTTCAAAATACACGTGGGCCATAGGGAATTACCTAATGCCATATCACATGACACTAAAAATATTTGTCGGTGAAAGACGTGTCAAATATCAATCTTTTATATTTATCCTACAACCTTTGTAAAATCTTTCATTCTGTGCTGAGAAAGTTGTTCCTAGTATCTACCACCAGAGGGCGGTAAGGAACTATGCTTTCTAGCTGGACACTTGGAATGATGGCCTTTTGCATCATAAACACAAAAGCATAATTACTAAATAGCTCGTAAGACGGAGATTTGGAGGGTTCCTCCATTTTAATTCCCTACCACTAGCGTTTAAAACAGAATCACTCGACATTGTCAGCCTATATGGCCTGCTAACAGACACCATTAAAGCAGAAACCGCCAGTCCTCAGCACACGTTTCAATCTTCTGTATGTATGAGCATGCTTAAAATGCAACAGACTCATCTATAAATGATGAGCCCCCGCATCACTGTCAAAATTCTGATGTGTGATGATGAATTAAATAGAATTTTAAATGGAGAAATCTCTATTTTAAATCCACATCTCCCTCTTCTGTGTGAAATGAAATACTGGAAAGAATTTAAGGGAGTGGTCCTGTGGTTCCAGCTTAAAAGTCACTCAGTCCCCTACTGGTTCCAGTTCCCTGTGACCTTGATCAAATCGCTCGGCTCAGCTGGGAACTGAATTGTGTGTTTAGCAGATTAAGCATTGCTGCCTGACATTTTATAGAGAGACACACCTACTGTAACGTGTTCTGGTGTTAAAACGGGGTTCTTTTTGAATTAAAATAGTCATCTCCACTCTGCAAGGAAATGTCTCCCGGGCTTAGAACTCTGCTTATTTTCCTCTGTGTATCGGTTCCCTTTTCTTTGTTAATTTTCCTTCCACATAACTTGAAATTCACAGTGATTGAAATACAGACTATTTTATTTCTCAGGAGTCTTCAGATGTTTATTTCTGACACTATTTCTGTGAATATATATTTCTTTGAGTACTGGTGTACAGGAATTCATGAGTACATGTCTGTACACAGATATGTGTGGGAATGCTAGGGCAATGTGTGTTTCTTTTTGTGTTAGTGTTAGCGCACATCTTTATGTAAATGTCATATGTATGTTTATGTACGTTCTGTATGAGATGGTTCCCCATAGAGTAAGTACATGGGTGACTGTATGAAGTATGTGCACAAAGACAGACACATATATAGCTATGCTTTGTGTGAGATGCAATTGTGTGTGAGATGTGTGTTGTAGTGTGTTCATGTGTGATGTGTGTGCCTGAGTTTGTGAGTGTACTACTCATGTGCATTCCTATTGCATATGTTTGTATATGTGTGTGTGTTTATATGGTATGTTTGTGAGAATTTGGAAAGTAGATGGGGAGATGTCAAATTGTGTTTGTGTGTCTATCCCTCTGTGTAAAGACACCAGGTTGGGCAAATTGTCCTTAGACTCTTCTGTAAACAAGAGAAGACAGCTGTACCCTCTTTGAGTTCAAAAGGGGAGATTTAAAACTCTGATCTATGGGAGCTCAATTCTTGCCTCTCTCCTTTCTTCCCATAGCACTTCTTGTTACCATGTAATTTGAAAGCTCAAATGTACCATCAACCTTCTCTTCCTTTTCATTTTTCCTATGTGAAAAGATTGGCACTCCAAATTAAAATTGCCCAATAAAGCCAAGATGATTGATACAGCACAAGAACAATCACTTATTTCTTTCTTTTATATAAAATTCTCAATTTCTCTGCTATTTGATGGTCAGGGCTATGGATTATTACAATAAATGATTGAATTTCATTCACAAAGGAAGTTGTAAAATATTGCTTGAAATGTGTTTTGCACTAATATGGGCACGGCATTAGCATCGGTAACTTCTTGTAAAGGAACTGTTTTCAGCTAATCTATTTTGAGCTCATTTTATGCCTGTCTTCAATCTTAACTTAGCATTCTTTGGTGGAAAATGTTTGGGTAGACTTTGCAAATGCCTTTATTTATTTTTTCTCATAAAGATACAACTGGTCACTCCCACGATGCAGGAATTATCTCATCCAGGTGACCTCATTTCTTCTTATCCTTCCTTTTACTCTTCAGCTAATCAGTCAGCATGATCTTTGCTACAGTGGAGGCTTCAGGGCCAACTCCCAGATATGCACGCATTTTCCAAGTCAGCTGATGCTTGTACAGGTTTCTGTATGCAAACTGTAGATTCTGGGAACATACAGGGCTCAAGTTCTTTTATCTACATTTATTATGGTAGCAAACCCTTAGATGTTAACCAGAAAAACTGGATGATGTGTAGGCCTCTCATTAATTACCTCACTGAATAGGATTCAGTTGCTCAGTGCAAATTAAGCAAATGAAACCCAAACTTTTTAATAAAAGAAAAATAAACATTTTATGTCACTGCTGTTGTTGCTTCTCTTTACGTAGATCAGCTCATCATATCATGAGTAATGATAAATTCCTGAATGTCCTATGTTTTTGTGTTCATCCATCCAAGCTAATGCATCTATCATTTCCAAGTGCAGATAGAACTATGGCCTTATATTGCATTTAGTCCCATGTTTAAAAAACCATGAAAATAAGTTGAGCACAGTAGCTCACACCTGTAATCCCAGCACTTGAGAGGTGGAAGCAGAGGGATTATTACAAGTTTAAGGACAGACTAGGCTACATAGTATGTTCCAAGTTAGCCTGAGCTTCAGTGTGAGATCATGTCTTGAAATTAATCAATTAAAAAGAGCCACACAACCTTCTCAAATGTAAATTCATTCTTTTTCAGAATAGAGAGGCTAATATTAGCAGGAGTATCAATAAAATCATTTGATAACAGCATTTTCTGGATCAGAATACACACAGTCAGAGTCATCAATAATGTTCAAGAAACATGGGTAGAGACACATTGCAGTTGACTGCAAACACAGCTGTTATCTTAACTGAGTTTTGTCCTTCCTTGGTTTCCAGTAGTAGTTTAACTTAACCAGTTCCAATCCACAAACATCTACTGACCAATACCATAAGGTGCTCCCTGCAGACACATTGGATGGCATATCACAGTAAATAATTGTTAGTAACAACTAAACAACAGACTAAGGGAACATCACAGGCATTGCTTCTCCAATACAGAAATATTCCCTTTGCCCCTGGGTTAGCTCTTCACTTGGTACCATACTCGCTACTTCTCCGCAACATTTCTGCTTCTGTAGTAGCCCATTCCCACCAGTGTCTCCTGAAATCTTGGTCTTTACTCTCTCAGCTCCTCCCTATCTGGTAGTTCCTTCTACATAGATGAAATCTCAGGCCAGGATCTTCCTGGCCAAATGATTCTGTGCTTGCTGTATTTACTGACTCCAAATTTAGGACACAATATAAGAGCCCAAGTCTCTTGTTTATCATTTATTCTATTCATTCTTGAAGAAAAGGAAAGAACGTCTTCTAAGTACTAACTTATGCTACGCAAAGGGTGATTTCAGGTCCAACAGAAGGCATTTGCAGTCTGATGATGGACAAAAGGGAAAAGAATGTAAAAATCATGCAAAGGCAACCTGATTTGTAGACTAGAACACTGCATTAAATATATCTCATTCCTAAAGTATAGAAAATATTTGTATCTTGGGTATCCAATGCCTAATTCATACTAATGGAATTGAATGGCCAAAGAATATTTTATCTTTTAAATGAACAAAATACCTATTTTATTAAGTAAAATGAGATAAATAGCACCAGATAATGGGGACATAGTGATTTGAAACACATTTAAACACAGTGGCTATTTAAGATGTAAATGAACTCATATTAAGCCAGCAGCAGCAATGAATATCTAGGATACCTGCTTTAACTGGTGAGCTAATAATTATTTTAATTAATTAATCAGTACCGGCAAAGTAAAAACCTGTGTTTTTAAGGAATTTGCTTTCCTTGATAGGTTCAGACAGCTCGACTGAGTAGGCAGTGCCCAGCTAATGGTCACTCCACCTATTGCCATGTGGTCATAAACTCCAGAGTGTCTTCTAAATGAATGAAATTTGACTGTGAAATGATTCTGCTCATTTTTGCCAGACTCTGTGAATGCCCTGAAGTAATGTCGGGAATCCAGTCCTGGAAAGCTACTATGACTTCCGCTTCATTATGCAGTTAGAGTCACCAATTCTTCCTGGGAATGACATATAAAACCTCCCATCTGAGGAAAAAGAGGCAGATTAATGTTGCATAAAACATATATGGTCTGGATTACAAAAAATCTCAAAAGCTCTCTCCACTGGAGCCGCTTTCCATTTTCAGACGCCTGTAATTGCAAGAAAAATTTCCTCATGGCTTAATATTTCCTCCTCTTACAAAAAGATATATCTACATAGTAGAAATAAACCTCGAAATAGGGAGATTTGGGTAAATTTTGCTTGCTGGCTAGGAAACAGTAGCATAATTATTTTGATTAACCCAGTTGAGCACACATATTTTATTTACAGAAAAGAAGATTTTTCTCACAAGGTTTGCAAAATAAACTGTTAGAGAAACACTGGACTTAGGAAATTACAATAAAATGTTTTACAGCCAAGAATTCTTTTAAAGACATTTTTAGAAAGGGGTGGCCTGCTGGCAACATCACTGCCCACCGGTGCACGGGGAGTTAACACCATGACCACCCAGTTTGTCCTTCCTTCACCTTCTTCTTAGAATCTCTTCTTTTGCCAATTGTCTTTTATCCCTTTAGAACACAGTCTTTATCCTGTCAGTCTTCTACTGGATTTTTTTTTTTTCTTATTTTTCTGAAGTTACAAATCCTTGTGTCTTAACATGGTTCCCGTGAGAGGACTGGTCTAGATGACCAACCTCTAAGGAGTGGAAAGGGTAAGTGCAGATAATAAACCATTTCCTCCAAGGCATAGCCACACATATTGACAAGCTACTGCAAGATTACCCTCTCTCCAGGATAAGGGGATGGAATGGAGGACAATGCTGTAACAGGGTCGTTATCCCTGCCTCCCCACCATCTCTGGGGAGGGACTAACAAGCATATAAAGTGCTTCCTACAGGCAAGAAACTGTAGGGGGTAAAGAGACTACAAGTCTTCAAAAATCCACAAATTGGATTAACAATGTTTGAGAAGCTGGCTTTTGTTAGGAACAGCGCCTTAGGGCATCGAGGTCTGATGCTATGAAAGCAGGAGTGGAGAAAGTGTCACACATCATCCATTTCATCAACATTATTTTTTTACTAATTATTATCATCTTCATCATCATTTTATTTGCATATTCATGCTTTATGCTGTGCTATTCAAAACCATCAAGGCATAGAACCACCTCAGATCTTCATCAGCGTGTGAATTGTTAAAGAAAATATATTTCATGAACAGGATAGAACTCACTGTGAGCCGTAAAGAAGGATACAATCACAATCACAACACCTGTAGGGAGTAGAGATTACCAAGGTAAGCAAAATAAACCAGACTCGGTCAGAGGTGCACCCATGTAAAAGCATAGCATAGTTTTGGAGCAGGGAATACCATTGCTGTTAGATAGATTTGAACCTATCTTTGCTTCTACCTGGACTAGTTCGTTGATCACAAACTAGTTATTTAAACTCTTTACTTCTTGGCTTCCTCATCCATATAATGTGAAAAATAAATATTCAGAATGTTAGCACAATGCTTGTCACATACTAGCTAGCCACTATAACATTATTTGCTAAAATCAGCAAATGTTTATTTGGGATACACTATATCTCAAGAATTGTACAGGAAATTGAAGATGAATGTGGGGCTGGGGACAGATTTAGATTTGCTGCCACCAAAAGTCTCATTTGTGACCAGATCCTTGTTGTACACAAGGGGGAACATGCTCCAGGGGAATGTGACACAGGATGGCAGTAGCTACTCCTCAGAAGTCTGAAGCACGAGGAGCCGAAATCCAAGTTCAGCCTTAGCCACATAGGGAGACCCTGTTTGAAAGGTGCTCAGTGGTAGAGCACTTGCCTAGCATGTGTGTACCCCTAAGATAGACTCTAACCCTCCAGTAATAAAATAAACAAATATGTAGACATAAGCATTGGACAGAAGGCTGAAAGTAGGCAGCGTTGGGGAATATTTCTTGCAGGAGAGCTGTATGAAGTCTGTTGGTGAAGCCTCCACTTTCCACCTCTCTCCTGAGTGAGTTACTGGGAGGGAAGAGGAGCAATTTCCAGGGTAAAATCAGGGATCATCTCTATATACTTTCCTACAAACATGCCTATGGAGATCTTGGAAGAGAATGGACTGTATCTCATGTCTGCAATTTGTTATGAATTTTTTCATTCTTAATTAACATTTAGTCCCTGTGTAATTTGGGAATTTGTAATTTGAATCTTCCTTCCTTCCTTCCTTCCTTCCTTCCTTCCTTCCTTCCTTCCTTCCTTTCTTCCTTTCTTTTTTTCTTTGATTTTTCTTTCAGCAAATTCCCTCAAAGGCCACCCGTGTGACCACATGGGAAAACAGTTCAAACTTGGCAGCCTGTATTCATTCCCTGGAATCTACATAAAGGTGGAAAGAGAGAATTGACCCCACCAAATTGTCCCTGGACTAATGCATATATGCTGTATCCCACCCTTCACACACACTCAGTGAGAGAGAGAGAGAGAGAGAGAGAGAGAGAGACAGAGAGAGAGAGAGAGAGAGACAGAGAGAGCGGGAGAGATTGAGAGGGATTGAGAGAGAAAGGGAGAGAGAGAGGATGGAAGGAAGGAAGAAGGAAGGAAGGAAGGAAGGAAGGAAGGAAGGAAGGAAGGAAGGAAGGAAGGAAGGAAGGAAGGAAAGAAGGAAGGAAGGAAGGAAGGAAGGAAGGAAGGAAGGAAGGGAAAGATAAAACAAGCAACAAAAATGTGATTCCTTGCAAAAATGTGATCTTCTGTTTTAATTGACATTCAGTTTGCATTAACTGTATTTCTTTCTTTTTATTCATGGAAGAATCATTCTGAGAAAATAAACTCAAAGCAGGAGTTCAGTGTTTTATAGGTGGCACAGAGGCAGGAGAGAAAGGGGTCATGAGTCCACACTCGCTGCCATCTGCCTGGCTGTGAGTCAAATCTTATTCTAGAATTTTCAGGCAATTTACAAAAACCACTGCAAATATTACCTGCAAAGATGCAGTACATCCTTTACTGAAAGCGATCTCAAACAAGAATGCTAGCATAGGTAAGGAGCCTTGCTCAAAGCCAAATGTATGTAACCTTTAACTTTATCTTAGCACCATTATGTCATCTGTAAACCTGTAGTTTTCTGGGGGAAAAGATCACAAAGAAGATTATAAACCATGTTTACAATCAAAACATGTCTTGACCTTCCTGTTACCAAGTTAAAGGAATAACTCCTTTGACCTTTTCAAATCTCTTTTCATCTTATCAACTCTCCCTTCTTATCTGTAAACCTGAAGAGTGTGCCTCAGAAGGACTTTATAATGTCATTTGCTCTGATTTACAAAAGGAAACTTCTCTCAATAAAAGTGAGTACTCCCAAATACTATATTTTAATTTTGTATGTGTGATGTGTGTACATGTTGAATGCTGGTATGCATACCTCGGTAATGGCCATGGGAACCAAAGAAGGATGTCAGATGTCCCATCTAACCACTGTCCACTTTATTCCCCCAAGGCAGAGTCTCTCACTGATCTCTGGACTAGGCTGGTAGCCAGGAAGCCTCAGAAACAGACTCCCAGACTCCCTCAGTGCTAGAGTTACAGGCACATGCAGGAGCTGTGCCTGCCTTTCTTCCTTTTTGTTTTTGTTCCCTTTTCTTTCATTAAATGGGTGGCAGGGATTTGAACTCAGGCCTCATGCTCATACTGAAAGCATTCTCATCCACTAATATATCTCCCCTTCCCCGAACTTTAAAACTCATATTGATTACAAGTTTTGAATGATGGAATTCATATTGATACTCTTAACACTTAAGTCGATTGTTCTCTCTTTACTCCTAAGCAGAATGTCTCAGTGCATACTTTTATTTTTTCTTAGTTAACCCAGCTGTCCTTCCCAGTTACTCACACTCAGATACTGAGATTAGTCTCTGAAGCATCCTGAAGCATCGGGTTAGTGACTAAAGAGAACTCTGCAGGAAGTACAGCCAGCCCAGAGCCAAGTGTGGTTGCATATTCGACTTCCACTTCACTTTGGCTGAAATGTGACTCCTGCAGCTGGAGTTTTCTCTCTAGGTCACGCCAAGTCCCGGCAGTCCCTTAGTCCACTTATAAAACAAGCATACAGACGCTTATGTTATTTAAACTGTTTGGCCATTAGCTCAGGCCTATCATTGTCTAGCTCTTACTCTTATATTTAGCCCATTTCTATTAATCTATACTTTGCCATGTGGCTTGTGGCTTATTGGTACCTTAAATCTTCCTTGTCTTGGTGGCGGCTCCAGCAATCTCCCTCTCTGCCTTCCTGTTCCCTCAATTCTCCTCCCTGTTAGTCCTGCCTACACTTCCTGTCTGGCTACTGGCCAATCAATGTTTATTTATACAGAGCGATATCCACAGCACCATGCCATCTTGGACTACAGAACTATGAAAACAGCCAGAAATCAGTAAAATGCTAACTGTACATATTTATTATTATTTTAATACTTGCTTATTATTACATGCTTTTTGAAATAATGGTCAGTTCAGATATCACCTATAGGTATTTAAATTAGTAAGGCTGCAGATTGTATATAATTAATTTCTAAGGTCACAATTAAAAACAATATGTCAAGCTGGGTAAAGAATGTGGACTTGAGTTCAAATCCCCAGAACCCACATAATACAAGAGTATGTGTCTATAGTATCAGTGATTCTGCAGAGAGATGGGAGATAGAGACATGAGGCTCCACAGAAGCACATAGCCCAGCTAGCCTACATACACAGTGAGAACAACAGAGACCCTGTCTCAAACATGGGGAAAGGTAAACACTGACACCCAAGGTCTTTCTTCTGACCTCTATGTGTGCTGTGTGGCATGTGTACAGCAGTGTTCACACAGATAAATGTGTATATACACATAATCATCATGTGGACACACACATACAAACACACTCAGTTTAAAGAAGTTAATAAAGACAATATTTTATTGTAACACAAATTGTTAGAAGGTCTTATTAATAAAAACAAACCTGGGGCCAGGTATTGGGGTGAACACTGGAAGATCAGAGAGACAGAACAGGCCACAGCTACCTCACCTCACCAGTTCCTTAGCTGATCCTGCTTCCTCAGACTGGAAGCCTCTGAGTCCTCATTCAGAATGAATCTCAGCTGAACAGCTGCTAAAAGCCTAAAAGCTTAACCAGCTCTAGTTCCTAGTTTTCACACCTTATATACCTTTGTGCTTACTGCCATCATTTCCTGGGATTAAAGGCGTGTGTCACCATGCCTGGCTGTTTCCAGTGTGGCTTTGAACTCACAGAGATCCACATGGATCTCTGCCTCCTGAATGCTAGGATTAAAGGTGTGTGTGCCACCATTTTCTGGCCTCTATATCTAGTGCCTATTCTGTTCTCTGACCCCAGATAAGTTTATTAGGGTACACAATATTTTGGGGGAACACAATATCACTGCATGTTATTACTCTGATTTCATGTAAACTTCAGGTGAAGAAATCCATCATTTTGAATTTGATTCTTCTCAAAACAGTGTGTCCTATTTATAGTTAAGCATTTAATTACTGAGAGGAAAGGTGTAGAATGAATCTTCGAGAGTCTTGTTAATAAAAAAAACCTGGAGCCAGGTATTGTGGTGAATGCTGGAAGATCAGAGAAGCAGAACAAGCTGCAGCTACCTCGCCTTACCAGTTCCTCAGCTGATCCTGTTTCCTCAGACTGGAAGCCTCTGAGTCTTTATCCAACTGAATCTCAGCTGAACTGCTTCTCGGAAGCCTGAATGTTTAACCAGCCAAAAGCTTCTAGTTTCTGGTCTTCACACCTTATATACCTTTCTGCTTTCTGGTATCACTCCCTGGGATTAAAGGCTCACTTTCTGGGATTAAAGGTATATGTCACCATGCCTGGCTGTTTCCAGTGTGGCCTTGAACTCACAGAGATCCAGAGGGATTTCTGCCTCTGGAATGCTAGGATTAAAGGTGTGTGCTACTACTGTCTATCCACTATGTTTAATATAGTGGCTGTTCTGTTCTCTGACCCCAGATAAGTTTATTAGGGTGCACAATATTTTGGGGAACACAATACCACCACAGAAAGGAGAAAAGGATGAACAAAAAGATATGGAATTTGTGTCCACTGTGTTCTGCATATCTATGCCTCTCATTATCCCACTGCAATATAGGCTAGCACAGCTTTTGCCCACTGGGATTCCCAAATGTGAACCCTGGAAGCAGGTGCATTCAAGGCCAAGGCTATTCATAGCCTCAGCCAAAGATGGCTAGTCCAACTGCCATTTTCCTTTCAAATGAGCTTGAGAAAAATTGGGTTGTTTTTGCAACATGGAGGAAGTAGAGAAGAGCTGTTCAGTCTCTGCAACGAAACCATGTTGATGAAATGACAAAGACAGCCTTGTTCCTTTAAATACCATGAAGTCCATCAGGATTGGTAATAGCACACATGCATAATCGTTTCTTTTGTATCACCCAGAAATCCATGCTGAGGGGCTTGAGCTCTGCCTCTGCTTCCTCCTAATGAGAATGAAAACGGGGCAGAACCCAATTTCATAATATTTAAATTACTTCCTAAGGGCATACAGGCTGCATAGAAACACAAAGATCAATCTCAGATGAATCTTTAAATTCTAAAGCAAAGGGTACATGTATCAGGGTAGTGCTGCTCCCCCCAAATGATACTACTGCTTTACTTAACTGTGTTTTCTAGTTACTTTACAATGACAATGCATATCACTTAGCTAATTACTCTTTAGTGGCTGTTATCAGGTCAGAAAACATACAAAATTTGGTCACCTCTATTTTAATATATATACATGCAAAAAATGAATGGAAATTAAGCACTGTTTGCATTTCTCCATGTTAACACTTTTCTTTATAATTTTCTGTGTTTTATGCATATGTATATAGATTTCCTTTTGTTTTCTGGGATAACTTTTGATTTAATTCTAAATTATAGACTATCACTTCAATTCATCATTAGAGAATGTTTCAAAAGACAAATTAGTTTTTACTACACAATTCCTAAGTGCTGTTTCAATTCCTTCAACTGTAGTAACTAAGCTAGCATAAGAAGGTTCACAAAAGCCAGTTACCTGATCACATAATGAATGTGACTCATAGATATTAATTGGGAATACCTGTTCCTAGGTAACTGTGGAACTGAGAAGCATCCATCTTGCAAGGATGGACACATGCATCTTCCTCTAAAGAGAGAGGAAATACCTTTCATTATTAAGTCAAACATCATCTGGTGATAGAAGCCAACCTTCTTTCCAATAGCCTCTGCTTTTGCTTCCAGCTTCAGGGCACAAAGCGATGGGTCGATCAAAGTATTTTTAAATGTGAGTCAATTGGTGCGGCATTGTTGAAGGAATCCATTCAGAAGCTGCGGGTGTATCTCCCTGCTTTTGAAGTAGGCCAGTGGGATTCAGACATGAGAATAGGAACGTGGGTAAATGACAGGTCTGGGCTTCAGTGCTGAGAAAGTGCTTCAAATAGAGGAATCAAACAGAAGAAAACAAATAGCACTTTGTGGATCCTGTTCTCCCCAAGCTGGAATTGTTCTGTGCTCCTCAGCATTTCCTGAAAGAAGGCAAAAGGTCAACTGCTAACCTTCCGCTGCCCTTGGTGCTGGGTGACTTTCTGCTACGTTTAAATAAACAAACTCGTGCACTAGCTCTGCAATGCATGGTGATCAGAACAAGTTCACTTGGTTAGTTCACTGATGCTGGCTGATTTTTCTTTAACCTAACTTAGGATCAGAGGTAGTTTTGTTTGTTGGTCGGTTGAATTTTGTTTATTTGTGTGGCTTGTTGTTAGTTACTGTGTACCTCAGGCTATCTTGGAACTCACTACATAGGACTGGCTGACCTTGAAATCTCAGTCTTGCTGCCTCAGCCGCCAGAGCACTGGGGTTCCAGGTGTACCTCCATGCTGGTTCTATTTGCATAGATTTAAGAGCTTAGAGTCCTAGTCTATCTCTGAGCTTTGAAAGTCCAGGTTGCCGACTGCAGTTACTTCACGTGGAACTTGGCAGAGGAATGCTAAAGTATGTGGCAAGCCTCAGTCCTTCTCCACTTTGGGAAGCATGCTGTGGTAGGACCTGTGAACATTCTGTCAGCCCCGTGCACCTGTTGCAAGTTAAGGATGGATGATAGCTAGGAATAAAGTCTGACATTTCTACTTGATCACCGCATTACTGAGGAATCCATCTGCTTCCTCATCTGGGAAGGAAGGAAGGAAACAAAGAGCATCTTACAGGAATACTGTGAGACCCAAACAAGATACTGCAGATAAATCTCCAGACAAAAGAACTCACCAAATACAGATTTTAAAGATGTTATTTTATTTTTTACTTGTATGGGTATTTTGCTTGCATGCATGTCTGTGCATCTCTTGCATACCTGCTGTCTTCAGAGGCCAAACAAGGGCATTGGATCGTCTGGACCTGAAGTAACAGATGGTACATAGCTATCATCATGTGGGTGCTGGGAATTGAACCTGGGTCTTTTGAATGAACAGCCAGTACTCTTAACCACTGAACCATCTCTCCAGCATTGGCTTTTAATATTTTTAAATTTTTTCTAGGATTATAGTTTCTTCAGTGTGTGGAATGTCCATTTTCTTTTAATAAATTCTAAAATGTAATTAATTCTTCCCAACAGAATTTATTATAAGGATTAAAGTATGTGAGCTCACTCCATGTACAAAAAATACTTCCATGCTATTTATTTTCTGTTGTTATTCTTTATTAGTATTGTTGGAAGATTGTCAAATCTGAGTGTTTCTCAAAGTATGAGTAGTAACTACTGAAAGATATCTTTATTATATATTTTTCCCCTAGGGAACATATGAATTAAAAGAATTGAGTCATTTTGGCAAAAGAAATTGTTACAGAAGAATAACACCAAAGGTACATGGAATTATTAAAATTCTCTTTTCTCCCTTTGTTTCTTTGCCTAAGTGCCAGACACTCTAAGTGCCGCATAACAGAACTTCCTACTGACATTCATGTTTTCTAGCATGTTGCAGACCAGCACTCATCAAATGGCAGGTGAACAAGTTAATCTTCAGCTAAGCTGCTCATTTTCTGACTACACAGCCCACAACCTGGTAATGCGGCTCACATTGGCAATAAGCAGATATTCAGCATCAGGTTACACTGAAAATCAAAGCATGAAAGCAGGGGATGCCTCCATTTTCCGACACACTGGTACGATGAGAGGAAGGCAGAGTGAGTACAGGACAAAGAAATCAGATTTTATCAGCCTACTGCATGGCAGTTCTGACTTCCACATACGCGAAGACTTGGAGATGAGGTGTTAGACAAGGGCTCTTGTGTGCTCTTGCCCCTGAGCTTGGTTCATTATCTACAAGAAAAGAAAACATTAAAAGAAAATGTTACCCTGATCTTAGATGGAAAGAATCGTTTTTACTAAGGGAATGTAGATGGATTAGAAACCATAGCTCTTTACTTCCTCTGTGAAGGGCGAATTACAGCACATTTTTCACAAGCAGATGAATCACAATGGCCTACTCTAGTAGGGAAAGCTGAAGGAAAGTCTGCACACTGTGCATAAACAGGTAAGGAGAGTCCTGTTGCCTTCTCTTGTGGGCCCTTTGTCTGAAACAACACGGCACAGCTAGTTTAAGGTGGTGACAAAGAGGCAGAGGGAAAGCCTTCCGAAGATGCAGACTCAGTTACAGTGGCATTTGATTTTGCTGGTTGAGATGTGCTTTTCTGAAATTGTCTTTGCAGCTCAGCACTGCATCAGCAAAACAGAGTCTACAAACAAATAAAAACCACATCTATATTCCCACAGCTTTAGGGAGAGCTGTGAAGTATTGCTAAACGTATCTAAGAAAGATCTTGATGTAAATTAACTTAAATTTCCTCTACAGATGCTATCAATTATTCATGACATAAATTATGCAACAGAGCTGTGAGTAGATACTTGATAGAATATACAGAATTAAACATACATATATATATATGTATATATACATATCCATGCATATATATATGTGTATACTGTATATATCCATATGCATATTTGTGCAACAAGTATCCATTAATGTATGTATGCACTTATTTGTATACATTTAACACATTTCTGGAAATATATACACATACACTTTGACATAAACATACATGTTTATGCATACACACAGAAATATACAGAGAGAAACACACATACACACTCATACAAAGGCACACATACACAGTACTCACACTCATACACAGACATGCAGGCATACACAGACATGCATACATACACAAGAATGCACCCGCACACACATATACATGCATACATATACACAAACACAAAGTTCACACATGCATAAACATATAAATGGTAGGATAAAAAAAAAAAAGAAAAAACTCTCAGACTCTTTGGAAACCAGGGTTTCAGCATTTTGTGTAAGTCAATCTTCTATAACCTCCCTTAAATCGGTGGTTGCTGTGCTTAGACCAATGTCCCTTTTAAACATAAAGAGTATTCATCCTCGATCTTCCGGCTCCTGTTTTACTAGATGTGCTCACAATGCTGCATTTGGAATGAACCAAGGTCCTCAAGTTAAATTACTTTTCAGAATTGATTTGGAAGAATAGAAAGCCATTCTTTTCGGTCAAGACACTGTCTTCATAAAGCAGGCCTCTCTGGAACAGGCCTGTAGACTTTTTGACTTGTTTATTGACACCCCCAACCCTGACCTCACTTAGGCCAGACAAACACTCCACACAAAGCTGCCTAACTGCTAGGAAGGTGCCCCCCTATTCTTTTGTGCCAACTGAGTGCATTTCATATGAGAACAAGCAGAAGACGAGATAGCTGCTTTATCAAATCTAAGAGTCAAAACTTAATTTCAGGGTTGGGGACATAGCTCATCATTAAAGCAGACATTTAACATGGATAAGGCCCTGGATCCAGGTCTCAGTATCAAAGAAAATTTTATTTCTGTAGTATTTTCTAATTTTCCCTAAACTGTGAATGTTAATGAAGGCTACTCAGTTGGATGTCTGTATTCCCACAGATTCTCCCTTCTTAGAGCTCAACCACAGAGCAAAATTCCTCTTATTTTCTGCTAATTTGTTTGTTTAGAGTTTTGAGCAACCCCAGGGTGACCTGCAACTCTTTAGGTAGCCTGTGTTGACCTTCAGCTCCTGAACCTCCTACCTCCACCTACCAAGTATTGTAATCACATGAATACGACCGTTCTCTGTTCATTTTTAATGCATTTGACATTGTTATCATTTTTGATACTAGGTAGCTTCTTTTGAAGCCTTAATTATAAAGGAGAACATATTTTATTTATCTCATTCAATTTTTATAAGTAATCAACTATAATGTTCCAATTTTTCAGACACAGAGATGTTAATAATGTGTCAGGTCACACACACAGAGTGTGACAGACCTGAGATTTGAATTCAAGCAATGGTGTTATGGATTCTATACTGTTAATCTATATACTATGTTGCCACCATTGACATATTTACCAGCAGGATAAGGATTGGTAATCCAACATTGCATCTCAAACACATAATTCAAAATTGTGTTGTAATAGGTATATTCACCCAGCAGATTTCTTGTGAAATGTGTCAACAAGCAGCTGTAGGATTTTGACCAGACCCCTGTCTATTTCTGTTCAGACCCCAACGGGATCTTGACAGTAGTTGTTTGCCTCATAGAGTTGTGAGAATTCTATGAGACGGTTTCCTGAAATACTTATTACCTTGCCTGGCATAAAGAGTTATCACCAGTAACAGATTAGAGGAAAGAGTTTAGATGTCATTTTTGAGAACGCTGACTTTGATTCCTCAATTTGCCATGTTTGTATTTCAACTTCTCTACCATGTCTCAGATATTTTACATGCTCTGGACATGGTTTTATGTATGTGGATATGCGCATGAATGCATGTATGCGTGCTTATGTGTTTGTGCAATAAAATAGGCATGTATACATGGAGGGAAATATATAAAAAATATTGAGTAGCTGCTGAGAATTCCATATCTCACACTCAGCCCTGGGCAATCCAAGTCAAATGTTTGTAAGAGCATGGAATAGAAAACATTCTAAACATCAAATATAAAGAATTATTCAATGGGTAATTATACACTTGAATGGGACAGAAAACTACACAACAGAAAAAAATAATAATTTGAAGCGACATTTATCCAAGAAGTCTTTATAAAAGGTTTTTGTTCATTTTGTTAACAGAGTCATGGGTGCTGCCTCACTTTCTCCAGAGATGCTCTTCTTGATCAGCCAATAAATCTATTATTAAAACCAACCTACAACAAATGGATCATGTGTTGTATAACAATGCAGCAAGTGATTTCACACAAATGCCTTAGGTCTTCTTTACCCCAATTCTTTTATCAGGGCTGTGTAAACTATGCACCAGAGCTGGGCCACCTGGCTGCAGGTGACAGCACCATGTCAGATCCATCTTAACTTCCTCATTGAAATGTCACATATTTTTAATAAACAGAGCAATCTACATTGTAACTTGATAACCATAACTTCAAACAGGAAGAAAAAAAAGAAGCTAATAACAAGATATGAAAAAATACCTATAAATTGTTAATGGTATTTATTTCTGACATGTGACATTATGAAGTGTTATTTTTCAAAATTTGGCTTGTGTGCTAAGCATAATACTTCACATATTCACCATGTATACACATACATAAATAAAATAAGTTGACACAAAGATGTATTTAGATTGTCATGTTATTGCTTGGAATATAAATGATAACTAATAAATCTTATTTGGTAAAGTAGAAAGGCCAGGCAAGATGGTACCCACTTATCAACATCTCAACACTTAGGAGATAGAGCCAGGAAGACCAGTATTCCAAGGTGATCCTCAGCAACAAAGCAAGTTTAAGGCCAGTTTGGGCTAATGAGACCTATCTCAAAAAAAAAAAAAAAAAAAAAAAAAAAAAAAAAAAAACTAAAAGAAAAAGAAAAAAAGGAAAGAAAAAGAACCAAAAGAACTCAAGAACTCAATGTTTTGGGAACAGGTCCCTGTTACCTCACTTTGCAATGCCATCTTTTTGACTTCTGCTGAGACAAATCCCTACACCAACTTACAGCATCTACTTCAACTCAAGACTGCCTGCCAGTTTTCCTTGGTAGTTTCTTCCATTGTAGATACTTGGTTCTTTCTTCTCTGTTGCATCCTTTCCAACTACTTGTTTTCTTCATCTGTCTCAGGCACTTAAGTACATTGAGCTTCCATTGTTCTCTTTGGCCAAGGAGTTCCATCTTTGTTCATTTATTTTCCTCAAAGGGGATCCAGAGAGAGGTAGCTATCAAATTGTTGCTTATTGGACACTCTGGCTAGAAACCTGCGACAAAATGTGACTTTATCTGACACATTTCTTCACTGCTGAATTGCGTGCTGCTATCACACCATGAGGATCCTCACACATAGGCCAAGAGAGAATAAATGGACATTTGGAAGCCTAAATATGATAGTGACCTTGAATGTATCACCATTAAATAGTTGGATCATATTCTTTAGAGTTGGTTTTAAAGGATGTTAGACACATAGGGAAAGTATGTAGGCATAAGCTGTGATGGAACAAGTGACTGTTTTAGATATTTACCTTTTCTGTTCCTCTTTTTTTTTAAAGGTATTTCTTTTGTAAAGGAGCCAGCTAGACTGAAAATCTTCCAAAATTCTGTACAAATGTATAATATACAAATATACACAAGGCTATTGCCACAACCTAACAACAACAAGTGACAGTGGCGGCTTTGGTGTTGATAACCACTCCGAGCTTCTCAAGCCCCAGGAGAGGGACACAACACAGGCTGCAACATGGAAAACACATCACATTTACACTATGTACACTGAAGTATAAAAATCCCCTTGCCCCTGTTCACAAACCTCCAGGTGGGAAGGAAGGCTATTGATCAGATACCCACATAAGGGCTCCTTAAGGTGGAGGGGAGCCTGCAGAACCAAGTGGCTCACCCTAAACTATGAATAGCACAAGGCATGCTCTCAGAGACACAAGGTAAGAGCAGGTTGAGGAGATGGCTTGCTCCCTGTGCACATCTTCACTTCCCCAGTCTCACTCCATCTCAGTGAACCGGGCAAACATGACTTTCCGAACAGCATCTTTGTAGGAATCGGCACCTGACAACCCATATGCACTGCCTTTGGCTCCTAAGCCAGCTCCTTTTAGCCAGACTTGAGCCTCAATGGGAGCTGTGACGCCTTGACACTTTCTTCCTAAGCCTGAGCCTTCCCACCAGCCCATGGCCTACAGCATCTTGTTGCCAATGTTATTGTGGTCAATGCCATCTTTGGTGGGCTGCTCGTAATTCACAGTGCCAGCATCAAACTGCTTCTTGCGTTTGGGCTCTGGAGGTTCTGGAATTCCATACTTCTCTCGTCTTTCTGCAGCCCGATCCCGGTATTTCATCTCCCTCTCCCTTAGCTCCAAGGCTTCCTCTTTTTAGTATGTGGTGTGTGTTGGGGGACATCTATATGGGTGCAGGTCCACATGCACATATGTCTTCAAGTATCTGGCCCAAAGTTGATGTGTGCCTTTCTTGATCATTCCCTATTTACTGAGGTGGAATCTCTTGATGAAGCAGTAACAACAATTCTGACTAGTCTAGTTAGCCAGCTTGCTCCAGAGAAGCCCTGTAGCTTGAGTTTTCCTGCCTGGCCCACAGTCAGGACAAATCTCTGTCACCCACCAGTCCCACAGCCACTCAGACCCAACCGAGTAAACACAGAGACATATTGTTTAAATTGTTTGGCCTAATGGCTCCGGCTTCTAGTTATCTAGTTCTTACATTTTAAATTAATCCATTTCCATAAATCTATACCTTGCCACATGGCTCGTGGCTTACTGGCATCTTCACATGCTGCTTGTCATGGCAGCGGCTGGCAGTGACTCCCTCACTAGCCTTCCACTTCCCAGAATTCTCCTCTCTCCTTGGCTCGCCTATACTTCCTGCCTGGCCACTGGCCAATCAGTGTTTTATTTATACAGAACCATATCCACAGCACCTGCCTCTGCCTCCAGAGTCCTGCCCATATAGGTGGCATCTGTCCAGGTTTCATGTAGGTTGTAAAGATCTGATCTCAGGTCCTCATGCTTGTGCAAGTCCTACACAAGCTGGTCTGTCTCCCCTGCCACTTTTTTTCCTGTTTAATTTAGACTCAACTCCTGAAACACTGTAGACAATAGAGGTGGCACTTTAGTAGCATGAACTTGTCTCATTATAAGAAAGAGGCAAGGGGAATATGGACACAAACACACTGAGATTAGGCAAACAGAAGAAGAGCACATGACCTGAAGATAAGATAGACATTATAATGGCAGAACTGCAGCCTAGGGGTCATTGTAGCCAACAACAGCTGGGAGAAACCAACGCCAGATTCTGTGTGAGCATAACCTGCTGTCTGTCACCATGATGACAACTCTGGAAACTTTCTTTCAGGTCCCTAGGCTCCAGAATCAGGAATGCCTAAATATTTATTGTTTCAAGTCACCAAGCTTATAGTCATTTGTTATGGCAGCAATTGGAACTTACTACATATTCTAATTTTCTACATTAATAAATCCCTAGAAATGTGAATATTGCTTTGCAATCAAGTAATAGTGTGTAGATGCTGGAAGAACTTGGGAAAGTATGATAGCAAAAGCCTACATTCTCTTGAAAATACTCTTGGTGGAAATAGGAATTCTGAAGAAGATGCTGCTGAGGGCTCAGAAGGAATAGAGGAGAAAAATGGATGTTCTCTATAGTACTAGAGAGTATGTATGATTTCATGAAAGGAATATTGATGGAAAAATGAATGCCACGAGAGGAGAAATAGAAGTGGAGAGGCAAATAGGAAAAAAAGGCTGTGTCAAAATGTTATAATGAAACTATTTTCTTTGATAGACAAACATTAGTACTAAAGGAAGAAGTAAGAATGTCAGATATACTGTTAATAGAGGGGCAGGAGCAAAGAAAGAGCCTGCTATTATTAGAAACTAAAGGGAAATGAGTCTTTATTATAAAGAGGTATAAAATTTGGCTGATTTTTTTCTTTTGTGTCAGAAGTAAAATATATGAACTATGAATTTAAATATTTAGTGGGGTGTAAGATGTTACAAGTGTTAAACATGCAGCCTGGCTTCCTCCTGCTGCTTGCTCATAGTAAGTAAATACAGGAAGGAAGGAATAAACTGAGAAAGGAACTGGTAAGTTTAATGGAGCCAGTGCTGAATAATCAGAAAATTATAGTCTATCTACATTGAGAAAAAAAATTAGTTAAGGCTATTTCTCCTTTCTTCCTTCCTCTCTCCATCCTTTCTTCTCTCCCTCCTTACCTTCCTCCCTCCTCCTCTTTTATTTTTCTGCAATAGAAATTTAACCCAGGGCCTCTCATACCCCAGGCAAGCATTCCACCACCCAATTACATTCTCAGTCCAGAAATGTGTTGCTTAACTTTTTAGGACATGGTTTCTTTATTTGGCATGGCCTGGAAGTCACACTCTGACCTACAAGTTGCCCTGCAACTTATGATTCTCCTGCCTCAGACTTTTAAGGGCAACGATCCAGATTTTTATGCCACATCAAATTGAAAATGTTTAGATGAAGATTCATTGTAAGACAGCATGCCCTTAGAGGGCCAAAGGTAAAGCTAGACACCAAGTTATTTAAATATTAGAGGTATGTGATGCATGAAGCTGCTCAATGTCTCAGCAGGAACTAGGACCACAGATTAGGATATACTGGACCATCTGTGCATTTAATGCTGAGTCCTCATGGCACACATGGGAGACTAAAAGAGGTCCCAAGACTATTCTGTCATCAGAAACCAAGCTACATGAGGTGGGTATGGAACACAATGAAGAAAGGCCATGAAACACTTTATATTCTAGACAAGAAAGAGGCTAATGGAATTGCTCAGCTGTGAATGAATACTAACTTTCTAAAAAAAATTTGTTTTAAACACACTATAACTAAAATAAATAAACAAAAAAGCATGCCAGGGCCAGAACCTTGAGTTGAGGATAAAGCTGCAGACCCAGAGGTCATCGCTTAGGGTGATAAAGGATTGTGTTCACTTCCTGAAATGTAAATGGAATTTCCCTTACTGCTTTTTGAGCTTCTTTAGAACCACTAACCATATTATTTCTTTCATCTTTTCCCTTCTTTTAGAATGGAAATGCCTGTAACTGTTGATTATACCTGCTCACTATTGTATATTGAAGGCATACTACCATAACCAAGAAGACAGGTGTGCCACACAGATTCTTCTATAGTCTTTAGAGAGAACATGGCCTTGTCAATCCCTTGATTTTTTTTCTGTCCTCCTAAATGGTGAGAAATAGGTTTCTATTGTTTAAAGTCACCAAGTGTGTGTCTACTTATTATGGCAACTCTGAAAGCTCTGGATAATGGAGTAGACGCAGGGTAAGAATGCACTCTTACCATGGTGTCCTTTGGAATTGAAGCACATGCCATACATCATGCTTCAGGTAAGATGGATTCTATATACAGCTCTGGTCCTATAAGACTTAAGGTGGCAGAGAAATTCTCATTGCCTATTGTTAAACCTCTTATTACTCTGTGAAACAACTCATTACTTCCATGTTTATGGTGATGTTTGTATACAGAGGCCAACTGTGCTGACAGTCCATAAAGTTCAGCATACATGATCAGGTACAAGGCACAGTACATGGTAGAGGTATGTTTACTGCCAGCTCTGGGGGTGCCATGCTCACTGCCAACTCTGGGAAGCAGTGGGCCTATGCCTCTATCCAGCAGCATGTAGCCCAGAAACCTTTTTTTTTTTTTTTTTTTTTTTTTTTTTTTTTTTGGTCTGTAGTAGCAAAAGCTAAATCCATCACTGTACGGCTTAGAGACATCTCCATGTCCCATGACAGAGAATCTGCCATGCTGTAGGTCACGCCCCCATGCTGCAGTGTCTCTGTATCATGGCTCGCCTGAGAGACACAACTAGTTAATTATTTTTAGCTCTGTTTTAGAATCTTTTTGTTTTGTTTTGTTTTTTGAGACAGGGTTTCTCTGTGTAGTTTTGGTGCCTGTCCTGGATCTAACTCTGTAGACCAGACTGGCCACAAACTCATAGAGATCTGCCTGGCTCTGCCTCCTGAGTGCTGGGATTAAAGGCATGTGCCACCGCTGCCCAGCTGGAATCTTTTTTTTTTTTATTAAAGACTTTCTCAGGTTTTGGCTGGAAATTCTTGCTACCACATCTGGGTGCCAAAATGTAGCTGTAAGTTTCTCTGGTCCCACCCAGCCCCGGAGTCCCACAGCCGCTTATAAAATAATCACTCGGAGGCTTAATATTAATTACCAATTCTATGGCCTATTGGGTCAGGCTTCTTGCTAGCTAACTCTTACAGCTTAACTCAGCCCATTTCTATTAAGTTATGTATTGTCATGTGGCTTTGTGGCTTACTGGTACTTTCACATTTTGCTTCTCCTGGCAGCAGCTCACAGTGTCTGCCCCACTCTCCTTTCTTCTCCGCTCTCTCCAGTTGTTATGTACCGCCTAACCTCATTGTCATCATTGGCCAAATAGCTTTATTTATCAACCAGTCAGAGAAACACATATTCACAGCATACTAAAAGATATCCCACAGCATGTATGGGTGAATCTACTCTGTGATGTTCGCATGCAGAGGAGATTAGCCAATGTTACCTTTCTCAGAACATATCCCATGTCAGTAAATAGTGATTACTGTGATTTCTTACAGTGGTTCTCAATCTTCGGGTTGCAACTCCTTTGGGGAGTCACATATTAGATATTTACAATACAATTCATAATTGTAGCAAAATTAGAGTTATGAAGTAGCAACAAAAATAATCTTTTGGTTGGGGGGTCACCACAACATGAGGAACTGAATTAAAAGGTCACAGCATTAAGAATACTGTGTGTGCTATGTTCTCAATGATGAGAAAATGTCCCCCAAAAGGTACTAATTAGTGCCATCTCCAAAATAACCTTAAAGGCCACGGTTTTCCAAGGTCATATCTCTCTTCCGCGCTCTTTTCCAAACAGACATTTCAAGTAAACACTGCTCCCAAAACACATTTAAGAATGGAACTAGATTTATGGGTGATCAACTGCACAGCCATGCTCAAAACGACACTTTTACATGGTCAAAACACAGATTAAACATGAACATCCCCTGAAGCCATGTTGTGAACTTAGATCAAACGCAAGTTACACATACCCTCCACCTAGAGAAAGGAGATTGCACAGCCTAGGGAACGTAGCTCACATTATTGCTGGCATGGAGATTTCTTTATTGTGCTTAGTTAGGCTCTGTTCAGAGTCTCTGCAACCTCCTGTCTGGTGACAGAATGTTGACCCAAACTGCCTTCCACCAGCAGGGAGGAGAGAGCCCTGTCATAACCCACAAGGAATTTTTTCCCTTGCTTTTTTAATCATTTCAAACACTGCTGAATACTTTCTCTCTTTCAGGAGCGGCTTCTTTGTTCTCAGGGTTATGAAGTGAAGGGGAGGGGAAGGGCAGTCTGTGCTCAGCAGAATTAGATGCTGTTTTGCAAGATAGGCAGGAGAGTGGAGCCTTCTTCCCGCACCTGGTAAAAGGCTCCATCTGGGGACATTCCACTCTGGGCATGATGCCTCCATCTAGACTCATCCTGATGCTCTGAAAATACCTAAATGATAACACAAATCCAGGAGAGAAAATTAAATTCATGATGGGTTGACTTAGAAAGCCTCAATTAGGTAGCCCAAATATTTCTTTTGAATGGTGACTAAGCCAGCACTTTAAAAACAGCAACCTGAACTACAAGGGTGTGAATGGAAAAATCAAGGCACAAACAATCTATGGGAACAATCAGCATATTTAGATATGAAGATTAAATAGCCTAGTAAAGAAAACTTGACTCTTGGTAAACTTTAGTATCTCTCCATTTAAAGACTGCTGTTGAATTTCTTGTTTCTGTTTAAACTACATAGATAATATATAATTAGGGAAGCTATAGGGTTTTAAAGAGGAGGAGTCCTGTTTTGCTTATCATAAAGGATTATGGCTGATTTCCACACAAGAAAAGACAAACTATTAAGAGACAAGCATAAGAAACTGGGTGTGGTGGTGCATACCTGTAATCCCCGATACTTAGGAGGCTAAAACTAGCATGTATAAGGGCCTGGGTTCATTACTCCTTATTAAAGAAAAAAGACAGTCTAGGAGGAAGAAGGGAAGGAGGAAGAGAAATGGAAGGAAAGGCGAGGGAGGAAGAGGAAAGTATAATAAACTTCTTTATTCCATTTTTATGACATGGATGTCTTTAGATTGAAAAGCCAAAGATGCAGGATGAGCTATGTGCTGATGAAGCAAAGATGGTCATGTAGAAAGGTGATTGCACAGAAAGGCATGATCTAATTCTCAGTCTGAGTGCGGGTGAGTGGGTGGCAGGGAGGCCTGCCTGTCCATATCTCCTTTCCTCTTCTATGCTACATCCCCTCTTCATGGGGCAGGACCCTTTCTGAAATGGAGGTCCTAGATCCCACAGTCAAACAAGGTAGGCCAGAGAATGCCTTGATGGTCCCCTATGACACACAAAAGCTAAAGCTATAAGTAATATTTTTATGCCTTTGAGGGGACAGGAGTTGGGGGTTCTAATAGCTATCTGATGGAAGAGTAATGTTAGCTTCTTTGGGCTGCCTTTGGGGAGAATGAGGAGCAAGAAGCAGGAGGGCTGAAGGAGGGGGGAGCAAAATTGGTTCTTATTTATGAGCCCAACAAGACCATTTGACCCATTTTTGAGGGGGTGTCCTACACCAGACTCTGCATTATTTTATGCTTACATTTAACATCCGCACAAGATGAAGTCAGGTAGAAATAGAAATTACGACAAATTAAAAGATTTCACAACACACCGTCCATCATTGTTAGAGCCAAGATAGGAATTCAGTCCTGACATCTTTTTGCATTACTCTCTGATAAAATTCTAACCAAAAACTGAACACCTTTCTCTTGAAAATCGTAACTGTCACAATGAGATTTGATATCAGCACTTGTTTCAAATGAAGGTTTGGTAAAATTATAAAGCAATTAAATTAAGCAGAATTTTATCCAGTATTTTCAGAGATATTGCCTCAGCCTGCAGTAGTGTACATAATCACCTACCTCAGCTCTCTAAGAAGGTTTACCTTTTCTAGGCTCCACAGGTGTGAAGAAAACTTAATTATATGCATTGTGGGTGTTCTTTTGACTTACCATACATCTATAATGTACTTAATTCTATGTGGGGACACAATGAAAGCTGTGCAAGTAATAAGTGAATCATTAAATTTGGCAGGAGGAGAGAATACAGGAAGAGAGAGGTACCCAGATGAATGTATAAAGATCTAGTTGGTAGAAAGAATGTAAACTCCTTCCCATTGATGCTACAGATAAGGGACAGAACATGTAAGAGAAGATAACACTATGAACAAATGTGGGAGAAGGCAATTGCTATGCGAATAACCTATACACTTCTTGGTATCTAGGGCTTTTAAGCCTCAGACCTTTCCCAGCTCTCTAGCCAATTTCCATTCTCTTAGGCACCTTTCTCTGTTCCATTTTTTCCCCCCAATTCTTTGTTCCAGGACACAAGAAACTGGAGCTCAAATGTATCCTTTATCAAGAGGGAAGTTGAAGACAGAACCTCCCTTCACCCTGACCCCATTTTCTCACATGTTGGAGCATGCTAATTGATTAGGGTAAGGAGTTTCTAGTCATTCCAGACACTCATTCACTTTATCTGTTCCAGAAGTACTATCCTCCCAGTAGACAGTAGAGATCTGGCCAAATCCTTTATCATGTCAAAGAACAGCATGAATCAATTATTTCTGGTTAAGATGAGCTGTGAAAGAACAATTCAGAATAAACACGGGACAGTGCTTGCTGGTTACTGGAAATGAAGACTAAGAAGCCAAGAGGACCACAAGTCTGTAGACAGGAAAATGAGGAAAATGGTCTCCATTCATTTATGTGACACTGAGGTCCAGTCCATAGTGCAGGAGTGGTTCTTGTCTTCTTTCTCTATCCATTCATGCTAGCCAAATAGAATCCCTGTCCTTGACCCTCAGGTTCTCATTTTCTTTTGCTTCCCTTATAGTTTGTGAGTTTTGTAAACTAGAAGGAATGAGGAGCTAGGGATGTGGCTTAGCCGTTAAGTGTGCTTGCTGCTCTTCCAGAAGACCTGTGTTTGGTTCCCAGTACCCAGGTTAAGTGACTGATAACTGCCTGTAAGAACAGTTCCTGTGCATGTGTCATACACATACATACACAAAAAAAGTTAAAATGAATTTTTATAAAAGTTTGAGTAGTGAAAAAAAGAGAAATGGTAAAAATGTCAGGTGGTTAAAAAAACAGTAACAAAAATCTTTACAGACAAGTTGTTGTGTTGGGAGGTGAATAACAGTAGCTATGAAAAGATGGCAGAGTAGGAAAAGGAAGAGAAAGGGGATTTTGTAATGTTAATTTGAATTTTATAATGTTAATTTGAATTTTGAATGAATTTCTTTTTTGTTTTCCTCTTTGAGATGTAAGTTTACAGATATGCTAAAGTTTGCATTCAGCCTGGCTTCCAACCTGGAGGAATTTGAATGAGATACAACTTAAAACCTGTACCACATGGGTGCCAGTTCGCAGCCAGGTTATAATTACATGACATTTTCTGTATGGGCATTGTATAGGCACCTAAATTAAGATAATCATCAGGCTGGTACGATCCAGTCTGCAAAGAATTTAAATTCCACTAAAATGTTAATGGAAGCTGAGCATGGTGACACATCTCTGTAATCCCAGCTACTCTGGAGGCTGAGGCAGAAAACTGGGCATGGCTCACAGGCCTGTAACTGGGTGAACAACATAAATAGGAGGATCCTGGGAACTTGTTATCTAGTCAGTCTAGATGAAGACATGGTAAGCTATTAATGAGAGAAATTATCACACCAAAAGGAACTTCTCTTAAATGGGGGTGGGGTTGGGTGCTGGAGGGATGGCTCATCAGTTAAGAGTACTTGCTACTCTTGCAGAGGACCTGGGTTTGCCTTTTGGCGCCTGTATCAGGTACCTCACAACCACCAGTAACTCTGTTTCCAGGAGATTCTGTGCTCTCTTCTGACCTCTGTGGGGATCTGCACATGAATGGCCCCCACACATACACATAAAATCAATAAGTCTTTTATACACACACACACACACACACACTGGAGATAGAGGAAAATTCTGGAAGTTGGCCTCTGGCCTTTACATGCAAATTCACAGAATAGTATAACTCCACAGACATGTACACACACACACACACACACACACACACACACACAGTGGAGATAGAGGAAAATGCTGGAAGATGGCCTCTGGCCTTTACATGCAAATTCACAGAATAGTATAACTCCACAGACATGTACACACACACACACACACACACACACACACACACACACACACCCTAATAATGGGCTGAGAATGTAGTGTTATTCTAGTATACATAATGCACTGGGTTCAGTAATTTGCACTGCAAATGAAAAAATATAAGAAACAACAATGGCAAACTTATAACAACACAGGGTTGTAATCTGTGAGGCCATGTTCTATTCTTTACATATGCCTACTCCTCAAATATATCCTGTGAATCCTGTGAGATTAATATTACCCTGTCTGATGGGGGAGGGAGTACAAAGAGACTTTGTTCTTTACAAAGGAGACCCATATAGTCAATAGCAGATCTGGAATTCTGGCATAAGTCTGTCTGAGTCCAAAAACCTGCTTGTTGGATGCAGAAGTTATTCAATCGTTAACTAAGAGGCGGGAAAGAAGTGAGGCACCCCTGGGAGAGGCCAACATTCATCACGGGTTGGAGAAGGAAAGCCGGTGAAGGCCAGAAAGTTGTTTAGAGTGTGTCAGAAAGGTAGAAGGCAAACTAATATAAAGTGGTGTGCTATTTCCCAAAGACAAAGAATACAATTTGGCAATGTCATGAGAGAGGGAAAAACTCAGGGCAAAGCACTGTCATGAATCTGTTCTCTTTAGTAATACTAATACTGCCCTCCAAAATGTGGGGCTCTATAAAGTGTATGCATTTTGAGCAAAGTATATACTAAGTAGATCCTTTATTCCATAAAATGTTATTGCAATGCAAATTAACAGAAAAATTAAGCAATGAAACAATGAATCTGAGAGGTTGAAAGAAGAAAGGCGAAGCCAGTTGAGTTGGAGGTACTGAACAACTGCCCTGGCACACAGCTCATTTCAGTTTGAGCTTTTAAACATGAATCAGGACCAGCTTTCTTGCAGAACATGTGAACTTTGCCCTCCAAAGTTGCTCAGTGGGTCGTCCCTGAAACTGTGGCAGTGACAGCAATGTCTTCCATGTGAGAGCATGGAAGAGTAGACACAGCACAGTGTTGGGTTTAGAAATACCCATGTCCCTGCACACATCAGTCAGTGATCATGGTTTCAATAAACATAAAATTGAGGGGAATGGATTAGATGAAATTTATTATGATTACTAGAAATATTAATTCACAATCATATTTAAAACCTCTTTTCACAGGCACAATTACATTTCATGTTAATAGTGCAGATGATAAAGTGTTAATATTATTTATCTTGGTATTCTTATAATGAAGTTTTTTTCTTTGTTGTTGCTTTAACCTGAAGTTCAGGAAGTTTAAATAACTTGTCTGTATCTAGACGACTAGTGACTGACTACTGGAGTCCCAAAATGAAAATTTGCAAGGTCAAACTCTATACAGGCTTTGATACCTATAAAAGAGATGGAAGACTGAAGGGGACCTCTATGTGTTCCTCCTTCCTGAGATGTATGTGTCCATACCTTTTAAAAACACTGGTTTTTCCAGCCATGGAAACCCTTATCCACTCATTAAAACTGTGATTTCTGTTCTTTAAAGTCTCATGAGTTATTGTTTATTAAATTTGTAAACGTGTGTGTAATTGAATTTCTGGTACATCAGCATTTATGTAAATTTTATAACAATTGCACAAACAACTGTAACACCAAGAATAGTGTAAAAACTCTAGTAAAGCACCCCAGGTATATTAAATAAATATGCAAATATGTATATTAAAGTGAAATTTTTATTTTCTTTTCATGGGCCCTCCTTGCCACATAGTATCTTGGTATCAGGATGATTAAAATTGCAGCTTATATGGTATAGCAGTCACTTACTGCTGTTAGCATTATAATATAGTTGACAAAAGCAGAGGTACTTACACGAGGTACACAGAGGTACTTATAGCTGAGATTCAGTTTAACATGTGTGGAGTTTAGCTGGTTATTTTTTATGTAGCTCTGTTTCTTTTTTCTTTTTTTTTTTTTTTGGTTTTTCGAGACAGGGTTTCTCCGTGTAGCTTTGCGCCTTTCCTGGAGCTCACTTGGTAGCCCAGGCTGGCCTCGAACTCACAGAGATCCGCCTGGCTCTGCCTCCCGAGTGCTGGGATTAAAGGCGTGCGCCACCAACGCCCGGCTGTAGCTCTGTTTCTTTAGACCTGAATTGGAGATGAAAGCTCTTTCTGAGTTATTATGATGGTGAAGTTACATTGTAGATGACTTTCTAAATGGTCTTATTGAATGAAAACCATGGAGACAGAAATTTGGGTTAAAGCCGTAGAAAGATCAGGGAAATACTGAAAGCCACCAGCTAACCTCACCTCACCAACTCCGCAGCTTCCAAAGAGTGTGACTTCCTATCTACCCAGGCTTCTATGCCTTGCTTTTCTGCTCTCTCATTGGCTCTTAGCCCAGCTATCACTTCCTCTTCCAACACAGCTCTGTCACTGTCTGTCTGTCTATACAGACCTCCAGGTCTCTATGATTGGCACTGGGATTAAAAGCATGTGTCACCACACTTGGCTCTGTTCACTATTGTGTCCTTAAACACAGAGATCCTGCCTGCTAAGGGATTAAGGGCATGTGCTGCCTGACTTCTTTGTTTACTGAAAATGGCTGGCCTTTCCCTCTTGATCTCCAGGCAAGCTTTATTTATTAACACACAAATAAAATATCACCACATTTCAGCACAAATAAAATATCACCACATGACGGAGAAGCATGAAATATTTCATAGCCCACAATTGATGATATGTGTGATTTGATATTAGTCTACTAGACAATTATTAAGAGAACAGGACATGATAACAATTTCAGAAGACAGATGTGTTTAGTCTGATCAAGCCATCATACAGCACATAACAAAGAATTACACTACCCAGGAAGGACATATCATTTGAGATGTGTTTTGTTTTAATGTAGTAAGATAGCTCCTAAGACTAGCTAGTTTGGGAGATAGGTACTCACTTCATAGTGCAGGCTGGCCTTGAACTCACTATGTAGCCCAGGCTTGGCTCCAATTTGCAGAAATTCTAACTCAGCCTTCCAATAGCAAGGATTATAACTGTGAGCCATCTGAGACACTTGTTTTAAATTCATTGATTATATATGTGGTAGAGACAAAGTTTATTAAAATCAGGAGATTGATTTGATTGTATCAATTTGCATTTAGGGACCTATGGTCAATAAATTGGATCTCCTTTTTCTTCTTTTCCACTGTGGCTTTTATAGCCTTTGATCAATATCTGGAAGCAGTTATCTGTTAGCAGAAACTAAACTGATTGACATGGGTGTTGATGCAACTTTGCTGGCTTTGCAAGCTAAGAATTTATTTGAAAGTAAATGGACATGAATACCCTCTTACTTGCCAGATACAATTTAATCATGTAGTATATTATGGTCATGAAAGTGACATACCATGTGGGAGTGATCTGGGTTTGTCACTTATTGGTCTGGGTCCCTAGACAAATCCATGCTCTCCAAACTGTGATCTCACCAGTAACATAATGAACAGTAATAATATTAACTCATAATTTTGGATGATAAAGGAATAATAACTTTCTTTTAAAGCACAAACCCTAAGTGTAGAGATGTAACTAAGGGGGTTCAATCCAGATAAATGTGGATCAATCTAGTATCTCCCCTCTAAACATCTTGCAGTTTCAGATGTACACCAATATTTTATGACTTGTTTCCATTATAGTTTTGATTTTTCTTTATTGTTACATGATGTTGAAATTCTTAGCAATTTCTTTAAATTCTTGAATCCAGATGTGATGATTCATGCTTGTAATTTCAGCATTTGGGAGACTGAGGCAGAAGGATTATTCTGAGTATGAGGCCAGCATAGCTTACATAATTCTAGGCCAGACTGAATTACTACTGTGAGACCCTGCCTCAAAACCTAACCAGAACAACAAACAAATTGAAAAAGAATTAAACCAGTTAGTTTTGTATTTCAGACAAGAAATGTTTATTTTTATGGATATGTAGGGTAAATAAAAACAATTGTTCTCAGTTTCCTTTTTTTTCTAGGTAAGAAACTTCAAGAAACAATGGCCACAATTCAGAATCAAGATAGAAATGATTTTAGCATTTTCAGAGGCATTTTAGTAACATAAAGTCGTTTTAGAAAATTCTTATAAAGACGTGGGTAAAGCCACAAGCAGAAAACAAGATAAAAATAAACCTTGTGTAAACCACAGATCCCACAATTCAATAGAGGAAAGCAATGGGTTGCTAAGAGCAGGAAGCAGAGGTATATGCTGTTTCTGACTCAATTCACACTGACAGCTTTGGGGAATTTCAAAATGCTTCTTATTTCCTTGGCAGAGACAAGAATATTATGCGACAACAGTACATTGAAATCATGAGGCCAGTTTTTCACATAAATAAGAAGAATGTGCTGAGGGCAAGTTAGGAAACAGCCCCATTCAATTGTGAGAATCCTGTGGCAACTCAGATTCAAGAAACAAGACCCAGCATATGCACAGCTAGCCATTTCCCATCATCCAAGGGTGAGTGCTAGGGAGGAGAGCTGGGACTTCCTGGGATTCTCAGAGGGAAGAGAATCAATAACACCAGCAGCAGAATAAACGCTAAATGAACACTTAATGAATTGAGAACAGACCAGAAAGCCAGCAGTAATGACATATTCCAGGAGTGTTGGAGAAGGGGATTGTGCAGTTGGCCAATGAAGCACAATGTGCAGTTACATCTTTTCAGTGAACTCCACATTTGATTTATTTTTAAAATTCCAGTGCAAGTAATTTGCATATTGAAAAAATGAAAAATGCAGAAAAGGAAAAATTGATTTAGATAGTGGTGTGTGATTTTTCTCCTGATGACACCATTTTCTGTCCTTTTGACCTAAGTGAGCTAATTAAGCCTTATAGGCTGGGCTGGTCAGATGGCTCATTGTACAAGTGTGACAGCATGTGTCCTATGCCTGGAGCTGATGGTAGGAGAGGACTGAGTCCTAAAAGTTACCTTCTTCATGAGGCAGGGTCTCACAGTAGTAATTCAGTCTGGCCTAGAATTGTGTAAGCCCTGCTGGCCTCACACACAGAATAATCTTCCTGCCTCAGTCTCCCAAATGCTGAAATTACAAGCATGAATCATCACATCTGGATTCAAGAATTTAAAGAAATTGCTAAGAATTTCAACATCATGTAACAATAAAGAAAAATCAAAACCATAATGGAAACAAGTCATAAAATATTGGTGTACATCTGAAACTGCAGGATGTTTAGATGATGAGCCCATCAGTACACCATACACACACACACACACACACACACACACACACACACACACACACACACACTAAAATAAATAGATCTTTAAAAAACTGGTAGATCTCATAATGAAATATCATATTCTATAACTGTTTGTGCATGTCTCCTCTTTTTTTTCCCAATGTTTGTGTAACAACAAATACCAAATGTTATTTGCTCAGTTTTACCTGTTATTTCTTTTTGTTCTTTTGTCTGTGTTAATCACAACCATTTTGAATATCAATCAAATCTCTTCATAAATATCACATTGGAGCTAGACATAGTTGCACATTCCTGAGATCCTAGCACTGGGGAGCTGAGGGAGAAGGATTGCTAGCAGTTTATGGATATTCTAGCCTAGAGACAAGCTCTAGGATGAGAGACTTAGTCTCCAAAAGCTTAATTAAACAAATATATATCATTTAATGGTTACATAATATCCAGACACAATTATTTTTTCACCCTCTGTCTATTTTCTTTTGTCGATGAAAACTTAGATTTTTTTCCTCTACCTTTCTTGTGAAAATGTGGAAATGAAGATTTCCCTATGAAATTTTGTACACAATTCTTCAAATTCTGAGAACTCTCTGTTTTATTGACCTCTGTCTACCATTCTGTAGCCACTTCAGAGTGTCATGTAAGTTTCCCAGGGACCTGGTAGATTCAGCTTTTAGTACTCCTTTGGGATGTCATTCAGCCTTACTTAACTTCAATTTTTGTCCTTTGAAAATGATCTCTAGACTGTTCCCAAACTAATATTTTTTATGATATGTTTTGAAATTCTCTGTTAAAAAAATCAAGTTTGATTTAAATCATTCATTAGCCTTCACATCAATAATTCCACCCAATTTTGCTCCCAATTCATACAACTTGTTATCAATTCAACCCATTATTGGCTCAGTCACTTCTTAGTCATGATCATGCTGTAAACTTGGGGATTCATATCTTCTTGTGGTGTGTATTGAAGTCTCTTCAATTATATGATAAGCCATGAGGGCAGAAACACAGTTCTCTTTCACATCTTGTCACTGACTTCTTTTATTAACCTCTCACAATGTTTCTTGTTTTTGTTTTTGCTTTCCTGATATAGGGTCTCAATATATAGCTCAGGCTAGTCTCAAACTTGCTATCCTCCTGCCTCAGCCCACCAAGTGCTGGGATTGCAGGTATGAGCTACCCATTCCAGCGTGTGTGTGTGTGTGTGTGTGTGTGTGTGTGTGTGTGTGTGTGTGTGTGTGTAAAATATTAATGGGCTAGGCTTCTTCAGAAAATCAGCAAACAAAAAGGAAATACACAAAAACTTTAACAAAGCCTTGATAAAATTAAAAAAAAAAAAACAACTGGAGGTGCCTTTTAATATTCATGAAATGTTAGCTTTCTCACTACATTAAATCTAGACATCACCATCTTGCAGATGGTCAGAACCCAGAGTAAATCAGCCTTCAACCTGATAGAAGAAGAATATAGAGAAAATATTTCAACAGAGAGGAACTGAGGCCAATCTCTGCAATGCTCAGAGTGCCCCAGTGATTGATGTGTATAGCCTTCTTCTAGATTACATACCTGTCGCCAAATTTCAGCTGTGGCCTCTGTAATGCACCTGCCAAAGAGAAACAGCAAAGCAGCCTGGATTCACTCTCGACACTAAATTCCTCTCAGAAATGCAGCTTCGAAAAATGTACACACCCTCCCCATTAGCCATTCAGGGACTGTGTCTAGGAACAGAACGTCTTTTAGCATTAGAGACCTGGTTTGCCTGAGTAAAGCTGTATGGGTTGTGTTCTCTGAGGATGTTTTTCCATATTTACAAGAAGTCTTAGCCTCTGCTTGTCTTTTTTTAAAAAAAGGAAAAACAAAACAAAACGACAAGGAAAACAGTCCTTTCTGCAGTTGCAGAGTGTTGGTCACTTGTCTCATCCTGTTCTCATTCCTAAGTTAAAGGGGACAAAAAATTCATAGTGAATATTGGCCATTGTCAAGCTACTGTCCACCACAAGAAAAATCGGACTACGGAGACCCAGAAAGACCCCAGTTTCAAGAGTTTACTATCGGGCAAAGCAGTGCTTTTGTTCTGGGAGCCAAACATTTCATTCATGCTGCAGATCTCTGCTTCTGGTCACTGCAAAAGTCTCGGTATGTTTATTATCAAGGGCTTTTGGATGGCTTCTGCTCTCTGCCCATGTGCCAGAATCTTTGAAGAGAGCATTGTTCTTGTGCAATGAATTCTAGTTCATCAGGACACAGAAGACTATTCCTCCTCTAAAGTGCCCTTTTAGAACCCAGCCGGTGGTGTAGGGTTCCTTCAATCGCCTATCAGTAGACACTGGCTGTGCACTTGTATGTGTGAGCACATGTCTGTGAATGGTTTTTTAATCTGAAAGGGATGTCACTTAGCCCTGGGAGTAACCTGTACTGTTGCTCATGGATGAAAATGTGAAGTTCATTGTGGTTTCAAAGCTTCCAAGTATCCTCCAATAAAGTTTCCGACCAGCTTCCTGCCTTGTAGTTTTCTCCCAGAAAGTACCAAGTTAGGTGCCAATGAAAACGCAGTTTTTCCAGGCTTCCCTGACATAAACATTTTTGTGCACATTTTTGAGCACTGTCGTTTTCATTTTAAATTGGAAGTGACATTTTGCCCTAGACCATCGGAAGGGGGCAGTCTGCCATGGTCAACCACAGGTATTACCCCTTGCTACCAATAAGGGATCATTTTGTTGATGTCTCCAGAATTTGAAAACCTCTGTTACTTTGAATCCAGCTTTTAAAGGTCCCTTTGCAAACCCTGCCAAGAGCCAAACTGTATTGAGAGAGCCAGTGTTTCATTTGCAATTGAAAAAGACAACCCTATCATTGAATGAGGACTCTAAAGGAAAGAGAAAAAGCAAAAGCTGGAAAGGAAGAAGCTCAAGGAAGGGTCCCTTTAACTCTGGGAGATACTTTCATCTTGAATGTCCATTGTTTCTTAAATGCTCTGCTCAGTGCCTGTCTTGGACCCCTTGGCTTATAGCTGTGGGTGGCTTGAAGTCAAAGTTGTAAACCAGGTCACTTGTACTCAGAATGTAGCCAGTGGCTTTTTGCCATTTGTAAGTGAGAACAGTGGGCACCTCCCCACAAAGCGAGCAAAAGGGCTGACCTTTAATTGATTACCGGAAGGGAGCCTGACTTCTCAAAAGAGAAGTCAGGCCAGTTTTGACATAAAACAAAGCCTTGGGCAGAAACTGGGATACTCAACTTAGGAGACAGCTCAGTGCATGCAGGTGGTGAAGCAATTGGTTTGAAGGTAGGAAACGGTAACAATTGGCCAATCATGGGGATTGAAGGGGTGGGGGGAGGGGAATGTAGAGAGGAAAGCGGAACATGTACCAACCTTTGCTAGAGGAAACATTATACATTATCTTTAAGTATGAAACCAGGAACAGTGGAGGATTTGAGCAGTTTTTAGGGTTTTAACTATTATAAAAGTATATTAGTCGAAAGGAGGATATATTACACACACACACACACACACACACACACACACACACACACACACACACCAGTTTTACGATAACTAGAGAGGCAGGTGTGACTTCCCTTGTCCCCAAGTACCTGGAAGTGTTTTTAAAGTGCCTCCCTAATGAGCAGGGAGCAGATTTGAGGATAGTGTTATGATGTTCTTAACCATCTGGGAAGCACAGGTCCAGCAGTACCACCCCTGTGAGCTTCAGTATTTGTCTCCTCTGAAATGCAGAATGGCAGAAAGAACACAGTTAAGTTTCTAAGCCAGGCCGGTTGGTTAAGGCCTTGAGTCCATGAGTCATACACTCAGCAGCTGTGAGATCTCTGCTGGATGTTTCACTTCTCCCAGTCTCATTTCCTCCTCTTTGTGGTAAGATTATAAAACCTGATTTACAGGAATGGGTGTGACTTATTGAGGAAGAGTGCACACATTCAACACAGCTCACTAGTAAAGGACAGTGCTTATTCAAGGTAGTGTTTCTTGAACTTTCTCCACTTGGCAACCTTTTGGCATCCAGACTTTTATATGATCCCCCGGTATGTCAGCCTAGGAAACAGGTTTGCAAATCAAACATTCACTGAGAATAATTGGCAAAGACTTTTATTTTAAAACAATTATTTACTGTTTTACCATTTGGGGAGGATGAAACAGATTTGTATACTAATGAGATGGATCTGCTTGTTTATATTTACATAAACCACCCAAACTTGGCTGAATATTTGGTACTACCATACACAGAGCATGTTTTCCTTTTCCAGAGTTGATCATTATTTCACTTTTTTTTTATAACTATCAAGGCTGAGAGCTCTGTTTCATGCAAATATGCAAAACAAAATGGAAGATTTATTGTTGGGACCATTTTAGAAACTGTTGGAAATTCCATCTTACTCTGTCTTAATGAAACTCAAGTTGGAACTCATACAATTACACAGAGTTGGTGCTGGTATAAACATCTGTGCATGTGTGTAAGCCAGAAGTGAACATTGAGGTTTTTTGCTGTGATATTTTTCACCCCCCCCCCACCCTGTTTTGAGACAGTGTCTCTCAAGAGCACAGAGCCCCCCCCCCTTTTAAGTTACAAACCCTTTGGCCTATTGCTCAGGATTATTTTTTTATTTATTTAATATTTTTATGTTATAATTAACTTAATTTCACATATCAGCCACAGATTCCCCCATCCTCCCTCCTCCCACCTCCCAGAGCTCCCCCCAATCCACCCTGGCTTTTTAGAGCCTGGGGCCTATGCTGGGACACTTTGCTCAGCCTTGGTGTAGGGAGGAGGAGACTGGACCTGCCTAGGCTGAGTCCACCAGGCTGGGCTGACTCCCCAGGGGAGACCCTGCCTTGGAGGAGTTTCCTCTCTTGGCAAAGTGCCAGCAAGTCTCCTGGCTCATCTATCTCTCATCCCTGCATTCCACGCATGGTGGCAACATACATACCCTGGGGATAGAGACCTGGTTTTCCATGGGTGCAGGGGTTCCAAACTCCATCTTCATGCCTGAGCACCAAGTACTTTACCCACTGAGCCCTTTCTCCAACACTTAACAGCATTTAAAATCCAACATTCTAATATAACATAATCTGAAGATATCCAAATTTGTTAAGGAATCGTGATAGGAAAATACTGAAACTCTTTCATTCCATAATTTCACCATCATGTTTCTAGAAGGGCTGAAGACATTGTCTAGAGTGAGCACAGCAATTCATAACATATGGTAGTCTTAAATCTGAGCCCTGCTGTTTCTGTCAAGGTTCAATTGCACAGACTCAGGTGTGACATTATGTGCTCTGCAAAGTGTACCAGTTGATCTCAGAGCCAAAGCTGCAGTAAAGTTCTGCAATGCATATGGGAACTTGGTTCTAGAAACATCTTGGGTTCACTACATACCTGATTTTGAATTGCTGGTCACTATACATTCAGAAACCTCTTACTGTTGTCAATTTTTGCATGACCTCCCCCTGCCACACACACACAGATTCAGTTGTTTGACCTTATATGAGATCTTATTGTGTAGTTGCAGAAGGTGGAAACTGAGGAAGACTGAGTGACTGGGATTCTTGCTACTCCTTAGTTTCTGCTAGTATATTTAAGCTCTTGAATACATTCTTATTTACCACAATTTATTGTCGATCATATGTGTATTTCTTAATCACTTTGGTAGGACCCCCTTTTCACTCTTTTACTATTTGGTTCCAAAAGACAGAGATAACAGGATCACTGAGCCATATGAAATCAATATGCCAGGAGAGAAGTTCAATTCCCTCATGGGGTTTTGCAGAATATTGCTGCTGTATTCTCATCTTCACACACGAGGCAAGACAAAGTGTCCTCTGTCTCTCTCAGGACAAGACTTTACAGTCCAATTATTTTTACTGTCGGAAATCATTCTCTTCATTCCTCGTCAAAATTTACCTCTTTAATTTCAGCTTGTGCTATGCTAAATAATTCTCTCCTCTCCTACAATGATTTGCTATGTGCATATACTAAATCTCCCTCCCTCTCCCCTCTCTGCATTCCTTTAATCAGTAGATTTATTTTTTACCAAAACACATGCCTGTGCCTTTGCCCTCAGCATTCACAGGCTCCTCAATCACTATATGAACTAATTGGAATGTATCTAATATGCTCTTAATCAAAACATGTGAATTTTAGCCTTTGATAACTAGCAAACATTTAAAAGTCAGGATACAATGACCTGACTAAAAGGAACAGGAAAATCTTCCAAGATTCATCCAACTTTCAGTAGAGATTTTCTATATGAAGTCTCTGTGTAACTGGGAGTTCCAAAGCACTAGGCTTGGCCTTCTATCCCAATTAGACAATAAAGAGAAGATTAATTGCTGGTGGGAAATAGAGAATGGAGGTGTAATCAATGCACATATTGGGAAGAGCATGTAAATAGTTCAGTAACCCCAAGGTCATCTTTTAGGTGATGAAAGAGGCTTTAGATTGAGAAGAGTTGTTTTATTGATACAGAGATATGCTATGTGTAACTAAAGAACTAAGCAGTCCTGGTCAAGGTGTGGTCTACTGATTATTGTCTTGTTCTCTTTCTGCAAGGTGTTTCAATAAGAAATTGCTGTTGGTTGAGGGCCTTGGTGTGGTTCTTATAAGATGGTCACTTCAATTTCAGTACATAAACTCACCAACATAGTTAATTGCCCTTGACTAAAAGATAATCTCCTCTTCATGGGTTCTTTGTTTATTTGTTTGTTTGTTGTTTGTTTTCTTCTACTTTTTTTTTTAACTTTTTCAAGACAGGGTTTCTTTGTGGAGCCCTGACTGTCCTGGAACTTTGTAGACTAGGTTAGCCTTTAACTCACAGAGATCTGCCTGCTTTTGATTCCCAAGTGCTAGGATTAAAGGTGTGGGTTTTTTTTTTTTTAGAATCCAAGGTGACTCCATGTTTGAGACAATGGCTGCTATCCATGTGCTTTCAGCCTGGAGAAGGAATGAATAAGCTAGGTATCCCTGGCTTCTAGATAGATGCTCTGTGAGTGTTACGATGTTGTGCAAAGAGGTAAATTGGCACAAAATGAAGGCACAGATGTCCGGCTTTATCCTGATGTTAGTTACATTGGGGTTCAAGTGAAGAGGTAGTGCTTTTAGTCAAAGCATTTTCTAAATGACTGTTGTAGCTGTAGTTCAACAGTCACAGGGAACAACTAACTGTATTTGCATTCTACATTACAAAAGAGATCCTCAGTGTCCTGCAAGATCTGGACAATAATAAAAAACAAAAACCTGTGATTTCTCTGTCTTCTGATAAAAGCACAAGTGTCTGACAAACTGGGAAAAACGTATGCCAGAATTTAAAATAAACACTGCTTTTGTTGTTCTAGTTTTCTGGTTGATTTTTCACTTACTAAAATATATTTTCCAGGATACCCTTTTATTAGAATTATAGTTTTTCCAATTAATGTTTTTCTGATTTTAATAATAACTTTAAAAGGCATTTAAAATTAAGAAAATTTACTATTTTATATGACTGAACATGAAGGAATAGGGAACCTTTTAGAGGTGGTAGAGCTGATGACTCATTGATGCCATGGATGGGAAGGATTTCTCTTATCTTCCAAAAAATGAAGAGAAGGCTCATACCTGTTGGTCATTCCCTCTAGATGGTAAAATTCTGGCTGAATTGCTTCTCATGTTCCCATTACCTAAAGTCAATGTCCTAAGAAAAGATAGATTATTATTTTTTTATGACTGAGTAGATTTTTACAGGAATCTTTTAATTCTCAATGGGCAGTGACAGGTTGCATAGCTATTCATAGGCCTATGACTAATGTACATAAAATTGAATTCAAATAAGTTATACTACATCTGATTTTGTGTGGTGCAGGAGGAAGAGAGTGAATTAGTTATGTGGGAATGAAAATCATTCTTCTCTACCCTCTGAAGGTTAAGTCTGTTGAAGTCAACAACAGTAGACGGGCTGACGGGAGTAGAGACAGATTTAGTATCATGCACATGTGCAGGAGCCACATAAGTTGGAAAATCAAACAAGAGGCAACTGGTAAAAGCCCTTGTGCAAGAAGGAAAGCAATGGGACTTGGAGCTCCTGGAAGGTGGTGACAGCAATTTTAGAGTGTGAAGACTGGAAGAGCATTATGAATAAAGCTTATTTTATGCAGATAAGATTTGTTCAGGCCACCTGGCAATGATGGTGCATGCCTTTAATCCCAGCACTTGGGAGGCAAAGGCAGGTGGATCTTTGAGTTTGAGGCCAGCCTGGTCTACCAGGCAAATTCCAGTACAGCCAGTGCTACACGGAAAAACCCTGTCTTGAAAAAGTAAAAATGAATGAATGAATGAATAATGAATGAACAAATAGATAAATAAATAGCTGCTCAGGTCATGCCCCCAGATTCTGTTCTATCCTGTGCTCCTATCTGTCCTCTACTCCTTATTTCACTGTGCAAATTCCCTATGCCTACAAGGCTTTCTTTATAAAAGGACAGTTTTTGAGGCCATTCCTGTGTCCATCTCTGTCCAGGCATCGCTAAATTTACAAAGCAATGTATTTTGGGTTTTTTTGTTTGTTTGTTTGTTTTTGTTTTTTGTTTTGTTTTTTTGTTTTTGTTTTTGTTTTTTGAGACAGGGTTTCTCTATGTAGCTTTGTGCCTTTCCTGGAACTCACTTTGTAGACCAGGCTGGCCTCGAACTCACAGAGATCCGCCTGGCTCTGCCTCCCGAGTCCTGTAATTAAAGGTGTGTGCCACCACCGCCCGGCTCAAAGCAATGTATTTTGAAGTAGAATATTCTCATCTTCTACACTTAAGAACACCTGTGATTATGAAAAGGAAAAAATAATTGGGGGATAAATACTTAGTGAACATCTATGAGGGTTCTATACTATAGACTAATAGTATACTTTGAATTTTATTTTATATCCTGTCCTGTACAAAAGTACACATTCCAGGCAGATATACATAGAAGACAAAGGCCCTGGTTAATTAAGAAAATATTTTATTCATAGATTGATTCATTCTTATTAATTGGTGTTTTCCTTTTAGTTTTCATATGTCTTTGTTTGTTTTGAGATAGGATTTCACAAAGCCCAGGCCTTATACTCAATGTGCAGCTGAGAGACTGATTTGAATTCCTGATCATCCTGCCTCCATAGTCACAAATACTGGGATTACAGGTATATAACATTCATATCTGGGCAAAAAAAATATTTTTAAAAGTCTATTTATTATTTATTTACTTATGCTAGAGAGTGTTTTACTTGCACATGTGAATGTATATCATATAGGTGCCGGGAGGAGGTCAGGAGAGGGCATCAGATTCTCTGAAACTGGTGTTACTGACAGTTGTGAGCTTCCATGGGGTGCTGGGAACAGATCCTCTGCTAAGGCAGCAAGTGCTCTTAACTGCTCAACCATCTCTCCAGACCCATATAAAAAATTAACTCTAAGTTATAAAATAGTTTTCTTGCTCTGTTTTCCTTTAAAAAAAAAAGCAAAATAAAAATTCTCGGGGTATTCTGCTGTCAAGCTCCCAGCATTTCATAATACAAGCACAGTTGTGAAAGGTGAGTCTATGGTGATTCCCAGCACCTGTAAAATAGGCTTGTGATAATACATATGGAAGAGAATTCCTCTGGGGGGGGGCGATATGAAAAGAAGAGTGGAGAAGACCTAGAAATGCCCAGGAGACCAGAGTTCTGTGCTCCGGCATCAAATGGACAGCAGTGACACCTGTGATTTGCTTTATGAAGTAAAACATTGATGGTTTGTATAGGTGTTGGCTATATACCTGGAGAAGAATTTCAGTAGGAGAATCTTCCCTCCATTCAGGCTCGATGGGAGAAAGGCTCTATGTTTTGCTTCTAATTGACTAATTGACACTCCAGCCATCACTGTGTTACCACTGTGTTGTTAATACTTAATATTGACCCAATACTTTTTTTTTTCTTTTTTTTTTTGGAGCTGAGGATCGAACCCAGTGCCTTGCACTTGCTAGGCAAGTGCTCTACCACTGAGCTAAATCCCCAACCCGACCAATACTATTAGGAGTGGTATTTCTACACCATCATTGCCCATTGCCCTTTATCATCTGTAGTTTCCTTTTTTGTTTCATATTCTCATCCCACATGACATGATACATCAAAGCCCTTAATATCTTTGAGAAATTTTGGAAGTTATTCTTGGCAATGAAAACCAAGTCTATTTTTGATATCTGAAATATGATGTGTTATTCCTATATATTTTAAGGGAGAAGAAAAATGACATTTATTAAATAGCACAGCCTAGTGTGTACTTTAGCATTTTAAAAATGGTATCATATAAGAATTCTCATATGAACTCTCATAGTATCAAATATTGATTGCTGTATATCAAATATTTACTCCTCACAAAACTATCTACCCATGTAAACACACACACACACACACACACACACACACACACACACACACACACACACACATAGACTTATTCTTGCTTCCCTACCTACATATGTTATTATGTATATTTAGTCTTGTCTTACTCCTGCTTCCCTCCATAACCCATATATGTATATGTGTGTGTGTGTGTGTGTTGTGTGTATAATATATGTTTGTGTGCATGTATATTAAGTCTTGTCTTATTCCTGCATTTAATTCCATACCACCTCTTCCAGATCCACTATTTCTTAACTGATTAATTTCTGAGTTGCTTTTATTATTCAAATCAGAATCATATTTTCAGAAATAGTTTTCCTGATCCTTTGGGAATAAAAAGATATCCTTTGTTATTTCAAAGAAATTCTACACTATTTTGTGTTTGTAGGCTTCGATGTCTCTTTGCTTGAATGTTCCATGAGCAGCCTGATATTATCAGTGTGCATTCCTGGCACATAGCGAATACCCAGTTAATATATGCTAATTTATTTGTGTTCATTTGAGTTGTACAAATGTGCTCATGTGTAAGAGTGTAGATATGCACATGCCATAGCATCTGTGTAGATGTCAGAGTTTAGGGATCGAAACAGTTTCTCAGATGTACAGCAAGAACTTTATGAACTGAGCCATCCTGACAGCCCCATTCCTTGGGTCTTAATTCAATAATGAGTCCATGTTTTTCAGGATTGCTATAGACTTTAACTATAATTAATAATATGAAAAGCACAAATTATCTCTACTACCTTATGCTAAAAAGTAAATGCACTCAAGAATATATACTTTAAATAAGCACCTTATGCTGTTCTGAAGCAGATGTTCATGAGCTGCCTTTTGAGGAATATTTCACAGAATGTGAAATTACAGCTATCCAGAGACCAATGGAAAAGTTCAAATGTCAAATCCTAATGGCACATAACACAACATCTGCACTAGGACTCACAATTTTTGGCTTCTGTTTTCATATCATTCTATATCTTGTTCTTGTTTTTGATTGGTTTTAGTTTTGTCCTTTCTTAGACAGGGACTCATTCTTTAGCTCAGGCTGACTGGCCTGAAACTCAGGAAAATCCTCTTGTCTCACCTTCTGGGTGCCAGACCTATATCACCAAACCTGATGCCATTTTTTTTTACGTGTGGCATTAAATAACGATGCTAAGAAAACCAAAATAAATCAGTCTACCACTTTTTCTGCTATTCACAGAGATCAAATAGTTTGCCTAAAGGTAGCTCCTGTGCTTAAAGAAAAAGAAAAAGGGAAGGCAAAAACTTCCACTTCATTTGCTTCCCACAAGCTGAAGAGCAATTTCTACTGAGTAGGATTCCAGTCAATTGCTCCAAGATGGGGCATTGTCTGCACATGAAAGAGCTTCTTGGAAATGAAGTCAATGCAGTTTACTGAGGGTGCTGCACAAACGCGGGATGGTCTGACTCATGCACAGGAAAGCGTTTCCAGTTATGTTAATACCCATTTGGCAGCTGCCTCCCTAATTGCCTAAGTCAGTTTGGAGACATTCAGGAAATGTTAATTCTCTACAAATATAGTTATTCATAACTCAGTGTCAATTTTTTCACCCTCAATAGAGATGGGTCTTTAGATGTCACTGGCATTTGGGGACAGGTAGTTGTTATTTAGTGAGCCTTGGGGAGTCCTTGAACTCCCTGCAGTAAAATCAAGAGAGATAGGAAATGGCATGGGACTGAAGTAGCACATGAATGCATCTAATGAAATTCAGGCATCCTTCATTGGCTGCCTTTCAGTTTGATGGCTCCCATGCACAGGTTGTACCAGATGGTGCTCTCATGGTCTCTATCAATGCCGGGATGTCATGAAGAAGGGGAGGAGAAGAATGGATGAGAAAAATAACGCCGATCTGCACAGCTGAAAATAATTATGATTGCATAGCTAATGACCCAGGGAATTAGACAAAGCCAAGCTCATTGGAACTCAGGCCACATGCCGGCAAGTGTCACAACTTAATGACAAAAGATGAATTGTTTTATCTCCTACATTGTAACTCATGACATGGTGGTGATTCTTATTTCTGAGTCACTGTGTTAGAATCAAGACATAGGGAGATGTGTACACTCTCTGTCTTTTCATTTTGAAAGGGAATTGAGACAGTGGTCACAATGGACTATTAAAAATGTCAAGAAGTCTCAGTAAATACTGTATTGATATTCCTCTTGACCCACAGTGCAAGTGGGCAGGAACTCACAAGATGTTGAAAGTAGCCATTAAAATATAGACTGTGCATTCCTTGGAGGGTAGGGTCAAAGCTTGGCCTTCTTTTGTGATCATTTAAAGGCATTTATTGAAATTCTGCCATGTATGTGGCACTCTTTAACAACATGTGATAGAAAGATGAAAAAGACACAGTTCCCACACAGGCTAAAGGAGCTCACACTGTGTAAATATTGATTGGGGGTGGATGACTGATTGCTGTTCCCTATGGAGACCCTGCCAAGGTGTCTGAAATTCTCGCTTATTTCCATTATAGCTGTGAAAGCTGATATTCAAATGCTGATAGTTCAAGAATATATACAAGTGAAATTACAAGTTCACCCTGTAATTCAGTTGCTTAGTCATTTAGCAAATCTTTATTGAATATTGATTATGTATAAGACATTGTGTTTGCCACTAGGATAAAAGTAGGGAGTAATATTTTATTGTAATTATAATATATGAATACATATCTTGAATAATTATGGTTTTTTTTGGTTATTTTCTTCAAAGTGCTAAGGATTGTATCTACATTGCACTCAAGAGACATGCCAAAGTAGACAGGGAAAAGCTCACAAGGCCTCAACCCTACACAAAGAACTACAGGAAACTAAGGAATACTGTGTGTGAAAAATAGTCTTCCCTAGAAATCATAACACAGTTGATTTTTTTAATACCAAATGGTCATCCCTGAAAACACACATGTGAGTAACATTATACAGACTGAGTAGGTTATATTTAGGAATATATGTATATACATATTCAAATATATATGTAATAATAATTAATAAAAGAAGCCATGAATTTGAAAATGAGCAAGGAGGGGTATATGGGAGTGTTAAGAAAGGGAAAAGGGATGAAATTATATTATAATCTCAAAAATCTCCCAAAACCATAAAGAAAATCTTTCAAAAAGAGATGAATAGTACAGGGGTCACTGTAAGAGGCCATGGAAGGAATCACACTCAATCTAATGTATAGAAGAAACCCATAGTAGAGTTAGTGACTATGAGAAAAGTCTATGAGAAATAAATGGAATGAAGAACATACTATCTGTGAGTCATACAGTTAAGAAATTGCAAAGAACTTGCTATCATTATTTTGAGTGCTAAATATCACGTTTATTAAAACACACACACAGAAACACACACACACACACACACACACACACACACACACACACACACACACACACACACACACCAAATTAAGGGGCTGGATAGCTTAGAAGTTTGGCAGTGAAATACCAAACATTTTAAGTCCGTGTAATTGGTTGAAATCCAGCCAGAACTGATAAGAAATGCCACTCCTCCCATCTGCTGGTTTATGTAAATGAGTTAGTGATCTCATTTAGCCTACTAGGGGACAGTTGTCTCTATTGCTAAAGCAGCCACTAGGCTGGCTTCTAGCCCTAGTCTTAGGCAAATGTCTTGAATTGAGTTGTGGGTTACAATTTAGCATCAGATGTGCACCCAAGAACCCCAGGACCAGAGAGCTGGACCAGGACTAGACATCACTACAGTTTTATGTCTTTTCTGATGGGATATTATCTCACCCCCAAAGACAAGTTCCTAGACTCCTGTAACTACCTGATTCCTTTTATGTACATGATCTGAGATTTCCAAACCTGAAATATAAAAATATGGAAACTAAATGGATAGGACCTTGCTTCTATTTAGCAAGCACTTTTAGGCTTTTTTAAAAAACCTATTTCAGATAATAAGAAAATTCAGATAACTTTTAAAACACTTATAGGGGTAGGATGTCACAGATAGACTATCACATAAAATGCACTCATTATTAGTGACCATGCGCCATAAAAATAGAGAAGAGAACAGAACACTGAACTAACCAGCCCACTTTGGAATCTTCTTATTGTTGCTTGTTAGTTGTATAAAGCCTAAAACATCATGTAAACTTTCTATTCCTCATGTCCTCCATTCACAGTATGTAAGCAATAGAATCCCCATTCATCAGAGTGTCGTAAATTCATGAGCAAATCATACACACACGAGTGCTGGGCTTATAACAAGTGTCATGTACAAATTATCTCATGCTACTGTGTTCCCAAAACTGTACTTAGTGTTTAGAAAGCACATCTGACTTCTGCCATAGTGCTTAGACATAGGCACTGTACAGTGCCATCTTATAGATGAGAACACTAAACTTCAAAAGTAAATGACAACTAATAGTTCAGAAAGATTATCCCATCTGCCTAATACTGAAAATGATCTGTCGGCCTTACTCCATTGCTTGAGCTCTCATCACAGCTTAGAAGCATGTAACTCAAAGAGTACAGCTCAAAATTTCTGGTTCTCAGTTGAGTATGTCTTCTGTACGCGACAGAGAACCAAAGTAATTTTCAACTTCTGACTTTGTCAACACAAAGGAAAAATATTTGCAATTTATTAACTGCCAATTTCAGTGAGTCTTTACTAAAAATTCACTTCTTTCATAAAATTTTAGCTCCCCTTAGATAGTTATTTGCTAACTTCTGTGATTATAGCGACAAAATACACTGGCAGAGTGGTTACTGAAAAATTTTGAGCACATTTCCATTACTCGGGTTTAATTTTTTTACTTTAAATTTCTTTCATAGCTGTGAACTGGTTCTTATTCTGTGGTGTTTACTTATAGGCAAAATACATATTGTATTGTTATGTCAGAGCAGTTGTGACCATGCCACTTTTTTTGTTTTTTAATCTCTTTTAGATTTAATTAATTAATTAATTAATTGTATACATATGAATGCTTTGTCTACATGCTTGTATATAAACTATGTGCATGCCTGGTGTCCACGGAGGTCAGAAGAAGTGGAACTGAGTTATAGGTCACAGTGAACAACCATGTGGGTGTTGGGAACTGAACCTAGGTCCTCTATAGGAGCAGCAAGTGTTCTTAACTATTTAGCTATCTCCGCATCACTATGACCATAATGTTTTAAAAGACAATCATTCAAAGAGATTAAAAGGTGATTGCAGGCATTAGCATTTTGGTTATACTGTTTATATCAGTGCATGTTCACAATTTAGTCACAAATGAGTGGTTGATAGAATGATGTGGCTAAGCTAATGGCTCCATGACTTCAGGGCTCCTGAAGAGATGGGCCCTAATGAAAGCATTCCTCAAAGGTCTGTGAGCCAGGAAGATGGGGCCAACCAATGTTCCCATATCATCATTCATATTAATCTGATTAACTCTCCCAGTCTCATTTGCAAAGTGCAAGGATCAGGAATTTTGGCAACCATCTGGGTAGCAGAACTCCCTCCCCAAGGACCTTGTAAATTTCTGCCCATATGTTTCTTGTAAAATTACATTGCCTATTTCCTCAGCTCATGTCTGCAAAGATGACCAACCAAATAGATCTGTGATGGGGTCTTTCAGCCTTTCAGGACACAGCAATGCTATATATGGGGGGGGGTGTTGTTATTCATATATAGGATATTATAGAAATTTTATTGATAATATGAACACTGAGAATAATGACTGCATTAGGCATGGGAAGACATTATATGACATAAATCTTTTAATATACAGAATCATTTTTTTAAAAAAATAAAAAAGGTCCTAGAATGATAAGGTACACAAAAACAGTGGCTCCTTTTATCGAGCAGGGTAAAACCCTAAGAGTAGGTTTTCAGAATGTGAATCTGACAGCATCCCTCCTTTGGGATTTTTTTTTTTATCTGTTTGGATGTAGGTACAGGTGTATATGCATGCACCCATTTGTGTGGGGGCAAGTACACACAAGTGTGGCAGATGTGTGTAAAATCTCAGGAGCTGACTAACTTTTGATTGAGTCAGGGTCTCTCATCCATCTATAATTTTGCCACAAAGGCCAGGCTAGCAGGTCACTGAACTTCCAGGGATCTACTCTGAGCCTCACAACTCACCCTCACTGGGATTTCAGGCACATAGTGCCATGCTCAGCTTATTATGTCTGCTGTGAGGATCTGAACTCAGGTTCTTGTGCTTGCTAGGCAAACATATTGACTGAGCCATCTCCCCAGCCCTACGCTGCCATTTTTTCACAACTCTAAACTAAGAACATTCACCCAGGAGTGATTTTTTTTCTTTTCAATGATGTCAGTGATTTTCTTTATCTCATTTCCCTGGAAGATATGTCTTAACTTGCCACTAGGTTTTGTGAGCTGAATAATAAATAAAAGTTTTCCTCTAGAGTTGCTCTAAGGAGCATATGTTTGACTCAGCATCACATCCTTTTCTGCAGGTTTCAGTGTGAGCTGGAATACTTATCTCCTTGAATTCATCAGAAGCTACATGAATCACAACTGTTTTTTTGAATATATACTGCACCTAACTAAGCAGAGATACTAACACCTAAAACACCTAAGAGGAAGAGATACTAATTTCCCAGGATATTTCTATCTCCCAAAGATTTGATGAATGGATTCAGGGTTGAAAGCAAGAAACACATTGGGCATCATATGTAAAGTTATTAAAATCTCTATCTTGTTCTTAGACAACTAAACATCCTAATGTAACTGGGTAAGAGTGATTAAAGCTGCAGCAATGTAATATGGATATTTTCTCTAAGTATAACATCACCACCCCATCTGTCATGGAAGAGAGATAACTTTGGCCCATGACCATGACAATGAAGTAAGTAAAACAAAATAGTGATAGCTAGATCAGTGGAAATAGTAAGGGAGCCATTAACACTCTCTAGCAGAAGAGAGGGGCATAAGGATCCTGATGCCTTCAAATGGGATTCCACCATCTACTACCGCCTTCCCATAGTTAAACCTGAGGGATAGTGGGATTTGTTAGTATACAAGAACAGGGAGAGGTTAACTGAAGATAGAATTCCATGATGCAGTTTCCATGAGGCCATCATCAATGGTGGGATAGGACTTTAGTACCATGTAGATATTTTTTTAGCCACCCATACAGATGTATGTAACTTCTTCACTTATGTTGTTGTAAGCTGAGAATATCCCTGTAAGTAAGCCTAACACTCATTGATTGTTGAGTTGGACTTGGGTGGAATAATTTCTTTGATGCTTCATTGGGACACAAACTGGGATGAATAGGCAATTCTTCATGTTTTCCCAGGAAAAAGTTAACATTCAGTTCTAGAATTAAATAGTTTTCAACCAACTACACTTTGTGGGAATGGCAGGGCCTTTGGCCCAGCCTGCTAGGCTCTATAATGAGTAATTCAGAAGAATTTCATTGGAGTATAAGAATTATCTTTTGTCCTATAGCAACACGCCCAGAAAAAGACAAGGTCATAGTAGGTGAACAGACCTCTAGGTTCCACTTGGGACCAAACATAAGCTGTATAAACTCTCTTAAGCAGACTCCACCTAATTAATTTGCTACATTTGTCAGTGCCTGCTTCTCTTCCATCACGCATAGTCCCTGGGAACCAAGCTAAGACAACACAACAAATCTCATTTGTGCAAAACTTCTGTGAACAAAGTCCAGAATTTCAAGAAAGCATCTTTTCTGTGAAACCCAAACAGTTCCAGCTGCTCTTCATGCTCTTAATACCTAGAACTTGGATACCAAGGAAGAGAATGGTGTCTCATGTACTTCTGCTCCCACCATTTGAGCTGTTTGCTAGGAGTCTGTTATGCCATTTGTTCCCCAACCTGTTTAAGTTGCTGATTTGTTATTATAATTACATAATGTAATTATATAGAATATAAACTGATGCAACGTCTGTGTGAAAATAGAGAATTTCATTGCCATGGAAACTAATTGGGGTGTTTTAGAAAGATCCAATGAAGGAAAATGGCTCAAAAAATAATTTAGGATGAACAAAATGGCTTAGTGCATAAAGGGGCTTGCCACCAAGGCTGACAATCTGAGTTCTGTCCCCAGAACTCACATGGATTGAAAGAGAAAAAGGACTCCTATAAGTTGTCCTCTGACCTCAAGTTGGGCACTGTAGCATGCATGTACACACACACACACACACACACACACACACACACACACACACACACCTGCAAATATAAATAAATGTAAAAACATATTAAAGTACGTTTGAAAATTCAACTGCAAAATATTTAGGAGAAGAATACAATCTCAAATGTCTTTTCAACTTTACAATCAAAACTGAAAATAGAAATCACAGATTGTTTACCATAGGTATGGTTTGTGAAAGATAAATCACAAAAACACCACCTGTGTGTGTGTGTGTTTGGGGGGGGGTGTTGCTCACAGCCTGTTGGCCACCAGTCCACTAGGACAAAGGGTGAGAAGTGGTGACAGGAAGCTTTGTATTCGGTCCATGAGCATGAATGGAGACAGCCTTCTTGGAGACTGCTTTCAGTGAAACAGCTCAACTTTACTCCAGAGTATAAGGAATACATAGGCTTGGGGAGTCAGAGGACAAATCCTAATTCACATTAGGTGGCAAAATCCTATCACAGGGCTTAGTATGTGGCAGTAGGGTCCTATAGCAGAGCTCTTAGCACAAGTCTTATAGCAGGAATCTGTGCCAAAGGTCAAGCTAAAAATAAATCAGGCATCTGGCTTAGAGACAGATTTCATATCAGGTTAGTCCTCCAGACCTGTGGATATTTTCCAGATAAGAACAGGTAGAGACCAGGAAATTTCACTGGGGAGGGAGGGAGTTTTCATGTTGCCAAGCTTTTGGAAAAAAAACAAACTGCCAGGCCATGATAGACTACAACCTTGACCAATGCTTTCCAACAAACACCAATAAGATGTATGTGTGGCTCCTTTGTAGAGTTTTTGTCCACCTTTGGATTGAATTCCCAGCACCACAAAAATGGGATGTGGTGATGCAAACCATAATACCAGCCCTCAGGGGGATCCCAGCCTCGCAGAAGGAGGAGGATCAGGAGCTAAAGGTTATCTTCTGCTACTTAGAAAGAAGTTCTTAGTCTTCTAGTTAATGTTGTTGTACTTGTTATGGATTTTAACTAAGTAAAAGCGTGAGCGATTTGGAGCTGAGAATATACTTCAGTGGTAAAGTGTTTGCATACTATGTGTAAGGCCCTAGGTTTGATACTCAGCACCACATAAAACAAAACAAAAACAACTGACAAAAACATTTAAAAAAAGTGTTAAAAGTATAAGATTTACATGATTTAATTTGGAAATTCCTGATCTAGCCTGCTTCTTCCAGTAATTCCAAAGGGGAAGAGGAAGCATTTTTCACCACTGCAATTAAAGTCATTCTTTATGTTTCAGTATTATGTATTCTTTGCATCGTGCTCTAAATTGTAGTAAGATTCTGCCAACTTACTATTCTCCATTAATCACTGCACATTGATGACTCATGTCTTATACCCAGAACATATTTGAACCTTGGTTGTAAACTCTTTCATGCCCCAGACTAGATGTTTTCTTTCCAACTTTGCATAGTTCCTGGCAGGGGCAGTGAAGAATCAGTGAAAGCTTGAATGAATATCTTGTCACTATTCTCAGAAATCTCTGTGTTAATCCTAGAGAGTAAAATATTAAATTACTATAAAATTAAAAAGTCATGGAGTATTTACTTAAACATTCTACATGCTTTTTATTAGAAAAGTCTACAAGACTCATTCTATTGTTCTGGCACCAAAAGAATTATGGAAATGAGTAAGATATGCAATGCATAGAGTAAAAACATGAATGTATTCACAATTTCATTAATGAATATTGTATTAGCATAGATCAATCAGAACATGGAACTGAATTCTTACCATTGTTATAAAATGACAGTGTGTATAATAAGTGATTAGACCTGAGTTTGAGAAAGGAAGTTATTGATGCCATGCCCTTTGAATATAGACATTGAAGTTAGACAGATGTAACTAAAGGTCTCGATTCTGATGTTTGGACTTTTTGGATCATGGCAAAGCTATGGAACCTTTCTCATCTTCAGTTTTCTTATCTTTAAAAGACAATCATGATTGCTCAGGGAAGTTTTTGGGTATATTGTACTTAAGCAAAGTTTTTGAAACATTACAAGTACTTGGGATCTCTAAATTTATTAAGTAGGCTGTAAATATTCGAAAGTTTCAAGTGGTAGCAATTTAATTGTCTTAGATGGTAAGTCTTAAGGTTAAAAAGGATGAAGAAAACAAGAGAAAGCATTTGTGAGCATCAGAACAGTGTGAGCTGTGCCAATTCAAGAACTGTTAATATACAAAGAAGAGCAAGAAGACTGGATCATCCAAAGAAAAGGAGGGTGTGGTCATGTGAAGATGAAGGGACTATGAAGCATCTGGAAGTTCCGAGGGAAAGAACAACAGTTACTGTAAGCTGGAAACTTCAGGCACTCAATTTCAGAGAAGACTTTGGGTTTTAGGCAATAGTCCCTTGAAACTGTTTGTGCAACCCTGGGATGCATGGATGAGAAGAAAAGAGAGGAGATTAAAGGAAGACCAAGCAACAGATTCAATAGCAACATCTTTGCATTTGTGAGAGCGTGAGCTAATGTCTGCAGCTGCCTACCTTACAACATCAGATATAAAAAAAAAAATCCTTATATCTTCCTTCTATTCCGGTATGGCGTCTACAGTACTTAAGTAATTTGATTTGAAATAATCTTTCTTCCTGTGCGAAGTGCTCTCAGCCACCTCATTAATTTTGATTTTATGCTCAATAAAGTTTCTGTTATTTCTGCAAATTTCATATCTGGTTAGGCTCCTGGAGTTCTGCCCTTTTCATCTTGTATTTAAAGTACACATCCCTCTGTTAATGTTCATCCATTTCTATTGTTACTTCCATGAAGTCACATTCGAGCAAGAAAACATTCTATATCCCAAGGAAACCCATGTATTTCTCATTCTCTGATCTCTGTGGTTCGTATTATCCTTCACGAAGACAACCTTTAAATTTTATGAATATGTTCATGTGTGTCTGTGTTCATATGTTTATGTGTTCATTTGTGAGTGTTCATTTGTGCATTCATGTTGTATATATAATGTATATGTGTGTGTTTACAAATATGTTCATGTGGAACCTTAGCTGTCAGTCCTCAGGAACCATGCACCTTGTTGGTTTCAGATGGAATCTATCACATGGTCCAGAGCCCATCGGGCTAGACTGGCTGGCTGACAAGCCACAGGGATTCACTTGTCTTTACCTTCCCAGAACTTTGATTACAAGTCTGGGTGTGTACAAGGGTACTGGGGATTGAGCTCAGGTCCTCAAGTTTGCAAAGTGATCACTGTACCAACTGAGCTCTCTCTCTGGCCCTCTCGTTTCTCTTTTATATTACATCTGTAATTCTTATATTTGCCTTTAAGAATAATATATTTTCACGACTTCTTTGAGAATTTCATACAATGAATTTTGATTACATTCACTTCCCATTTCTCCCCCCCCCCCCGCGCGCCCCCCCCCCCCCCCCCCCCCCGCCTCCTTGGCTTCCTTCCTGATCTATCTACTCTCCATTTCATGTCCTCAAGGTTTCTTTTTTTTTTTTTTTTTTGTCTCCTTATAACAAATATCTTGGTCCTCAGACTCCGGCAGCCTTTCCTCCCCATTCTTCCTTGATGTTCCTTGAGCCTTGGGTGTAGGGGTTGTGTTATAAATATATTAATTGGGGAAGGGCACACTAGAGACATTTGTTTTATGCATTTTGGATAAGTAAATATTTCATGTGAAGTTTTATTTCATTAAACCATAGCTCTTAAACCTTTTTAAATAGTTTTTTTCCATAAATTACATTCCATAAATGTAAATGCAGTGCTTACCATGTGCAAAAGGTGGTAGAAAATAGGAGGAAACAGGCATGTATGCTTCAAAGTTCTTAAAATATAGGAAAACAGACAACAGGAACCAGTAACTAAATCCAATTCTTTCTAAGCATGGTAATTTATTAGGCTGCTTTAGGGAGGTAAAGTCCTTGGGAATGATTACAAGGACAAGGCAAGATGTACTGGATAGAGAATCTGGGGAGTCCTTACTAGTGAAACAACATAAGAGGTAAAGAGAACAGGAAGTGATCAAAGAGCTTATTAATTCAGGGGAAGAGTGGAGGACCTGCAGCAGGAGCAAGCTGTCATCTTTGAGGAAAAGGAAAAAACAAAGTGTGACTGATTTCAAAAATACAGTGGGCAGGGAGACTGAGGCAGACAGAGCTGACCTTTGTAGATCATTGACGCAGAGTAAGCAAAATGGAAAGGGAGGACAAACTTATAAAATATACACACATATAGCCAGGCGGTGGTGGCTCACACCTTTAATCCCAGCACTCGGGAGGCAGAGCCAGGAGGATCTCTGTGAGTTCAAGGCCAGCCTTGTCTACAGAGCGAGATCTAGGACAGGCACCAAAGCTACACAGAGAAACTCTGTCTCGAAAAAACAAACAAGCAAACAAACAAACAAAAAAGATATACACACATATATACATAGAAACACACACACATATACATACATACATGTATACACACAAATGCACATACATATATACCCAGACACATATACACACACACAGAGACTCACACATAGCCACATATACACTTATACCCATACCCATATAAACACACAGTCTCTCATACACTACTCACACACACATATATATATATACACACATATACAGAGGGACACACACACATACAATCATACATACACAAAATATACACATATATACATGCATATATGCACATATACACATGCATGTATACATCCATATATACTCATACATATATATCCACATATATATACATTATATTTTAAAGAGATATTATTGGCTATAAAATAGTAACTTTTCTCCAACAGGGGCAAAAGGAGAAACAAAGAAATTAGTTGAGCTGCTCCATTCATTTATTCAGTCGATGCTGCTATAACAGTATGCTAGAGAGTGAGTGGCTAAAAGATAGAAAATTTCTTCTCACTGTTCTAGAGGCCAAAATTCTGGTATTAGGTGTCAGTATGCGTGGGTTCTGGTAAGGGGTCTATTTGTGCAAAAGGAGAGGGAGAGAGAGAGAGAGAGAGAGAGAGAGAGAGAGAGAGAGAGAGAGAGAGAGAGAATACATCTCTCTTGATTGTCTGTCTTTATGTGTTAGAGTCACACCCATGAGGGCTCTATGTTCATGACTAATTGCCTCCCAAAGACTCCCCCCACATAAGTTTGGATTCACACCGTCCTTCATCCCCTACCATATTCTATCCATGGTCCCGCTGAGATATGGTGCTGACTTGCAGTAGGATTACAGTAGTGAATTGACATGGTCAAACTGAAAATAGAGAAAGGAGCAAAGACAGCACATGTTGATGAAAGAAATATTCAGAGGAAAAAGAAGGAACAAACTCAAGATGAATCCTCAATTGCCAGCTTGTGCTTTAGAATGTATAGTAGTGCCATTACTGGGGTTGTAGCAGTTTTAATTTAGAAAACCTTTTTTTTTAGTATATTTCTGATAGTTCCATTTGAAAGACAATGGTTAGGAAAATGAGACTAGACAGTAAATATTTTATATTTGTTAGCCCTATGATTCTTCAGCCACTGTCCATATATAAATGAGTAAGAGAGACTGGGTCCTAATACCGTTTTATTTACAAAGCAAGCATGGACCATAGTGGTAAGGTATGTTATATGTAAACTTTGTTACATGTGGTAAAAGAATGGAAAAAAAACCCTCATGTTTCTAATTATGCATTCTTTCAGAATATATTTAACTTAAAGATTGAGACTTCACATGAGGTTAAAATATAGATTATTATGCTTTTTCCTTTTGGGTATGTATTTTCATCACTTTTATTTAAGTGTATGTGTCTGTCTGTGGGTATTCATATGTGCCCATGAAGACCAAAGACATTGTATTTCCCTGGTTCTGGTTTTGCAGGCAGTTGTGAGATGTCTAACATGGGAGCTAGGAACCAAACTCGGGTCCTCTACATAAACAGTATACATTCTTAACTGATGAGCCATCTCTCCAGCCACACTATTATGTTTTTAAGGAATTTTTTCCCTGTTGTTAGGCTTTTCTATATGTTTGCTGTGTGCAAATCCGTATCCCCACATGCACAAGATGCAGCCATTTGACTAAACATTTTTGTTATCAAACCTTAGTAGAAAACAGCAGTTAAAAGGCTGCATACAATTGAGTGACAGAGGGAGAGCATTTATTGTTATTTCTAATTGACTCAATTGTGCCAAGTGGCATCCATTCTTCTATGGTCTTTTCTATTGCTTCCCATTGAAAGGTGTCATCCGAATTTGACAATTAACTTCCCCTTTGCTGGGGTCACAGCTATTTACTATCTGTATCTCATGAGAAAAAAAATACTGCCCTTATGTTCCAAATGTTATTTATATTTATTCCAAATTGTGATGTATTGAAGTGGCTCCTTTTATCTTGCCTTTAAAGTCCTGATAACAAAAAAGACAGGAAGATCAATAACCACATGATGGGTAACTAATTGCTTTTGCTTCAACTTGCAACCTGCCATCCCTGGAGGAGCTCATTCCAAAGTCCATTTGACAATCTCAGATATTGTTTTCAAGCCTGGATCTCAAAAGTCTAGACTGCAAATGGAGTAGGAAGAATATGTTTAAAATGCTTCCAGCATTAACGCCTTTGTGTGTGTGTGTGTGGGGGGTGTATTACTCAGTGTGATCCATATACAGCATTTTCAACAGGTAATTTCGAAAATGACTATTAAGAACTGAGAGACTCTTCATTTTCCTGAGAGTGATAGACTACTAAATGTCATTGAATTGCTTTTAAAAAGTGTTTTAATTCACTGTTGGATACATCAAAGCATCACACTGAAAATGCATTTTTAAGAGTTTATTTGGTATTATGACTTTTAACCAATACATTTTGATCAATTACAAAGGCCATGCTCTAATCCAAAGACTAACTTACTAATCTTCAAAAATCCATGAGGGGAGGTGTACTTCTATTTCTAAACAGGGACATAGAGATCTGTCTGCAGTTCCATAATAAAGAATTCTGTTTCCCATATGCCAACCTCTTTGCCTTGTACAAAATTAATTCACCTCTTTGTGCCTTAGTTTTTCCAACCATGGACTGGAAATAATAATAATAATAATAATAATAATAATAATATAAATAATACCTGTTTTGTTATTATGTAGATAAAATACACTGAAATTTTAAGACATTTAGAAGACTGTCATTTGTAAGAAGAGACTTACCTAATAATATGATGCTAACTCTTCCAAAGACAGAAGCCTTTTGTACAATATGCTGTGAGGAGTACAAAGATGATTCTACACATTAGCAGATCCAACATGTGCATATTTTGATATGAGCATTTTTGGATTCTTCACCTGGGTTTGGATTATTCTGTGCCTGGAAATAAATCTGTTTTCTGTAAAGTTGGAGAAGTTGTACTTGGTAATGTCATCTTGTGTTCCTCTACACATGGGTAACTGGTATTTCTCAATATATAGACAGTAGCTCATCGCTGAACAAGTAGCTAAGAATTAAATTGAATTCATGATTCATTCTTGGTTATATTTTTTTTCAAGATATAAACCAAATAACAACTGTTTTTATATTCTTCTTAAGAATTTGGCAGGGTATAAATATACAACATTTTTTGACGATCTGTTAATCAGTTGAGAGACATCTAGGCTGATTCCATTTCCTGGCTATTGTGAATATAGCAGCAATAAACATGGATGAGCAGGTGGCTTTATAGTAAGATATAGAGACCTTTGAGCATATACCCAAGAGTGGTATAGCTGGATCATGTAGTAGCTCTATTTTTTAGCTTTTTCAGTATGCACAAAACCCATGCAAGCTCAAGACAGATAAAATCCCAGCAGGGAGAGGAAAGTGGTCCTGAAGTCTCATCACTACCCGAGGAGCTCTTGGTAATTGATAGCTGCTAGAAAAGGGAATGTCAGTTTTCTTTAAGGATATGACCTCTGGTAGGGTGACTACACTCCAGTGCAGCACACATTAGACTTTAGTTTTATTTTTTAAAGAGGACACAGAATTGAATGAATAGGGAAAAATAGGTGGATTTACATGAAGTTGGGGGAAAGGTGAATATGATCAAGCTATATTGTAGAGAATTCTCAAAGAACTAAAAAATAATTTTCCAGGTGAGTAATAATCACAAGAAATTATTTTTCTAAAACTACACATGAAATTTTTCTGTTGAGAACCTGCTTTTTTCTTAGTTTGCTGTGTATCGCTTGTTTTCTTATTTCTATGAAAATGTACAGATGTTACTTTATACCTCTTAGAGAGCTGATCATATCCTTATGAGGTATGGAAGAAAGTCAGTACCAGGCCACTATAAAGATAATGGATTAAACCTCTGAAGCTGTAAATCAGTCTGAATTAATTTGTTTTCTTTATAAGACTTGCTATGGTCATGGTGTCTCTTCAGAGCAATAGAAACACTAAAACAGAAGTTGGCACCAGGGATTACTGTCATACTGGAGTATTACTGTGATAGGCCAGACCATGCTTTTGTTTGGAGGACTGTGGACTTCAGAAATTTGGATTAGAAAAGCAGTTGAACACTTTAAGCACGGCTTAATGGGCCCTACTAGTAGGTGTATGGAAAACAGTGGTGCTGAGAATGGGTTGAACTGAATTGGCCTGGCTCAAGATGTTTCACAGGAGAAGAATTTTAGTATGTTGCCTAGAGATCATTCTTGTGATATTTTGGTGAAGAATGTGGCTGCTTTTTGCCCTTGTCTGAAAGATCTGCCTGAGGTTAAAGTGAACAGTTTTGGATTAATTCTGTTGGCAGGGAAAATCTCAAAACAGCCTAGTATAGTACAGATGCTGTCATGTGGTTATTAATGGTAACTCTAATAAATATTGAAATAAATAATGAAAAAGAGCAAGCCACTAAAGGAAAAATATAAAATGTTTAATTTGAGGATTAAAGGAACATCAGGAAGTGAAATGGAGTTAAGTTCTGTGTTCAAGGAGAGAAACAGATTAAGAAATGGAATAAAGGGGTTAGTGACCTCAAGGCAAGATACCACTCAGCTAAACTTTCAATTTATAAGAAGAGATTAGAGAAAAACTCAGAGCCAAGCATTGCGTTGCATACCTTTAATCCCAGCATTCTGGAGACAGAGGTAGGCAGATATCTGTGTTTGAGGCTAGTCTCTTCTATAGAGCAAGTTCCAGGACAACCAAGCCTAGGCAATGAAGGTAACCATTGAAAGCAGAAAGTTGGTGAAGACATACTCTAATGAGGGGCCATGTTCCAGCCCCAGGAAACAGCAGAACTTGGCAGCTTCAGCCACACGGTTGTGGCTTCAGGGTCAAGGGTAGAAGAAAGGGGTTATGGAATCTTCCTCCATGACTAAGGAAAGCCACTGAGGACAAGGGTGTGACAGGGGTGTCCCTGAATGGAGGCCTTGAGAAGCTAGTACATGAAGCTGTGAAGGTAAAGCCTGGATTGCCTTGGAGATGTTGGAGATGCCAGAGCAATGGGATACCTGCTGAGGAGAGCTGCTAACAGGGAGTAGAATCAGCCCAACAGAAAGAAGTGTTTCACAGTAAACAAAGCTGTATGGAGTTAGAGATCTGAAGACCATTTTGACATTAGATATGGAAATGCAGAGTTTGTGCTTTGTCCAGCTGGTTTTTGGTCTTGCTTTGGTCCAATATTTCCTCGCTATGCTCTCTTACCTATGTTTTGGAATAGTAATGTATATCCTGTGCCATTATATGTTGGAAATAAATGATCTGCTTTTTAATTTTTATTTTACAGGGAATTATAGTTAAGAGATTGCATGAATCTCATAAGAGACTTTGAACTTTAGACTTTTAAATAAGTTTGAGACTGCTATAGACTATGGGGACTTTTGAAGTAGGACTGGATACAATTTTTTTTGCATTATGTTGTGGCTATATGTCTATGGGGGCCAGGGAGTAGAATGTGGTGGTTTGAAAGAAAAGGTTTATTGAGAAATATCAATTCTCCACATGTGTCTTGGTTAGGGTTTCTATTGTTGTCAAGAGACACCATGGCCATGGCAGCTCTTATAAAGGAAAACATTTAATTCATGCTGGCTTACAGTTTCAGAGGTTTAGTCCATTATCTTCATGCAGGAAGACATGGTGCTGGAGAAAGAGCAGAGCATTCTATATCTTAATCTACAACAGAAAGTGAAATGTGTGTCACACTGGGCATAGCTTGAGCATAGGAGATCTCAAAGCCCATCCCCGCAGTGATACACTTCCTCCAACAGGGCCACACTTACTTCAACAGGGCCATGTCTCCAAATATGCTATTCCCTGGGGTGGGGGAGTGTGTGTGTGTGTGTGTGTGTGTGTGTGTGTGTGTGTGTGTGTGTGTATGTAAGTATGTATGTATGTGTATCTCTGTCTTAAACAGAATCTCACTCTGAAGCCCAGACTGTCCCCAAACTAGCTATAACCCTCATGCCACAGCCCCATCTATAGATGTGAGCCACTATGCCCACTTGTTACTAGCTTTTAAAATAGTTTCCTTCCAAACAGTGAACACTGCCAGGAGAGTTACTCATAATTGGGAGCCTTTGGATACCATTTATATTTATGTGGTTGTGCCATACTGTCTCATCATCCTCATCCTCAAATATATTCCTTCTGCAACTTCAAGAGTGATTAGTTTTAAAGATGACAAATTTAGACAGCTCCATATATCCACTTTCCCCCACTCATTTGTCAGGCTGTAATATCTTGGTTTTGCTCAGAAATAAGATTCTTTTTCTTTTTAAGCATAAGTATTTCAGTATTTCATCATTTTAAATTAGCCCTTAATCTGTCCATTTACTTCACTTCTAAATGTGAGCCTAATGGTATTACTTAGTTGTTGAGAAATTGAAAAAGGAAACTATGACTGTAGAATTGTTCATCCCATTCCCCATCCTGTTTTTGTTCTATGATTATATTGGATGATGATGCTTAGATTGCCATCTAATCCAACGGACAGTTGAGAATATTGAGTTCACACCTGTGTTGGAAATACCTCTGTGATTTATTAATGTCATATGTTTCATAAATAGTTCTGGACCCCCCTCCTTTTTTTTCACTGAGATATTAATACAAAAAGCCTACAAAACCATTTGTAAAAAGCAGTCATTAAAATCTCACTCATTTGTGGGCAAACTCAAAGGTGAGATCTTAAGAATCTGGTTTATGAGATTCAGTTGAGTCAGGGGTGCTCTGCATAGGACACAATGTTCTTGTTTGTCTCTCTATTGAAAACTGAATGTCTGACATTGATGCTGCCTCAGAGTCATTTCCTTGGTGTCCCCAAGCTTTAAAAAGCTTTCTTGAATAAAGCCGATTTCCTCTCTCAGAGTCTTGTACTTTTAATGGGCTTCATGCTGTTACAAATACTCAGACAAGATTTCCCTTTCAATTCTCTGAAATGGTAGATTGAGACAATTAAATTCCCTTTGTGAGTCTTTCGGAAGTAATCTTGGACGAAAGCAATGAGGAAATAATTGCAATAGATCAGTGGGTCTCTAAGCTCAGGCTCCAGACTGGCAGCATCACTTGCAAACTGGTTATGCAAGCTTTCCAACCTGCATCCAGTGAACCTGATCATGCAATTGGGAGTGCACAACCTGATGCATTTTGATTCCACAACTTCTGCTGTAAAGAAACACTTAACAATGAAACACATGTCCTCATGGATGATGGAATCTGTACTTCTGTTTGCTTTTTCTCTATGTTTTTTCCTTTCCATGAAGAATTATTTTAACATGTATAAATCTTTCCATATCAATCATCTTCTTAGACTGAAACCTCCTGACACTGCCACATGCCATTTCTGATGTGATTTGGCCACTGTCTGCTTATCTATGGAGTCATACCAGTGGCTGTCCCTCTCATTTCTGTCAAAATGCATTTCCCTTTTAAATTAAGTCTCAGGACATTCAGAAATCTTGATGCCTTCTACTTTCTTTTGTATTATTGTAGGTTCCATATCTGACATTATGGATTCATTAATGCATTAATTGAAGAAACCTGTATTGCTCTTATACATTGAAATTGACTTATGAGCCTAATTTCATTTCCATTCCTTTGAAGGGTTAGTGCAGCAAGCATTCCAGACTTCAGTTTAATCACCTGTATAATGGGGAAACAATGTCTGTTATATAATGTGGATGTAACAGTCTTATTAAATAAGAAACACAGAGCCAAATGCAGAGTTAAAAGCCCAAGAGGTTAGAGCAGTAGTTAAGAGCTGATACTAAAAAACCTTTCTTACACTTCGCTGCCGCTGTCGTCCTTCCCCTCAGAAAGAGAGCTCCTTCCCATGTGTCTGTCTTTTTATTGACTTTCTGTTCTGCCTTCTCATTGGTTATAAATCCAACCACATGACCTCCTCATCACTGCCTATCTATACAAACCTCCAGGTCTTCTGTGGTTGGTATTGAGATTAAAGGTGTGTGTCTCCATGCTGGCTGTATCCTTGAACACACAGAGATCTGCCTGTCATGTGATAGGGATTAAAGGTATGTGCCACCACCACCCGGCTTCTGCTATGGCTTACTATTAGCTCTGACCCCCAGGCAACTTTATTTATTAACATACAAATAAAATCACATTTCAGTACAAATAAAATATCAACATAATATAACGGTTCTTGTACGCCAGACATGAATTTTAATTTTTTTTTTTTGAGATAGGGTTTTCCTGTGTAGCTCTGGCTGTCCTGAAACTGGCTCTGTAGACCAGGCTGGCTTGAAACATCAGAAATCCACCTTCCTCTGCCTCCCAAGTGCTGGAATTAAAGGTGTGCACCACAATGCCTGGCTGAGTTTTAATTCTTTATAATAATCAATGAACTACTTCTTGCTATGGCCCCACAAAGTAAGTGTCAAGTATCATTAATATTTTTATATGAGGAAAGTAAAGCAAATAAAAGCAGTCTCACCCCAAATTAGAGCTTAGATAAAGAGCAGTTGATCTCCCAGATAGTCTAGGTGCTAATGTCATGTAATGAACACCAGTGACTATTGCTGTTCAATCAAATGCCATAGGGGGCTGGGTGGTGGTGGCCTACACCTTTAATCCCAGCACTTGGGAGGAAGAGGCAGGTTTGGGGCCAGCCTGGGCTACATAATGAGTTCCAGGAAAGGTGCCAAAGCTACACAGAGAAACCCTGTCTCAAAAAACAAAAAACAAAAACAAAACAAACAGGGATTCTTCTGAGTGTCAGATAAAATAAGGCAGACACTTAGCACAGGTCAGTCACTTGAACATCTTTCATATAAGCTAGATATTTTTAACTACTTTAAATAAAAATATGCAATTGTAACCAGGTGGTGGTTTATATATACCTTTAATTCCAGCACTTAGGAAAAAGAGGCAGGCAGATCTCTTAGTTCAAGGCCAGCCTGATCTATAGAGGGAGTTCCAGAATAGCCAAGGCTACACAGAAAAATCCTGTCTCAAAAAAAGATACATGTAATTATGTATAGCAGCATATACTAATAATATATGCACCACTAATTCCAGTGCCTAGGAGTCAGAGTCATGAGACTCATGAATTCCATACCAACCTGAGATATACTGTAAGATGCTATCTTCAAACAAGACAAAAGAAAATGCAGTTATACGGAAGTGAAAATGTGGGAGCAAAATATTCTGAGGATATCATGATTCTGCTGTTCATGTGAATTATTGTACACTGTGAGGCAATGCATCACCTTATCTTTGAGGAGGACAGAGACCTGAAATTAGTTTCCAAGGATAAAATTCAAATATTTCATATGAGTTGTGCTTCTTCTAGCTATTCCTTGCCTTTTCTAGTTTGTCAGCCCTGACTGTATGTCTTAGCTTTCTGCCTCTGCCATCTTCAAAGCCAAGGATGTCATAACTTATGTCACATTTGCCCCAACTCTTACTCTCTGCTCTTTCTCTTTCACTTTTGAGGATGATGATATTGGACCATTGTAGTCAGAAGTTTTCCTGTCTCCTACCTGGTCCCACAGCTGCTTGGTGTCAAGTAAACACACAGAGGCTTATATTATTTATAAACTGTATGGCTTGTGGGTCAGACTTCTTGCTAGCTAGCTCTTATAATTTAACTCAACCCATTAACATTTATCTATATGTTGCCACATGGCCATGGCATTACAGGTCTGCTGACATCTTGTTGCTCTTTTGGCGGCAGGCTGGCATCTCCTCCACTCCACCCTTCTTCCTCTCATCTTCAGTTTGAATGTACCACCTACCCTTATCCTAACCTGTCATAGGCCAATGCAGCTTTATGTATCAACCAATCAGAGCAACACATATTCACAGTGTACAGAAAGACATCCCACCATAGACCATCCAGAATGATTTCTCCATATTAGGGTTCATAATTCAATTCTACCTTCAGAGATACTTGAGTCACAAAAGACAACATAGCCATTGGAGAGGAGGACCAGGACACATACTAGTGAGGAGTGGAATCAGCAGATATTTTGGCAAAGTGATATTTGGATATGACTTGTTCTATGTCTACTTCTTTCATCAGCCAAACAAGAAGGGATATGAAATGAAATAGCTCCTATTCACTGAGAGTAGGATTCAATAAGTGGTTGATGGTAAAATAGCAATCAATGGCCAGATACTTGATGCCCTTGAATGCCAAGCTTAAGCATAAGGTACTCAAAGCAAATACTCAGTAAATAACATTTACATGGTGCACAAACCATGGAAATGATAAAAAGAAAGGTTTCCCCAAAGCTTAACTGATAACACCCTGTCTGTTCTGAGGGAAATATTTAAATAGAGTCTCTTCCCCTCAATCTGTTTTATGTAATACTGGAATGAAGATGGGCATTTATCTGCCTAAGAATAATTCTAGACACCCATATGCTTCAAAAATATATTCAGTTAAAGGTTTAATTGTTCTTCCATGAGTCCAAATGTCCTAGTTACAGTTGATATATGATAACTCACTTGGGAACCTGAGGAACTGTGGTACACTTTCCACTCACATTTACAAAATACAAGCTTGTCTCTAACTCAGAAGCAGGTGGAACTCTGAAAGACAAGGCATGGATGCTTACCAATATAGCAAGATATCTTTCCAAGGCCCACCATAGATCCTTAGCTGCTGGTTTCTCTCTCTCTCTCTCTCTCTCTCTCTCTCTCTCTCTCTCTCTCTCTCTCTCTCTCTCTCTCTCTCTCTCCCTCTCTTCCCCCTTTCCCTCCCTCCACCCTCCTCTCTTCATTCTCAAATCAGGTCATGCCTCCCTGGAGCTCTCCCTGGAACAGTGTTGATAAAGCATACTGTGGCCTTGCAGCTTCCCTCCGCCCCTGCTCTCCTTGCAACTGAGAGCTAAAAGCTCCAGAGAACTTGGAATTTAAACTTTTTATCAGTGCCCCTGACTTCTAGCTCATGGCTAGGCCAAGGAGTATGGAGTTTGCCTTGAAATCCTTCAAAAATCAGAGGCTTTCTTTGTTCTGTGGAATTGAAAACACCCTCTTCCTTTAAGACACCATCATGCTATCTGTGGTGTGAAGCTATACCTCTCCTGAGATGCTGTTAATGGGAGGTTGGAAGGGTCTATATCTCCCTTAAGAACGTCTGTCCTGACATACATACATGTCTGTCTTTATTAGCAAAGCTCTTTCTCGGATTTGGAGGTTTGCTTCTCCCATATTGATAATTCTCCTAACTAGCCTACACCCTACTCTTGCTAACAGATAGTATTTGAAAAAAAAAAAAAAAAAACATTCCTTTACCTCCCCATGCAGGTATACTGGTCTGCTGTAAGCTGGTGCTGTGGCCACAAAGCAGTAAGAAAAATTATTGATTTTATGGTTTCTTTGAATAAGAGGATTCAAATTCCATAGTTTCTTTTTACTCTGACTCCATGCCCTTGGAGAATGGTAGACAGGCCTTATCAATCATGCTCAGGAGAGCATGAAGGACAGACACACGGGCAGGCCTGTGACTTCTCTGAGAATCCCCTCTTCTCTTTTGAATCAGCAGGTTTACTTCCTCCAAACTCACCCACATCCTCAGAGGCTCAGAGCAGTGGTGTTCTCTCATTTTTCTTGTCTCTAACTGTACAGCCTGGTAGACTACAAAGAAGGGAATACTGGAATTTTCAGGGTTGAGTCTTTTCTTAGACTTAAAGTTCTATGAATAAATTGGACATTGAGTTCCATTTTTCAAGTAAACAGTCTCCATTTATTTGCATATCAATTCACAAAATATCAGCTGAGTTCCTACTATGTTCTTGGCTCCTTGCAAGGTGTCCTGAATATTCTAATGCAGAGGAGAATAAACAAAGTTGTTCCTGTATTTCATGAATTTATAGGAAAGAAGACTTCATAAAATTAAGTAAATAATTAAGTAATTTTCTCTACAATGAGGGCTGACTCAAGAATCGGGAGCAGGCACTAATTGAAATACATTAACATCTATAGAGCCCCACAACAACCCCATGAAGAACAGGTGATTTCTGTCTTATGTCAACTCAGTCTAAGATCACAGGTTTCCTCCAGTCTTCTGCTACAAGTGCTCACCCAAAGCACAAAGTGCCCAGGGAACCTGCAGTCAATTAGATTTGACACTCCCTGAGAAAGCCAGAAAACCATAGCACCAAATCATGGCAACTGGTTCTATATCCAGACTGCATGTTGAATCTCATCACCATGGTAATGAGATGCAGCCCTTGCTAACCTCTCCCTGGACCTCCCTGATCTTCCATCCCCAGGGGAGCTTCTTGAAGATCATTTATGAAAATCAGCAGTAAGCACCAGTGGCCTTTGGAGCCTCTCAGAGAGTGCTTAATGCAGTAATTGTTTACTCTGATTTGTAATGAGCAAGAGTAACACAGTGATGCAAATTTATTTTCCTGAATGTATTCCAGAGCAGAAGGCACCTTGAAGGGCAGGACTCATTTTTTCTCCCACTGAGAATTACCCTGTCATGATTTTTGCAGTCGAACCCCATGGGTTCCCCTCAAAACACAGCTTGCTTTAGATTTACATAAGGTGAAATTGCTGAGATAAAGTGTTATCATGCGAAGGATTAGTTATCAATTTCTTACCTCCAAAGTGGGAGAAACCATTGCCGTGGAACCAAGAATAATAATATGAAAGGGGTAGCTTATTCATTCAAATCATCAGCAGTTTTGTTTCTCTGCCTTTTACCAGGCAACAGACAGTAGCTAATGCCTACTTGACTCAGAGTGGTCGTTTTGAAATAGCTAAGAAGAAACAATAAACACCGACCAGATGCAATCTACTGTAAAAATAAATAAGCCTAAAACATTTTACGACATATGTGTGTTGTGTAGAGTGGGATTTCTGAGATGTGTGAGTTTCCTCGTGTTTAGACAAGGCTTCTTTCTCTCAGCTGGGCTTTTGTAACTGCAGTGGGGGGCAGGGGGTACGCGGCTGGGGAACAAGGGCCTTGTAAATGGGCCCTTACCAGCTGCTTTGTCTTGTCTTCTAAATTGCTTGAAAATCTATTAAGATATATGATCCACATAAAGTAGGTCCAGAGGGTTCCTCTGTCGTAGGCCCTAGGGATTGGATTTTACTTTATCACCCATTAGCAAAGAAGGAATTTCATCAGTAGGCTTACCCTTCTCTCACCCCTGAGGGCTATGAAAATCCCAAAGATTAGCCTCTCTAGGATATAAGCGGAGATGTAAACACCCAGATAGCCATTTGTTAGGCAGACATGCCAGCAACTGTGGGATGCTCTAGAATGGCTGAGGTGTAAGTCCTGAATAGGGAAGGGAGTGAGGTTTGTGTAGAGAACTGGCCATTGAAACAAACGTGCAAAATATTAGACAGATAGGAACAGACCTTTATTATTTTCACTTACTAATTTTAAAAGATTTTTTTTATTTTTATTTTATGTGTATGAGTGTTTTGCCTGAATACGTATCTGTACATCATGTACACACAGTGCTCAAGGAAGCTAAAATAGGGTGTAAGATCCTCTAGAACTGGAGCTGAAGATGATTGTTCGTTTTTTTACTTTAGTGTTTTTCTTACTCTTGGATTGCTTTCATGGGTTGCCCTCATGGGATGGTTCATTTGCATTGTCAAATTTACTTGATTTATCACCAGGAAAAATTTCAGGGTGTTTCTGTGAGGGGGTTTCTACACCAGTTTAGCTGAAGAAGCAGAAAAACCCACACTGGATGTGAGTGCATGTTCCTGCCACCATACCTTCTCCATGGCAAGGATATGTGTTCCTTTTTAAACCCTGAGCCCAAATGAACCCTTCCTTGGGTTGCTTTTGATAGGTATTTTATTCCCAGAAAGAAATCTGTCTATCTATTATCAGTCTGTCTGTCCATCTGATTATCTATCTCCTACTTGCTAAAAGCATTTTTTCTAAGGCATCGTTCAGTTCTTGCCTTCTGGATTCTGGGCTGCATCATGATTACAGCATCGTAATTGAGTATCCAACTTTTATACACAAAAAGAGAAACACAGCACTATCATCCTTGGCAAGAGGAAAGGAAACTGACTCTTATGTCTAGGTAGGCAGAATAAAGCAGAGATTTGAACCATTAACTGATAAATGTAATTATGTGGACCAAAAGTACCAACTGGAGGGCAGCTGATTGTGTTGGAGCAAAAGCCATGTTTTGTTTGGCTTGCACTGCCTATTAGGACTCCTGAATAAATTTCTTAACAATCGACTTCATTAGGCCCAATGAGAGGACAGCCCCTTGCCTCATTCCTTTGTGCTATATACTGACTCGAGCTAGTGAACACTTACTTGTGATTCTGTCATGGGCCAACCACTTTCCTCTAGCTTTTCCTCATTGGTTATTATCTGAAGTATGGGTTTCTCAGCTAACTTTTTCACTCTATTGGTAGACCTCAATGATATTACTTAGCCCCTCCCTATTGCTAAACTTATTCATGCCCAGTGTCCCAGTTTGTAGCAAAGTTTTGGCTTCATTTATTTTCCCAAATAAGTCATGGGGATTTCAGAGAACCAGCTTATGTAATTTGTTGGATGGTCCAAGCTCCCAGGAACTATGCATAACCTAAGCCAAACACATGGAATCATTCCTGTGTGAATGCACAGCTGTGGTCTCACCTCTTAGAGTCAGCACAGGGCTTCTTGATTCAGCTATCTTGTATTGTGCAGGAATCATAAGAACACAATACACACTCCTTCCCTCCACCCCATCCTCTAAGATTGGCAGCCTCATCTCCTCAGTCTGCATTTATTAGCAAAGAGATGATTGCCTTCCGTTTATCTGTGACTGGATTTTGCTTAAAGAGAATGGCTTCCTGCCAAAATGAGATGCATGCTTAATGAACTTGAATGCTCAGAAGCCCGAGCCTCTCAGAAATCCTCCATGTCAGGCTGCAGCTATGTGGAAAATGGAGAAGATTCCAGAAGGTATATGCAGAGTGAGTCACATCTTTGACATTAGTTTTCTGTGCAGGTAGTTCCCCTGAAAGCCCTGTAAAATCTCATTTTATTTTCTAAAAACAATTTGAGGTAGGAATCTGATAATATCAATTTTTTTTCTAGTAGGTTATAGGTTTTTTGAGAGAGAGAGAGACAGAGACAGAGACAGACAGAGAGAGACAGAGAGGGAGACAGAGAATCAGAAAAATAAAAGGGTAACATTCGTGTGTATATTATGTGTGCCAAATAGTATTAAATTCGCCTTTAGTTTTGAAATCTTTCCATTTCAGTAAGAGGCTGCTAAAACCTTGTGACTTCAATATGGGACAGAATGTATGTTTAGAACACACAGATGTATCTCCCTCAAAAACAGGAAATTGCACAAGTTGAAGAAATGATGACTGCAGAGATATCCAGGCTCACCTAGGTGTTTCAATCCTCTAGGAGATTAGATGGCAGGAATAAAATGAGTCCTGAGGATTGCATGATTTCAGGCTAGGTAATATGGCACAGGGTTTTTTCTTTTTCTTTTTTTTTCAGAAACACAGAGTGATGGTTTGCAAAACCTGGTGGCTGCTACGCCCAAGCATCTGAAGAATGAGAGATTGCAGCCTGTCCAGTTATGAACTTGAGGTTACAATGCCAGAGCAGCCACCTGCCCCACCATTAACTCTTTGATTTACATGTGGCAGGCTGCATCTCATCTCACTGGCAATGAAGTTGTAATAATGTGGTCCCTGACCTCACCAGCATACCCCATACGTCCCTGTTCCCCAGTACATCAAGCCGCACACTACGATGAAAATTGGTGTTCTGAAGCATGGATTTACCAGAGATTCCCTGGGGACCAGAGAGAGTTAATACTGTTTTCCAACCTGCCTAATTTACTCCAAGAGGGTGTTATGTCCTATGGGGAAATGGGAATGTATGAGTGCCTGGAGAGAAGGGAGTGTTGGTGTGTGTGTGTGTGTGTGTGTGTGTGTGTGTGTGTGTGTGTGTGTGTGGTGTGTTGGAGTAGGGAGGTTAGAGAAAATCCAAAAACGACAACAGCCCTCCTTCCAAAGTGTCACAGTACAACCCATTTGCTTATAACTCTGCTCTTAGCCCACAGTGACATTCCAGCAGTCTTTCAAGATAAAATGTGAGATTCATTCTTTTGTTGTTCCTTTGTTTCTCCTGTTCACGGCTGCCTGTGCAGGATAACAGAGCCAGTGTGGAGAATAAACAAGACAGGATGCTCATGATGCAGCCATCTTTACGTCCCTCAGTCATTTCTTAGCCTTGGAGCTGTCAAGTAAGAGGGCAGAATTAGATGGCCTCTAAGGGGCCTTTGCGTCCTGAGTTTGTGCTGTAAATGCTTACATATGTCCACTCTTAGCTTGGCGTCTTTGAATTGCAATCTACTTTAAATACGAATAGCTTCTTTCCCCCTCTTTACTCAGAATACAATCTAAAATGAATTTATGTCTTTTCTCATAATAGAATACTTAACAACAAATGAAGCTGGAGGGACTGCTGGGTTGCGTTATTAGCAGATAACAAGGCATAATTGCCCTAACCTTTAACCACTGCCAGTCGTGAACCATGTGAAGGGCTTGGACATTACAGAAGCAGTCAGCCATGACCTTCTAACCCTTTACTCCTCCCATTGTGCCCTGATGAGTGACTCTGGTGTCTATCAGGAGTCCTTGGTCCTTAAGTATATCCCAGCAGGGAGGTGGGATCCTGAATGCCTCACTGTAATGGCTGTATGCAGAGCATCTCCAAACCATGAAATTTCACACAGGGTCCTAGTTCTGGGGGTGAGATCAACAAGGAAAGTAGGAAGGCTTTTTCCTGCGGGAAAATGTGTTTATATTTTCCTGTTGTCCTTTCCGAAGCAGGCAATGCTTTTTGAAATTTTCATTCTGAGCTTAGAATATAATTCCTATAGCTGGTCACATAACTCACTTTAATGCAGTAGCCACAAGCCACATGCACACGCTGTATTTAAGTGAATTGAATTTGTATAAAATTCAAAATCTAGTTCCTTTGTCACTCTAGTCACATCGAAGGACCCCATAGTTGCATGTGGCTCAAGGCCCCTGGGTAGACTGTTTAATGTACAGTACAGACACATAATATTACTGATATCACAGAAAACATTTGCTAGACCATTCGGAGAGACAGTAGGGTTGGCTTATTTTTATTGCTTATTTTTGTATTTTGTCACAGAGTCTCCCTCTTTAACCCATATTGGTTTGTATCTCATTGTGTAGCCCAGTGTACCCTGGAACTCACACCATTGTCATTGCCAAGCCTCCTGAATGTTAGAATTATAGGTGTGAGATAATACACTGGGTAGAATGTTTAAACCGTTAGGCGTCATTTATTTTAGTTTCATTTCCCCTAATTCATCCATCCATCCATCCATCCATCCCTTCATTCATTCACTCAAAACACATTAATTTGAAGGCAGTGTGGAAAAATAAGACATATACCTAATGATTACTATAGGTCAGCTATCATTCAAAGAGCTTTCAAGTTGTGATTGATCCCTCCAAAGTAGGCATATGAAACTATATCACAGAAGAGAAAACAAGCTAAGAATCTCATATCTCAGGGCAGAGATAGTCAGTAAATACTTCAGATTTCTAAGGTCATGGTACTCTGTGGTAAAAATGGCTTCTGGAATATTCTTACAAACAGTTAAGCTGATGGGCTAGATCATCATTATGAGAGGTAATTAAGTGTTTAGACAGGGAGAAGCCCTCTTATTAGTTGTGGAATGGAGAGTAGTCAGCCCTGAAACAGTAGACACACAAACAACAAAAAGTGGACTCAGCAATTTGTATTTATATAAATGTTGTATATACACATACCATGCCCATATGCATATGTATATAAGAATAATAATCAAAGAAAAGTAGGCTATCAACTTGAGGGGCCCACATGGAAGGGTTGGGGGCCTGGGAGGGGCTGGAGGGAAGAAAGAGAGCTGAGAAAGTAATGTAATTCTATTTTAATTAAAAACATGTTTTTTTAAATTTTTATTTTATAATTTAATTTAATTTTACATACCAGCCACGGATTCCCTTGTTCTCCCCGCCCCCTGCCTTTCCCCCAGCCCACTCCCCACTGCCATCTCCTCCAGGGCAAAGACTCCCTTGAGAATTGAGATCAACCTGGTAGATTCAGTCCAGGCAGGTCCAGTGCCCTCCTCCCAGGCTGAGCCAAGGGTCCCTGAATAAGCCCCAGGTTCCAAAGAGCCAGCACATGCACTGAGGACAGGTCCCAGTCCCACTGCCTGGATGCCACCCAAACAGATCAAGGTTATCAACTGTCTCACTTATCCATAGGGCCTGATCCAGTTGGGGGCTCCTCAGCTATTGGTTCATAGTTCATGTGTTTCCATTCGTTTGGCTATTTGTCCCTGTGCTTCTTCCAACCTTGGTCTCAACAATTCTCGCTCATACAAACCCTCCTCTTTCTCATCAATTAGACTCCTGGCGCTCCACCTGGAGCCTGGCCATGGATCTCTGCATCCGGTTCCCTCAGTCATTGGATGAGGTTTCTAGCACAACAATTAGGGTGTTTAACCATCCTATCACCAGAGTAGGTCAGTTCGGGCTGTCTCTTGACCATTGCCAGTACTCTATTGTGGAGGTATCTTTGTGGATTTCTGTGGGCCTCTCTAGCACTTTGCCAAAACATGTTTTAAAAAAGATAGTGTTCATATATATTTGGGAATATATATCCTGGTTTTCACAGGAACCTGGAATTTTCTCCTTAAAGATTTTCTCCTTAAAGACCAGTTTAGATAGAATATGGGAGGAAATGGAACAAAAGAAATAGACAGATTACATGAATAGCTTGAAGTTTTACATGCAAGGATTTGTATTTACAGTTGCTTTGTTTTGAGCAGGCATAGACTTTTGCCTTCTGTGCAGCTTGCATGGTCCCAGGCTTTGCAGGTGAAAATAAGTGTGAGGTATTTGATATGCAGTGCGTTTCTTCTCTGCGAAGCAATCCAGCTGAAAGGAAGGAACTGCACTTCAGACTTGATATGTTTTATCCCTTGGCAACCTACTGCAGTGATATTACAAACACCGAGACTGCGAGACTAATGGAAGTAAACATTGTAAAAGCTGTGAAAGAGGTGGTAAAATATTCCCTCCTTCGTACAAGAATAATACACCGAGTACCCACTATGTGCTAGGTGTTGTTCTATACCCAAGCTCGGGAAAAGATACAGTCCCTTCTCTCCAGAAGAAAATGATTAGACATGGTCCGTTACACAATGAACTATAAAATAATCAGTAGGGTTGGTGAATGTTGAACAGCTAACTCTTCAGGAAAAAATAGAGCCAGAATCATATCATTTGCACTTACGGCGCTGTGAATAAATATTCCTACCAGAGCTGATGTTAAGCTACCAACATGATCTCAATGAATGTAGAGCTGGGATGTTACTGGCTATTATAAGAAGTTTTAGCCAGCTCCCCACAGCATGCTAAATATTGTATTATGCCAGCGGTTCCCAACCTGTGTGGGTCACGACCCCTTTGGGGTGGTCAAATGATCCTTTACAGGGTCACCTAAGACCATCAGAAAACACAAATATCTTCATTATGATTCATAACAGTAGCAAAATTAGTTATGAAGCAGCAACAAAAATAATTTTATAGTTGGGTGTCACCCTAACATGAGGAACTTTATTAAAGGGTTGCAGAATTCGGAAGTTTGAGAATCACCGTATGCTGTAGTGCCATGAACCCTTCCTATTGTCTTAGCATGTATATATATATATATATATATATATGAAGGGTCACCTAAGACCATCAGAAAACACAAATATCTTCATTATGATTTATAAAAGTAGCAAAATTAGTTATGAAGCAGCAACAAAAATAATTTTATAGTTGGGTGTCACCCAACATGAGGAACTTTATTAAAGGGTTGCAGAATTCGGAAGTTTGAGAATCACCGTATGCTGTAGTGCCATGAACCCTTCCTATTGTCTTAGCATGTATATATATATATATATATATATATATGAAGGGTCACCTAAGACCATCAGAAAACACAAATATCTTCATTATGATTCATAAAAGTAGCAAAATTAGTTATGAAGCAGCAACAAAAATAATTTTATAGTTGGGTGTCACCCTAACATGAGGAACTTTATTAAAGGGTTGCATATATACATATATATATATGTATGAAGCAATGTTATTTAAAATTATATAGTACAAATCTTATGATAATATAGCATATTAGTTAAGAGTTTATGTTTGGGGATCAGAGCAGTATAACTTTAAATGTCAACATACCTACTTACTAGCTCCATAATTTAGTAATGTCTTTATCCTCCTATACCCCAGTTTACATATCTACTTAGTGGGAGAATCCATCCCCTAGGGTTCTTGAAGGATGAACATTGAAATGCTTGTCAGTTTTCCAATGTGTAGTAGGTGCCTAGTGCATAGTAGGTGCTCTATGGATGTTTGCTGAATGTCTGAATGAGTAGATTGCAAATAACAACATCACTTCAGTCTAAAGCAGATGGTCATAAGGCCCTAGAGAAGGAAAAATTAAATCCATTGTACATTAATGAATCTTTGACAGATGAAAAAAAAAAGATTTAAATTGTACCTGGAACCTCAGCAGGAGTTCCCTAAGCCCAGCAAGCAGAGACTGTTTCTGGACAGGTGCACTGGTGGTCTTATGGCTGATAATGGTCCTTATAGAGATAGCTTGTACTTTAGTCTGATATACTTACTACTTCCTTTCTTTTCTTTTTTTTTATTTGAATTTTTTATTCATTTTACATTCCAACCACAGATCAGCCTTCATCCTTCCTCCCACTCTCCCCAACCCCACCTAAACAACCCCCCCATCTCCACCCCCTGGACTCACCCCTCATCCCCTCCTCCAAAAGGGTAAGTTCTCCCATGAGGGGACAGCAAAGCCTGGTACATTCAGTTGAGGCAGGACCAAGCCCCTCCCCCATGCCTCAAGCGTGAGCAAGATGTCTGACCATAGGTAACAGGATCCAGAAAGCCAGCTCATGCACCAGGTATCGATCCTGATCACATTGCCAGTATGAATTCACTCATAATGTAAAGTGGAGAACAATCAAACTACTTCTTTTCTTAAAATCAACTGGCAGCATCCACAAACCTGCCTCTGCTGTGAATGCATGAATGTCTCCTGGCAGATGATAGCCAAGTTCTGACAATCTTTCCCAAGGCTTTGGTGAAGTCTTCGGAACATCATGCAAACATTCTTTTACCAATAGCCTTTGTTTATTAAAGCCACAGGAGCTGGAGTAGGAGATGTATAAATGATGGGGCCTATTCTCTATTGTGTTTTACTAATATTCCATTTCAGCAGCAGAAATACTGAATGCCTGCCTGCTGGTGAAATGCAATTTCTTGAGTATCACATATTAAAGGACATCATATTTCATCTCTCCATGCCTGAGGTTTATCCAAACAAAGGAAATGGGTTGTTACCAAGGAAAGCATAACTCAAAATTCCAATTATAACTGTTAAACCACATGTGAAATTACTTTTAATAATTAAAAATGGCTCTTGCCACTCTGCAATCCTGACTCAATATTAAGCCTGCTGCCATTTTAAGGAGAGCTAATAATCCCTAGTAAATTCCGATGACCTTAATTGTCTTCACAGCCACCCTTCAGTAACCTTTATCGCTTAGATGGTTAAAATCTAAAATAAATGATACTAACACATCTGTCCTGCAAGGGCATTGTGTGCATTTCTACTATGCATCTATTGCTTCCAAAATGCCTTTCCTCACACAAGCTGAGCTTGCTTTGAGGAAAGGAATCTTATTATAGGTACATTTTAAAATTCACATTTTCAAATGCAGAGGAAAGGAAATGTCAATAAGAAAATAGTCGTGTGGGAGAAGAGGCTAAAGAGGAAAATATGAGCCGCTGTAAAGGAACGGAGGTGCAGTAGAGGGTTAGTAATTACAAAGTTCACTGCTGAAACACAATTGTAGCACTGAACCGTGAAGAAGCAGAAGAGAGCAGCGCATCTACCACCAGAAGCAAGAAATGAATGTAAATTTTTGCACCGTGGGTACTGTTTCTCTTTACTAGTGATGGAGAGATTTAAAGAGCTTGTATCATCAAGGATGGAGTAGTGTCAACTGCTTACCAACAGAGCCTGATTTTATAACCAGATCGGGGACTATACTCAGATCCAAATCCATAGCTGGTCCCCTTGGGCTTACACAAGCAGTGCAGACATCTTGAATGTAAATGTTTCTCATGTTTTGTAAAAATGGTTTTGAATGTCATATCATTGTGGTTGAAATTTCCACTTAATTATGGACCATTGTTTGGCAAAATCTGTTCTCCTATGCATGTATGCATTGATTTAGTCAGTCAATCATTATACGCATCCAGCAAATATTTTCAGTGTTTATACTATATATTTGTACAATATTTGTTTTTTAAAATACAGATATGGCATACATTTTTCTTGTTTTCTAAAAAGAATGTACAGTGGAAAATGTATGGAAAAGGGAGATTTTATGGTGAATTATAAACTGAAACAATGAATGCACATACAATGGTTTAATAGAAATATACCATTTGTAACATATCCTCATAGTCTACCTGCTTGAGCTCTCCCAAAAAGGAGAAATATAGTCTCCTTGCACTCTTAGAACTCAGGTACCATCAAAAGGCAAGACTGTCCTTGAGTTCTAGTAAACACTAGTTAGGAGTCCCTCAACAACCCATTGTCTGTGGTACCAATGGAAAGCTAAGACTCCTGCCTCTTAGCAGTAGAACCTACACTCAGGTACACACCTAAACAAGCTCTTCCATCAAAGCAACTACTTATCCACAAATTCCAGGACACTCCTTCTCCCCTTCTCTGAAACAAATGACTTCCAACTGTTTTCTTCCCATCATACTTCCCATGAAGTTAAAATTCTTTGCTTGGATACAGGTTCTACAGCTGTTGGTCTGCATATAGGAGACAAATGTATAGCTGGGTCTGTTTGAAGGGTCCCTGGCAGTGTGACCAGGATCTATCCCTGGTGCATGAGCTGACTTTCTGGATCTCATTACCTAAGGTAGGACATCTTGCTCACCCTGGGGGCAGGGGGGAGGGGCTTGGTCCTGCCTCAACTGTATGTACCAGGCTTTACTGCCCCCCATGGGAGGACTTACCCTTTTGGAGGAGGGGATAGAGGGTAAGGGGGCAGGGGGCAGAGCGAGAGGAGATATGAGAGGGGGTTCTGTGCTTGGTATTTTTAAATTTTTCAATTAAAATAATAATAATAATAATAATAATAATAATAATAAAGTTCTTTGCTTAGACTCTCATGAGACCTTACCTGAACTAACCTGGCTACTACACATGGTGTTCTATTTTATTCCAGGTTTCTATTTACACAAATCTCTGGCCATTTTGGTCTCCTTTCTGTGATACTGGCAGGGCACACTTGTGTCCCTCAAAGGCTTTGTCTTTGCTGTTGGTACCTCTACAGAGAGCTGCAAATGGTTAAAACTTACATGACTTCTTTGATCTCAGTTTTAGATACCACTGAAGAGGGAGTTTTCTCAAATATCTCAGTCCTTCCACTTCCACTTTCTCTCCTGCTTTCTCTTAATTGTGTCAAATGTTTGTATACAGTATTTACACCAGTTGATTATCTGTCTTTTCCTCTAGAATAGAGTATCCATGGCATGGGACTTTTTTCTTACTGTTTACCTGAAACACCCATACATCACAAAAAAAATAAGCTCTTTGTTGTTTGGGTAGTCAACCTCCAAAATTGCCTGCTGATTCTTGTTTACTGTTAGTCACAAGTTTATTCATCTAGGGCTGACTTGTATATCAAATGGACTGCTATGGAAATTTCAACATATAGCATCATGGTCAGTCCATAACCCTACCTAATTTGGTTAGCTAATTTGTTGTGGATAAAGCTAGCAGTCCTCTGAGGGATGCACTCAAGTACTCCATAGAGAGGCCATGAAATGACCAATGCCAGGGGAGCAAAACACTTTAGAAAATGAACATCTAACTACTACTGTGGTATCAAGAACTATAGCTCTGACTGATAACTAATTGATTACAGTATTATAAGAGACTCTGAACTAGAAGCATATAAACAAATTTCTTCTGATTCTTGATACCTATAATTTATACAAGATTTTGAAGATTTATTTGGCCTAAGATGCTAGATTTCAGAGTCATTTGCTGTAGAAGAGCATATTAATGTATCCACACCATGCTAACTGTTGGCTTTTGTTCTTAAAACCGAGCCCCTTACATAGGAGGTCATTAGCATTTGTTGGCTATATTAATGAGCAGCAGAGTGGTTGAAGATAACTCCTTCATTTCCTTTAATTGGATTTAAATGAAGACTAATGACAACTTCACTGAAAGATGTAAGATATAGCTACTTTTAAAATCGGGTTTATTTTGTTAAAGATAGCTCTGATGGAATCAATATCAAGTACCTGAATCCTTGGTTTCGTCTATGGTTGACCTTTTATTGAACTCTAGGTTGCTTTGTCTTAGCAGAGAAAATGGCCAGGAAGGATTTTATTCTTATTTATCTCTTATTCTCTCTTCACTTAAAGATCTTTGGCTTCCATTTGCCTTTGAATCTTCCCCTTTATTGTTTTTCTAGGTTTGTTGTGACAACAGATTATTTTTGGTACTCTTCAAATTTTACTGTAGTCAGAAGAGTTCTCTAGACCTGTCTGGCCTTGCCATCCACAGCTGCTTTAAAATAATCACTCAGAAGTTTATATTAATTATAACTGCTTGGCTATTAGCTCAGGCTTATTAATGACTGGCTCTTACACTTAAACTAACCCATAATTCTTATCTATACTTAGCCACATGCCTTGGTACCTTTTCTCAGTTCTGCCTTCACATCTTGCTTCCTCTGTGTCTGGCTGGGGACTCCTGACTAAGCCTTCCTCTTCCCAGAATTCTCCTTGTCTGTTTATCCCACCTATACTTCCTGTCTGGCTACTGGCTAATTAGCATTTTATTTATCAACCAATGGGAGCAACACATTCACAGCATGCAGAGCATCATCACCCATCAATTGTTCTTAGGTCTGTTACCATTTTTATTTTTTTTTACCATTATCCTTAAAAACAAACAAACTACAAAAACCAAACTCTCAAACTATGATTCATTGGTAGAATTCTATGCAGACATTTCATACTTACAACTAAATATATCACTTGCTTTAAATCTAGTTATTCATAGCAAAACAAAGAGGAGCTCACTGCCAGTGTGCCGAATAGAAAGCATCCCTGTGGAGTGGAGGAATGGTGCTGTAGAACTGAAGGTTGCACAAAAGTCTCCTAAATGTTTGTGGTATCAATTGGGATTCAAAGTTAAATCACAGGGTAGCATATTTGGTCCACTGGTTGAGGATAGCTTTTCTTCAGTATGTTTTTCTTCTTTAAACATCCTGGACAATGTTTCAAACATTTGCTTTCCTGGCTGCTTATGAGCTCATTTTTTATGAACAGTAATAAGACATTTTCATTTTATCAGGATGCCTTTCACAGGCAGCAAGCCTTGCTGCAAATGTGTTTCATGTTAGGAGAATTTACTTCATTCTACAGCCACAGAGGAGCTTCAGTTGCCAATTTACAGTGGAGAGGCACTTTGAAAAGTGTGAGTCATTTTGTTTTAATGATATTTTATACTTGTGATTCTCATTTTTGTAGAGAAAATGGGCTATCATTAAGATCAGAGCCATTTTGATTTCTTGTAATATCAAATTTCAAATAGAGAATGTTTGAGCCTTGATAGTTTTTAAGAATGAATTCACATTTCAAAACTAAATAGTTAGGAAAACAGCAGGTATAGAGGGGATTTCAACTGTTTATTTTTCCCATTAAGAGGAAAAATACAATTGGCAGCCATGGACCTGTTCATCCCTGTTCTTGTATTATTAATGATCATTATATGACCAAGCCATACACATTAGCAATGGAAATGGAAATATCAAATTATATAGCATCATTGGCACCATCTTACAAATAGTTAAGCAGAATGAGACATTAGGGTTATTAATCATTGATGGGGCATCAATGAGAGATTAGCAATTTGCAATGTGCAGTGATATTAAACTCTCAGTTACTACAGTTTCTCATTAGCCATACTGTTGACATTTTGGGATGAATACTTTTTCATCATTAGGGGACTGTGCTATGTGCTGTTGAGTATATATGTAGCTGTATACCTAGTACCCTTTACCCTTGTTGCTAGAGGCATCATACCAGTAATGATAAACATTGCGAAATACCCTCTGGGAAGAAGACATAGCTCCAGAGTATCATGTTTCTACTCAAACAAGCCCATATAATGACAAACCAGCAGTACCGACCAAGAGAAAAATCACAGGTTGCAAGGGGCTTTGAATGATATGTGAACCATTTTCATTGTTTTAATAGAACTCTCAGACATTGAGGGAAGTAAACATTTGCCTCTAATAATACTGGATCTATATCATCAAGTAAGTTCAATGTTTTCTGGTAGGCATGGTGTCTTTTCTTCCCACCAAGATAATTCAGTCTCTACTATGGCTAGACGCAAGTCTTATTTTCTATAATGTGCACATGGCTTGCATTATTTGTATTCATGGACATAATCAATGCTTTCCAATGACAGCACACCAATCTCAAGCTGAGTAATGACTGATTTCTTCAGGCTTGCAAGTAGTATGAATCTACACATCCCAGTGTTTCTTGTGTCCAAAGAGTGGTCCAATGGTGTGTGTTTAAAGACCAAAGCTTTAAAGTGCACATTCAGTGTGAATGTGCAAAATCCAATTTTATTACTTATGTTCGAATTTTGACTGAAATTGCCCACTAGTTATGTGACCTTTGCTAAGTAATCCCTTCAAGTAATTTCTGTAAGAATAGATTTTTTAATTTGAATGAAAAAAAAAGTCAGTCATTGAAGCTAATTCATCAGGGAGCCACAAGAATAAAACAGATGATATTTACTGAAGTTGAACACAATTTCTTATGTGCAAAGAACACTATCTGTATATAAGTCTAGTTGCAGCTTCTGTTAGTATATTTTATGATATAAACTATATGATTATCAGAAAAGCTAACTGTGCAGGGTAGGTAGGATATAATTCTTTTCAAAGCACCTAACAAAATGACTAAGTAATGAGTAAAGGGCCAAGTTCCATAAATGGAAGAATTTGCAGACATCACCAATAATGAGAAAGACAGCATGAAAATAATCAAGCAATTAATAACTAGAAGAGTGCTTTGGAATAATCCTCTTGTACACTGTAAAGATTTGTTACTCGAATTGGTTTAATAAAACGCTGATTGGCCAGTGGCTGGGCAGGAAGTTAGGTGGGAAAGCCAAACTCAGAATGGTGGGAAGGAGAAGGACAGAGGAGTCACCAGCCAGACACAGAGAAAGCAAGATGAGAATGTTGTACTAAGAAAAGGTACCAAGCCACGTGGCTAGACATAGATAAGAATTACAGGTTAATTTAAGTGTAAGAGCTAGTTAGTAATAAGCCTGTGCTACCAACTGAGCATTTACAATTCATTAAACCTTTGAGTGATTTTTTTTGAAGTGGCTGTGGAACAAGGTGGGACAGAGAAACTCAGTTCACAGAAGAGTTCCCAGTCATCACCAGAACTAAAAAAGATCATATGAAAAGAGCCAAGAAATTCTATTCCAAGTAAAGGACATTAGGATTTGGGAGGTGGCTCAAGAGGTAAAGACACTTATCATCAAGCCTGATGACCTGAGATTCATCTGCAATTCCCATACAGTGGAAGAAGACATTTAATTTCCCCGAGTTGTTCTCTGACCTCCACACTAGCACTGTGGTGTATGTGTGTGTGTGCATGTGCACACACATGGATATACAAACACACAATAAATGAATAATAAAATGTATTTTTTAAGAAAATGTTACTGGAATACACAACATATTAGACTAGGTAAATTTTAAAATAGATATAAAAAAGATTGCTTTATTTTGAAGCTGGAATAATATAAGTTAATACATGTCTGTGTAAATGTGAAAAACCTAATACTTTCTAAATTTTACCTGTTGAATAACTCCAGTGTGCCAATACTTCTTCCATGCTTCCATCCTTCATCATGTTGATTTGGTAATACAATGAGATTTGCTTGAAATCTTTGTCCTTGCCCACATCTCAGGATTCTGAACTATTAATAAAATACAATAAGAGTTTAATATGCATTATCATTGGGAAGAAAGATGATGAATGCCATGCTTTCTCTGTGTATGCTCTGAAATGAGAAATTAAATGATGCCTAGGAGAATAATACAGAAACTGCATGAACTTGGAACTTTGGAATCATTTCAAAATTTTGCTGTAACCCTAGAGCTCTAGCAAATAAAAAAGACAACACTGTCAATGTTATTTAGTCTGTTGGCACTGTGCATCTGGGAATATCAGGACACATAATCTGGTTACCTAACCTATTAGAATTCACTGATATCCACTAGAGAATTCTTGACTCTTAGTTTTTGTACAAAATATAGACTAAAGGTCTTCAGTTTGGTTCCTTAGCATAGCATGTGTTAGATTTGATACTTTCTTTTAAAGTGGTAAAGTGCTAAATTTCACTTATATGTACACCAAGGAATATTGTATTTTAAAGACTGTTTTTCATAAAAGGAAAAACAGTGACTATGTTGTTGAAAAGAGTAACAATTCAAGTCCTGCTGTTCACCAAGCCAAATGCCCTGCTCCCTTGCATAATAAACAGGAAGCACTCATTGTCATCTGGTTACTCACTGTCATGATAATTTCTCATGTGTAAATACATTAGTCCTTGCCTCCTTTTAAAGAATATTATGCAATAGAAAAAAACATTGAATTTGAAATTAAACAAGTCTAATTTGGCCCACTTTATATAAGCTATGCGAACTTGAATAAGATATAGGTTCTAAGTCCACAAAGTAGAGAGAAAACCGTCCTTTTCATCTTCTTTTCTGAGAGTGTCACACTGAGAATGAAGGAAAGTCTGATGCAAAGGTAAAATATTATTGAAAGAGAGAAAGGGTGCTGATACTGTCACTAGAGTTTAGACATGTCTGAGCATGACTGCAGAATAGTACAGCAATCCTCTCAGGACGTTGCTTGCACAACAGGCATGGTGTCTAATGGAGCAGATGTCATGGAAAAGAAAAGGGTGTGTCAGGCAGAGAAGCATAGCAAATGGTACAGTTACTCATTAGGGAAAATAATGATTATGAAACCATTATCAAAAGCTTTCATTAAGTTTGTTTTCTGTCCATACCCTCTTGATCTCATATAGGTGTCCATCAAGGGAGCTAGAAAATTTTTTTCTGGAAGATCTTAAAGATACTTTTTCTTGACTTTCTAACTTCTAGAGGCCACCTCCATTTCTCAGTTCATGGCCCCTTCTTGTTGACATTATAACTTCTATTTCTATGATAAATCCCATCTCCTTCTGTGACATCAATCCCATGCATCCTACTTAGAAAGACCCTGTCATTACATTGAATGCCCAAGGATCCCCAAGGAAAAGCATCCCATTTCATGATTCTTAAATGCAAAGGCCTACTGCTCTATATCAGATAACACAAACGTTTGTGCTGTGTATTAAGATGAGGATGTCTTTGTAAAGATATCAATTTGACTTCAAATATTTCTCATATCAAAATGTGCTCTTACCAAGATGCTTAATTCAAAAAAAAGATAACTGTTATTTTATTTTACTTTTTTAATGAAAATGTGCTAGTTAGTTTAATTGTCAATTTGACACAGTCTTAAGTCACCAGGAAGAGGGAACCTTAGCTCAGGAATAGGCCTGAAGCCCTGCCTTTGAGAGATTGACTTGATTGACAATTAATATGAGAGGGTCCAGCCTGCTATGCACAATACCTTTCTTAAGCAGGTGAATCTTGATTGTATAAGAAAGCTAACTGAGCAAGCTAGAGTGCAAACCAGGAAAAACAGTTTTCCTCCATGGTTTCTGTTTCAGCTTTTGCTAAACTAAAGTTCATGTCCTGACTTCCCTCAATAATGGACTGTGGTTAGAAATGTAAGCTGAAATAAACCCTTTCCTCAATAAGTTGCTTATGGTCATCATGTTGATCACAACAGAAGAAAACAAGCTAGAAGAAGAATACTCCATTCATTTATTTGCGTAGATTACTTTCAAAATTTCAACCCCTGTAGATGAAATTCTAAATGGTCTTATTAAATAAGAAACGCAGAGCCAAATACAGAGTTAAAAACCCAAGAGATGAGAGGACTAACAAAGAGCCAAGACCACCTTATCTTACCACCTGGCTGCTGTAGCTTCCCCAGAGAGAGAGAGAGAGAGACCTTCTTCCTGTGTGACGTCTTTTTATTGCCTTTCTCTTCTGCCTTTTCATTGGCTCTAAACCCAACCACATGACTTCCTTGTTACTGTCTGTCTATAAAGACCTCCAGGTCTCTATGGTTGGTACTGGGATTAAAGGTTCAGGTCCCCATGCTTGGCTGTGTCCTTGACCACACAGAGATTCTGCCTGCCATATGATCGGATGAACTGAGTGGGCTACCACCACCTGAATTCTGTTCCTGGCTTGCTAATGACCTCTGATCTCCAGGCAAACTTTATTTATTAACATACAAATAAAATCACATTTCAGCACAATTAAAATATCACCACAAACCCCAACATGTCTTCTTTCTCAAATGAGGACAAGAAAATAGTGAAAGCTAAAAAAAAAAAAAAAAAAAGAAAAAAGAAAAGAAATGTTGCATTAAGATCGCTATGTGCTCCAGAATTCTAATTAGCAAAAAAGAGGAGGGTTTATATGAACGAGAATTGTTGAAACCAAGGTTGGATAAAGCACAGGAACAAATAGCCAAACAAATGGAAACACATGAACTATGAACCAAAGGCTGAGGGGCCCCCAACTGGATCAGGCCCTTTGAATAGGTGAGACAGTTGATTGGCTTGATCTGTTTGGGAGGCATCTAGGCAGTGGTACCAGGTCCTGTGCTCATTGCATGAGTTAGCTGTTTGAAACCTGGGGCTTATGCAGAGACACTTGGCTCATTCTGGGAGGAGGGGACTGGACCTGCCTAGACTGAGTCTACCAGGTTGATCTCAGTCCTTGGGGGAGGCTTTGTCCTGGAGGAGATAGGAATGGGGGGTGGGCTGGGGGGAAGGGGAAGGGGGCAGAAGGGGGTAGAACAAGGGAATCTGTGGCTGATATGTAGAACTGAATGGTATTGTAAAACAAAATAAAATAAAAGGAAAAAAAAGATGACTATGTGCTAATAACAACTACATGAACTTGAGAAAGCCCCTATTTATGTGGGAATTAAATTAGTAGTGAAGAGAGAAAAACAACAAGCATAATAAATTGAGATATATTTCAAGAATAAACGCAACAAAATGTGCTTGAAACTAACAGAGAGAGAGAGGAGAGAGAGATACCATGACTTTGGCATCTCAGATGCAGTAGCAGGGCACAGAACAGTGTAGACATACTGATGACAGTGTAGAAATTAAATCTTTTCTTAGTGAAAAGGTTTGATGAAAATAGAAACATGGAAGGTCATGGATGGACAAAGGTTGAGGTTCATGTTATGATGAGAATAAAGAAAACAATGATCAACACAGAATCACAAAGATGCTTAAAACACTGTTAATTGGAGACATATCAATAAAAATGATGTAATCATTTTCTCACAAAATCAGTAAAACCAAAAGACCGATATTAAAGTGAATGGCATGATATTGATATCTAAAAAGCCATGCCAGTTATTAGTTGCCTTAAATAGATACAAAATCATGCATTGTTATTGAATTTGCAGAGAGGAAGGCATTTTCTGCCATTGTTGGAGAAATCAGATGAAAATTGTCTTTAGTTTTTCAGAGAAATAATGTTTCTATTGTCTCTTAAAATTAAAACTGTGTCATTAGGGTAGCTCAGTGATTACATATTTAAGTGTAAAGGAAAATAATGGTGATTTTGCATCAAAGTAGATTCAGGAAGCTCAATAGAGCATGCTTATACTAATGGAAATAATCAGACCCCATTTAAAAGCCTTTAAAACAAATACCCACTAAATGGTATAGCATTTGTATATATAGCATATAGCAAGCATTTGTAATAGAAAGAAGCAGATACATCTGTATGTTTCAACATATATCAACCTTCAAATACATTGGCAAGTGAAAATACATTTGATATAGCAGATGTTCCAAATCCTTACAAACTATGTACATTGTTCTCTAAGGATAAAAGAACATAAGGCTATAAGTTCTCCTGGGATAGAGATAGGACATTTTCTGCACCTGTAGGGCTTGATAATTGTAAAATAATATCATACTATTGATGCATATCTGTACTTAAAAACACCCACTTAATGACAAAAGCAAAAGAGAGTCTATTAAAAATGACAGTGGATGCCAAGGACATCTTTGCTTATGTAAGTGCACGTTTTGATAAAGTGCTGCCTATTGGATAAGACCTTAAGTTTTCTTGATAATTCTATGGGATTTTTATTGATGTGAAAATTGGATATATTTCAGGCAAAAGGCAGTACAGCATCTTTGAAATGCAAAGCGATGTAACAGCGAAAGACTAAAGGCCTTTATTCAAGTGCAATGTCACACTCCATCAATGCTAAAATGAGACTCCCTGAAAAACTACCTTTATCATTCACTGCATTAATAGAGACATAAAATGTTGAAGGCCCTCCTCACTAGATGCTACTCAGACTACCTGGATTGCTATGTGTAGGTAGAGATCAGGTTCAAAGCATGTGCAAAGAAAAAGGCTCATTGTCATGGGACTTGAAACTGAACGAAAGGAATAGCAAATGAACAGAAAATCATTTAGTTAGGAGGGAGGATAATCACATGACAAGTAGTATTTTAAGACTACCACATAAGGAACAAAAAGGACTTCCTCTTTGTGTATGCAACGTACAGAAAATGGTAACTGTGGTTGGAGAAATTGCATGCATCCTTTTTTAAAGGAATTGTTGTCCTGTTTGGCAATGAAGACAAAGACCAAATTTTTTGTTTCCTGTTTGTGCTAGGTTATCTCCTATAAGTGAAGGACTACACTTCCTGACCTTCTGTCAGCTATGAAGCATTAGCTGTGATCTGGTCAACAAATACTAGTGAAAGAATAGGAAGTCACTTCCATGTATCATATATTTACAGAGATGTCACCTGTGTACATGCTTCCCTTTATTTTTCTCTTTGGGGCAGAAGAAGGTATAATTGCAAGACAACATTGGAATCAAAGTTTC